>NW_026067894.1:15911059-16142702 GCF_014885135.2 Alexandromys fortis
CCCCCCCCCCCCCCCGAGAGCGACATGATGGGGCCTTTCTCGTTCATTCGAGAATCTGATGGAGAAGAGCTTTTGTTAAAGATACGCGGAGCCTCTCACAATTGCTGTGTGTGTGTGTGTGTGTGTGTGTGTGTGTGTGTGTGCGTGCCCACGCATGCACGCATACAAGAGAGGGGGGGGATTTTCTTTCTTCTCTGTGGAAGAGGAGGTGGACATGAGCCAGGGCAGGAAGCCATGGCCACTGGGACAATTAACCCAGTGTTTAATTGTCTTCTCCATAGACGCCAAAACACTTGCCTTTTCTAGAGCTGGCACGGGCCACAGTCCAAGAATGTCGAGAGGCGTCCCCTCCCCTACTCCGTGAGCTCAGTGGGAGTCTCTCATGTCCTTAAGGAGGTGGGCTTGGTCCTTTCCATGTTCCCAGGACAGCTTTAGTGGGTGAGACCCCTTCTCCTGTTCTGAGATGGCCATGCGAGGAACCATGGCAGAAGCTAGGGGTCGGCTGGAGAAGCCGTGCTCACGATACACACAAGGTTGTTGTCTGAGTCTGGTCGCAGCCAGAAAGAGGAGAGGCAAGTGGCCCCGGGCAGGTCGGAAGAGCAAGTGCCCTCCTCTGCGGTCCCAGCACTGGTGGCTTAGAGGGCTGCTAAGTGGCAGACGGGGTGGACTCTAAAGCGAGTGGGGTTCAATTTTGGATGTCACTGGCAGTGCAGACTCAAGCAAAGGTTCAGACAGATGGGAGCATGCAGCCATGGAGTTCTGGCTTTGCGACTGGTTAGCTATGACCTCCGAACAGTGGCTCTCGACTGAGGGGTCACTTTGCTCTCTCTGCCCTGGAGACCTTTGGCAAGCTCTGGAGAGCTTCTGGTTGTCATGGCTGAGGGTCGCAAAGGGTTCTATCGTGGCAGGCACCCAGTGACCGAAGCCAAGGCTGCTGCTGGACATTCGACTAGGCACGGAGACGTCATCCCACAGCGTCAACGCTGTAAGGTCTAGAAAAACTCCACCTTAAACAAATTAGTAAAGCTTTCTGTGCCTCAGCTTCTTTGTGCAGAAGATAGAGGTGGCAGTTAACAGTGTCCTCCCCATGAAGTTTAAATGAATGAATATACACTTTTAAAGCAGTACCTGGGGCAAAGAAAATGTGACAGGGACTTGCTTTTAACCCTGTGGTTGTCATCTTAGTCAACAGAGGAAATCAGGGCTGGGGAAGCTGAACAGGTCACTGGGAGAAGGGGACAATGCCGGCCAGGCTGAAGGTTGTTCGGGGCTGAGGACTTAGAACTGGGCAGACAAGATGAAGAGAAAAGGGACAGAGAGCAGTGAGGTGTTGAGCAGCCCTCACCAGCTCTGAGGGCTTCCTGCTTGTAGGGCAGACGGCAGGGGAGCAGGCCACAGGGGCCACCCGCTCCACTGGCTGCTGCAGGTCTCCTACTCTTTGGCAGGTCTCTGATGTCATACAGTAGCCACGAGGCACCCTGGACAATGGTCATCCCCAGAACTGGGCAGAGGATGGAGACTGAAGACAGCCCAGGATCTGAGTTCCAAGGAACACAAAAGTTACAATGGATGATGGAGTTTTCTCCAGCCTTAAAAGTAAATGAGGCTATGCCATCTGCAGGAAAATGAACGAAACGGGGACAGATTGATCATATTAAATGAATTAGGCCAGCCTCAGAAAGAAAACAACCATCTATTCCCTTTTCGCATGTGACTCCTAGATTTCACATAAACACACAGTGTCTGGATGCATAATGTCTAGGGAAACAGAGCGGACTAATGCAGAGCAAAGGGAAGAGGAAGGGAAAGGATCTACTCATCAAACATCGTATTTGTGGGAAAGTGTTCTCGTGTGGTTTCGTATCACATACAAGAAATACATACAAGAGAAGCATTTCGAGTTGTGTTTGGTCCTGTAACTGTCCAATCATGTCCCCCAGAGATAGATTCACCTGGAACCTCAAAATGTGGCTTTGTTGGGAATTAGAGTTTTTGCAGAGGTACTTAGGGTCGTGACCTGGAGATGGGCCATCATCATTCTGGGGTAGAGTTGCTCTTAAACCTAGCAACGGGCATGTTGAGAGTAGACAAAACAAGTGAATACACAGGATATAGAGCCTAAGGTAATAATAATAATATAATATACTTAAATTTAAAAAATGGAGTCTGTATAGTTCAGTACGTAGCCTGTGAGAATGTTCGAGAAGCTAAACAAGACCCAAACTCTCCAAATCTGAACTCTTCTGGTTCTAAGTCATTCTGATACAGTTTCTAAGACAGAAAACCCTCGTCACCAAAAGGCACCATTGTGGGCAGCAGCGGCACAGGCTTGGGAGCTGGCCCTGGCCCAGGACACTCTTCAGTTATGGGGCTAAACTTTCGACATCTTGTCCTCAGATAACACCCTTGAGCACAGACCTTTTCTTCCTTACATCCAGAGCACTCCACACTTGGCAAGATCAAAGTCTCTAGGCCAGTTAGCAAGGTCACTGGATGGTCAGTCAGGCTAAGGCAGCGTAAACAAGCGAGTGGACAGGAAGCAGAGAAGAAACGAGAAAATGAAAGAACAACCGAAGCTTTATTCATTGTCCAAGCTATTTAGTAGAAGGGGTTGAAAAGAAAGTGGTTATTCATTGAAGGTGGGGGGCCCGGAAAATCCCAATCCTTCATTAATCTTTCTGTGTTGATGTCAAACAACCATTGTCAGGGTGGGCACAAAGCCGGCTGTGGTTTGCAGTGGAGAGGCAAGGACCAGGCAGGTGGGAGTACACGGGCTGGGGAGAGAACAGTTCAATATGGAAAGTGTTTTCCGCACAGCCAGGGGTGCCCATTTCCAGCCCTTTTCAATTTGCACACTTTCCCTCCAATGACTCCTTGAGGGTAATTACGGTTCTTTTCACAAATGAAGTATGGAAGATGGGAGCGAGGCAAGGGCTGTCGATAGCCGGTTCTGCAGGAATGCACGGGTCTGTCTCCAGGAGACACAGAGAGCATCGATCTCTCTTCCTAGGGGAGGCAGAGCATGAATGGAAGGTGCCTTGGGCAGGGAGGTGGGGGAGGTACATACATCACCTCCACCTCCCAGAGCGGCTCCCAGGACAAGGACAGGTGGCTGAAGCCCAGAGAGGAGCCAGAGAGATGTGGGGTCCTCCCACCCTCAACAAGTGTTTGAAGACCCATAGGGAGTGGCTTTTGTATTTTTCTCCCTTGGATCCCAGGGTTCCAGATGCTGGCAATGGAGGTGTTCTGGTGGTCCAGGAGCCTGTATTAGATCTACCAGAGACTCAAGGGAGCTGCTTACAGATGTGCACAGTGAGTAGCCACAGGAGGCTGTGGAGCCGCTGCTAGAGATCTGGGGTCAAACAGACATCCTCAGGCTGGACCAAGAGGCTGAAGTTTACAAGACTGGAAGCGAAGCATCTTAAGTACAAATGTAGTACAGTTTGGCTGTTGAGTCCCGAACTCAAGTGCTGGCTTACAACAGCCTGTTT
The DNA here is from genome assembly GCF_014885135.2 of Alexandromys fortis. Lineage (NCBI taxonomy): Eukaryota > Metazoa > Chordata > Mammalia > Rodentia > Cricetidae > Alexandromys > Alexandromys fortis. The sequence continues at coordinate 15,914,551 of NW_026067894.1, forward strand.
CTCTAGGGTCAGTATCAGTCAACACTCTGCCACCTGGGTGCCGATGCCCCAGCATGCTCCTCAGCCCTACACCCTATTCGGAGCTCTGCAGTAATGCCCATCAAATCCCTGTGCCAGCCTGAAGAGGTCAATGCTGTTTTCCGAAGAGGAAATGAATGCCGAGAGTAGTGAAGATTGGTGCTCAGGAGTGATGGGCGTGGGATCTGACATACAGACAGACAAACTGGCTCCACAAATTGTGCTCTTAGACTCTGCCCCAAGCTGCCAACAAACTATTGAAAGCTGGTGGCTCTAGCAGAGTACCTAAGGAAGGTGGCCGTCCACTCTGCCTTTCTCAGGTATGGTGAGGTTCCAGAATGGCATGCAAAACTGAGGCAAGAAGGGCACAGGGACCGACGCGTGCCATGTCCCCTTTTGATTGTACCTCAAGCCCCTGTCACTGGGCCCAGCCCTGACGTGGACAGCCCATCTCAGGACATAGCGGCTCTCCAGTTCCGGACATCACTTCCGTTCCTGCTCTCTAGAGATGTAGCCGCTCTCAGAGTGGCTCTGTTCTTGCCAACAAAACACCCTCAACCTTTTTGTCTTTTCTCCCCCACCTTGTTCAGTTAAATGCCAAGTCTGCTTTAATCTAACTGATCCCTTCTTTATTTGTTTTTCCTGCCGAGGTATTGGCTTTCGGAGGGGAGCAGGATTAGAGAATGCTAGACTGTCCACAGTTCAGGCTCCACCCCGGGTCAGACCTCAGCTCCGTCGGCCTGACCTTCCCTCTGTCAACTCCATCTGCAGCTCTGCCAGCTCCACCTTCACCCGCCTTTGGGGTCCTCATTCTTCTCCATAGCCCTCAACCCCACCACACTGCTCACCCTCAGTGCCTGGTCTCTGGAAGAGGAAGGGGCCAATTTCAGGGGAGGAGGCGCTCTGACAACTTATTGCCCGAATCTTTCTGCTTCTACGGCCGCGTTATGAGTTGTCATTTACATGCAGTAAAACCTGCTTGTCTGACACATACAATTCGGTGGTTCCTGGTGGGTTGACGGAGTAGCGCAGCCATCACCGCCTTCCTTTCCGAAGCATTCGCATCACCTCAGGAAGGAGCTCCTGCCACTTGCAATCACTCTGCTCCCCGCCCCCAGCCCAGAGCCATCACTAATCTGCTTTATGTCTCTCTGGATTTGTCTGTTCTGGACATTTCATATAAATGGAGTCATGCGATATGGGGCCTTTTGTGTCTGACTCCTTTTATTTAGTATAATGGCTTTGAAGTCCTCCGAGGAGCACCTACCAATACTTAGTCCCCCTTTGTTGTAGCATTGTGTGGCTCTAACACACGTGCTTAGGAATCTGCCACCGAGGGATGGTTGGGTTCTGTCTACCTTTTGTTTGTGAAGAATAACATCACCTCAACAGTATGTAGCTCTCTGTGTTTACACATCTCCTTCAGTCTTGGGTGGACACCTAGGGTGGTACCAATCTTGTAAGCTCAGCTACATCTTTCTATCCTCAGCATCACGGACTGCAGTGTCTACTGGAGTTATGGTTTTCTTTTTCCTGCTCTTTGTACACCTTCCTCCCCTATTGCTTTGGGGGTTTTGTGCACTCGACTATCTCTCTCTCTCTCTCTCTCTCTCTCTCTCTCTCTCTCTCTCTCTCTCTTTCTCTCTCTTAGTAACAGTATGAGGTTACTAACAAGACTCACCTTAGTGTTGCTGTGAGGACCAAGTGATGAAGTCAGGGTGGACAGACTCTAAGGTGGCCTCGTGGCCTCCACCTTCCTGCTGTCCCAGCCTTTCCCTTGCATGAGGGTGAGATCTGTGACATACGTCTCACAGAAGGGGGTAGGATGCCACTCTGATGTTTTTCACTTTATAGAAACTTCCATCTTAGCCACCTGGAGATAGAGACTACAGTCTTGATGAGGCAAGTGGTCTTTTTGGAGAGGCTGAAGTGTCAAGAAGCTTTGGCACCCTCTATAGGTTCAGATGGTCATCAGCGGCTTCGAGTAGCCTCTGGAGGGGCTGTCAATGGTCTCTAGAGGCTATAGAGAAACCCTGGCAGATAGCTAGCAAGGAGCCAAAGCTCTCAGCTCTGTAATCACAGGGGACTTGGTTGTATCAGTTCCCTGAGTAAGACCTTTGCCAGCTGAGTCTCCAGATAAGATGTGCCCCAGCTCCATGCTTGGAGCCCGTGAGACCCTATGCAGGGGACCTGGCAGCCATATCAGGACTCATGGAGACTGTAAATAAAGAAGTGTGTGCTCCCTAACTCATTGTCTGTGGTAACTGGGCAATAAGCTGTGAGCTCAGAAGAAGAGCACAGAGGACCTGGCCCAACCTGCAGCCCTTGAGTGTCGGTCGGTGCTGATGGCCACAGCTCAGCCCTTCCCTTAGTGTATACTAGCTAAACCCATCACAAGAAAGGGGCAGAAAGAGGCAAACCCTCTTCACTTGCTGCCCAGCTAGTGTCTTCCCAGGTTCCCGTATTTGCTTCCCATCACCCCACTTTGATGAGGCTTCACCCCTCTACTCCCCCTCCCCACACACACACCAAGAAGCTCTTCTCAGCAAGGTCACCATTCACCCTTAGTGGCTACACCTGATGGATGGCTTGGGCCCTGTCTATGTTTGGCTTCTCTGTGACCTTTGATGTCTTTGACCAGAGTAGCTTAGTGCTTTGTCCAAAGGAGAGCTGGAACCCAGGCCCCTTTCAGAAAGACTCCAGGCTGATCAGACCCATCAGGGTCGCTCCTAGTAACTTCTATTCATGTTTTGCATTCATTCTTTTTGTTTGTTTGATTTTGGAGACAGGGTTTATCTGTGTAACAGTCCTGGATGTTCTGGAACTCACTTTATAGACCAGGCTAGCCTCGAACTCACAGAGGTCTACTTGCCTTTGCCTCCCGAGTGCTGGCATTAAAGGCATGCGCCACCACCACCCGGCTTGCATCCATTCTTAACAATCCACTCAGCCATCAATTTATCCATCTGTACATACACTTACACACTTTGGACGCTGCAGATGTAGTCTGAAACTCTCAGTAATAGAGACTTGGTCCTTATCGTCAGGGGAGAGTCTGTTCCAGGCACAGAGGGAGCTAAGTTGGTGGCTAAATGAACAGTGAGATTTCAGAGGGCTGTGTATTATGAAGAAAGCCAGGCTGAAAGAAGAGATAGAGACTGTAACGAGACAGGCTAGCTTAGACTTCGTGGTTGGAGAAGGCCTTCTCTGCAGAGGTGGCATGGGAGCTGAGTTTTAGAACAAAGTAGGAGTCAGGCGACAGATGATTCGGTCTGGTTGAGTGTAAGCTGGGGGAAAAGACACCACCAAGGCCATCGTGTGCAGAAAATCGCAAGGTTCAAGGACACACAGAAGGCTGGGAACAGGAGCAGGGCTGTGAGAACAAGCAAAGAGGAGAGCCCTGAGCTCAGCTAGGTCGCCCCAGGGCCGAGGACAGGGAACATGGATGGTGTTCCCAGGGCAAGGGGGAAGCAGCAGAGCTGGAAGCAGGGAAGTCGTTGACCTGATTTCTACTTTATAAAAAGTCACTCTGGTGGCTGCATGACGAATAGATTATTTTGCAAGAGCAAAATCGGAAGATGAGTTGGATGGTGATTATAGGGGTGTGAGGGAGAAATCAAGATGGCTTTGACTAGCGATGTGGGTCAGGTTTCAAGTCAGGAGAAGGACCTTGCAATCCAGGGCTTTGTGTGCACGTCATCTGCTGGGGAGTGCCTGTGAGAATAGCACCTGGGGAGGGGTTGTGAAGACAGCAGGACCAGCAGAGCAGAACATGTTGCAAAGTTGTGATAGAGCCTCAGCAGGAAGCTCCAAACTGCTTGAGCCCTGGGAGCTGTCCTGTGTTAGGAGAGAGAGTCTGAGTCCCATCCACCAGGACAAGTCCTGGATGTAGATTACAGGCCTGGGGAAGGGCAGAGCCTCAGGCACAGGCTGCGCTTTTGCCGAAGGGACACACCAGAGAAGGATCCAGCAGTTGTGGGGTGGGTTTAGCACCCACCACAGCACCCACCACAGCACCCACCAAGGGTCGGCATGGAGATGGAGAGAACCAGAAGTCAGAACATGAATCTCAGCGCATTCCCAGTTGTAGGTGAGAACCAAGGGGATCGAAAATGTAGCTGATTGTGTGGCCCTGGTGAGATTGGTGGCAGGGTAGGGTCATGGCCTGAAAGGCGGTGGCTGCAGAGGGGCAGTTTTAGGAGGACATACAGTTCAGTTTTGATCATGCGTTCCCTAAGTTGCCAATAGGGACCTTGACATACCGTCAGTCTTGCACTGTGTCAGGTGAGTCTGGGACTAGAAGAAGGTCAAAGGCAAAGACACAGTTTGGTGGAGCCATTGGTCCCTCCAAGCAATAGAGGAGGAGTCTGCAAAGACACTGGAAAGTAGTCAAGAAGTAGGGGGAATGCAGGAGAGGGGATGCCCAGAAAGGCAGTGAGCAACTATTTTGCAAAGAGGCAGCAGGCTGATTGCCAATGAATACTGTGATCACCACATTTGGCAAAGTAAGGATCACCAAAACTATTTTTAGTTTTAGCTAATTTATTAATGTATCTATTTGTTTTAAGACAGAGTCTCATGAAATTCAACCTGGTTTTATACTCACTGTGTAGTCAAGGATGACTTTGAACTTCGGGTCTTCCTGCCTGCACCCTGAGTACTAGGATAACAGGTGTGTGGCAACAAGACCAGTTTATTTGGTGCTGGGGATTAAGCCATGGGCTTTGTGCGTGCTAGGCAATCCTTCTACTGAGCTACATCTCCAGCTTTTTTCAATATTTTTTTTTATAAAGGGTCACACTCATTAACCCCGACTAACCTCAAACTCACAGCAATCCTTCTGCTTCAGTCCTTCTAGTACTGGGATCACAGGCTATCCATGTCTATGTCCAGCTATTGCAAAGTCTTCCCCCAAGCAAGTAGGGTGTAGTGGTGGTTACGGCAGCCTGGGTGGAAAGGTCAAGGGGAGAGTTCAGGGTGGAGATGTGGTTAGAGTTACTGCAGACAGTGTATTGTTGTGTGTTGTGCTGTGGGGAAAGAGAGCCAGGTCTGCCTGCAGATATCCGCCCAGTGGAGTTTAAAAGCTAGCCTTGCCCACAGCCTCCTCCTCCGAGCAAGAGGAAGAGGATGGGTGAAAGAGAAAGTATTTGAGAGGGTGAGCTGCGTGGGGTCCAGGACTTGGATGGAGAGTTTGGAGATGGTGGCCACAGGGGACCTGCACCCACGTAGCCAGGTGTCAGCAAACGAGCATTCTTGGTAAGGGAGACTTTTCTTTTTCTACTGAAGTACAAGGCCAGGGGAGTGGCACGCGGAGGATTTGATAAGCAGCTAAGATATACAGTGGGGCTCCTCACTCCCAGCTTGCACTGGGAAAGGCTGGGCGCAGGATTGGCCTATTAGAAGCTTATCTTCACAGAGCTGGAAGCCTACTTGGTGGGCACACTAACCTCGAAGACACAGAGACAGGAGACCTCTTCGAGCTGTCACCTCCACCCCTCTTGCCTTGAGATGGTCTTGGGACATGGAAGTTCAAAGCTTTATGGCTTGAGATCTTTCCATCTAACCTTAGAATGGAACCCCCTAAGCCAAACCCTGGGACAGACCCTGCCCATCTTTTCCTTGGCGACACCATCTGTTCTGCCCTGAGACCAGCTCCCTTCCTACTCGCCCATCTGCATTTCAGATTCACTAGATGTAACAAAAACAGCCATAGTTCAGTGGTCCTGACTCCAAACTAGCTTTCATTTTCAGATGACCTAGCAGAACTTCACGCCAATTTATTGATTCCCATTCGTTCTAATAAGCAGAGGCGGATCGATCGCTCTTATTTCTGTGTTCTGTCCTGAGGACTGAGCTGTCTCTATATCCAGCAGTCACCTTCATTCAGTGTCTCTTCCTGTCCCTTCTCCTTTTCAGCCCAGGCTCCTCAGCTGCCCGGGGTCTCCCATCCCTCAGGCCCTATTGCAGCCCTAGCCTTCCTTATATACAGAAGTCTGCTTTCCCCTGAGTGCCCTTATATGTTGTCTCCTCCATCTCTGTTGTCAGGACCTCCAAGTCACTGTCATCCACTATCCTGGTTAGTTTTTGTCAACTTAGGGTCATCTGGAAAGTGGAGACCTCAGCTGAGAAAATGCCTTCATCTGATTGGCCTGTAGGCATGTTTGTGGGACATTTTCTTAATGATTGATGTGGGAGGGCCAAGCCTACTGTGAGTGGCACCGTCCCAGGGCAGGTGGTCCAGGGAAATGGACAGCTGTGAGTCTGAGGAAAAGCCAGTAAGCAGCTTTCCTCCGTGGTTTCTGCCTCAGCTCCTGCCTCCAGGTCTTCTTGCCGTGAGTTCCTGCCTTGATTTCCCTCAATGAGGGAGTGTGACCTAAGAGTTAGGGTGACATGAACCCTTGACTCCACAAGTCACTCTCAGTGTTTTATCACAGCAACTGCAAAGCAAACTAGAACCCAAAGAGCCCTCTCCTAAGCCACAGGCCAAGACCAGGTCTCTCCCCTCAGTCTCTGTTACAGGCCAAGGGTCACCTCCACAGTGAAACCCTTCCTGACAGAATTTGTGTGCCTTTTTTGTTCTTGTTGCCTTGACAAAAACATGGGAGAGAACCAACTTAAAGGAAGGAAGGAATTTGGGGGGTTCATGCCTTCAAAGTTATCAGTCTATGGCATTGTCTCCATCATCCCTGGGCCTGTGGTGAGTCAGGTGGAAGAGGGCAGGGGGAGGGGCCAGGGACAAATACATGCTTCAAACGCATTCCCCTCCAGTGGCTCAGCCCCTCTAACTAGGCCTCACCTGATATCCCACCCAGCATGAGCTCCTGGACGAATGAACCCACTGAGGAAGCTGATCTTTTCATGACCCACTTCCCTCGACAGCACCACAAACTGGAAGCCATGTTTCCAATACAAGTTCCCCTTTGTGTCATATCTGAGCCATAGCAGTACCCTAGCCCCTGCCCCAGTTCCAATCTTGCCATCTTATAACGATGATGGTAATGAGCTTTGTTTTTAATAGCAATTTCAGCTTCACCGCTAAATTGAGCAGAAAGTGCACAGAGTTTCCATCTGTCCCGGCCCCTCTGCACACTATTAATGTCCCCCTGCCAGAGTGGCATGTTGGCTGTGCTTGATGAAGCTACACTGGCGTCATTACCGCTGGAGCTCCCCAGTTCATGTTCTCTCTTGGTGTGAGGTAATTTGTGGAATTTGACAGATGATATGTAATAGGGTGTGCCCACCACGATAGCAAAGCACATGAAGTCATTTTAGACTCCTCTGTCCGGCCAGCACTCATCTCCCTTTGATTTCTAGAAACCCTCCATCTTTGGGTTGTCTCTTAGTTTTGCTTTTCCACGACATTGTGTAGCTGCAATCTCTGAAGAAATAATCTCTTCACGTAGCTTCTCTGGTTTAGCAATGTGGATTTTAGTCACCTCCATGTCTTCTCATGTTTGATAGCTTATTCCTCTTACCACTTGAGTAGTATTCCACTGTATGGATGGATGGATATACCATACTTTACTTATCATCTGTGCTCTGAGTGAAGAACACACATGTAATTGATAGGACTGTCAATTTATATCTGTCTTCTTTAGAAACTAGAGATGACTGAGTCTGTGCAACCCTACGTACCTATCCGGTATGTAGATGGTTCTCAATAAGGGCTTGTTTGGTCCTAGAGTGATGGTTTAGCCATTAAGAGCATACACTGCTCTTGCAGAAGACTCAAGTTTAGTTCCCAACACCCATGTCAGGCACCTCACAACCACTGATAACTCAATAAAGTCTTGTTGAATGAATGAATGGACAAACTAAGAAATGAGTGCATAGCGTTCCAGGACATTTACCACTGTTGTGGGATGTTTGTGCACTGAGTGAAGGTGTATTGCTGTGATTGGTGTAATAAAAAGCTGAATGGCCAATAGTTAGGCAGGAGGTATAGGTGGGACTTCCAGACACAGAGAGAGGAAGTAGGAGGAGATAACTGAGGCGTGGGGAGATGCTGACTAGACATGGAGGGAATCAGACCTACAGAATAGAAGAAAGTAAAAAAAAAAAAAACGGTATGATGCAGAGTCAGTTTAAGCTATAAGAGCTAGTGGGACAAACCTAAATTAAGGCTGAGCTTTCATAATTAATAATAAATCTCCATGCCATTATCTGAAAGCTGACTGATGGGACCAAAAGGACTCCTTACCGCCAGGCAATGGTGGCACACACTTTTAATCCCAGCACTCCGGAGGCAGAGGCAGGAGGATCTTTGTGAGTTCGAGGCCAGCCTGATCTACAGAGTGAGTTCTAGGACATCTAGGACAGCCAGGACTACACAGAGAAATTCTGTCTTGGAAAACAAAATAAGACAAAACAAAACAAAAGACTCCTTACATATCACTTCAAACACGCAAAAAGCTAAATGTGACCTCTCTTTCTAGCCCTACCTGCTGGCCAGCTGCTGAATGACCCAGATACTCCTTACAGACCTTCATCTGAGACAAAAATCTAACCGTGTTCTACCCTTCTCTCCTTTCCCTTTCTTCCCGCACCCGACTACTCCCCGGTTTTTATAATTCTCATCTTGGGTCATTTCCCCGGCCTCTCCAGTCTCCCCTTTTCTACCACGCTCTTTACCCCCACTGAATCTCACCTGAATTATTTCAACAACACCCCAGGCCTCATTATTATTCCCCACCGGGACATTTTATACACCAGCCATCTGAGTGGGTTTCCCAAAATGTCCCCTGACTCCTGCTTAAAATTCTGCAATAACCTCCACTCCCTTAGGATGACAGTGGACCATCTTATGAGGATGTTTCAAAGAAGCTATGGGCCAGCCCCCCGAGCAGCATTTGTGAAGCTCTGGGAGAGTCCCTAAAACAGGGAAGCCGGATAAGTATCCACATTATGACCATTACTACCATATAACTTGGAGACAGGAAGAGGTTGTGAAGCCATGAGAGTTGTCATCGAGTGTCTGATGGTCAAATGGCAGCAGGTCCTTCTGCTTTGTCCCAGGCTAGGGGAGGAGGCTGCTGAGAGGTTTTATTTTAATGGTAGAGTTGTGTTTAACAAGAGGGGTATGAAAGCCCTTGAATGGAGGAGTCCAAATGAGGTGAAGATGGCTTTGAATCCTGGACGAGAGAGTTACTCACTTGGTCCCCAAAGTCCAGCTTCCAGCATCAGGAATCATGGCAGGAGTCAGACAGGCTCGTGAATGCCCCCCAAGGCATGACAGGGGTCAGAGGATTTCATGAGTGTCCCCCCCATCTCCCCCCCCCCAGGCATCAGTTCTGTGAAATGAAGAGGCCTGCTTTGGGACAGCTCCAAAGTCATCCTATCCCAATCATGTTAGCTGTTAAGTCTGGTGCTCAATGCCCAGCACCCCTTCCACTCCGCTGCCATGACTCCTCCCTAACCTCAGCTGTTGGATGGCCCACCATTGGCTCTTGGAGCTGGCCCATGTCTCATCCATTCCTCTTCTCGGAAACCATTCATATCCCCAGCCCCCCACATTACCACTCCAGCACTAACTCCAGCACTCCCAAGGAGCCATTGCTGGCTGCAGGGTCCCTGGTGTCACACAGCCTCAAGTTTGTACCTCTACTCTGCTACTTACATGTGACCAACATCCAGCAAACCACATGTGCCCTCTGAGTCTCAGATTCCTTATCTGTGACTTGGAGACAATTACATTGGCCTTAAAGCACAGTCGCCACTGCACATGAGGCCAGCAGCATCCCTAGTAAGATGCTAAGCCAGTGGTGGCCTCAGGACAGCACATTTGGTGTCCACTTCCATTCTAGTTAGTTTCTTTCTACACCACTCCTACCTGCCGGTCCAGCCTGTCCTAATCCCTCTCCAAGCCATGCCTAGACCCAGACAAGCCCCGTTGAGCCTAAAGCCACCCAACCCGAATCAGAAGCCTATGCCAGGGCTATGTCCATCCAAGACAACAGGTACCAGATCACTGAGCCTGGCTTGGCTCAAGTGGCCAAGGACGTGGACATTGACCATGTTACAGACAGATGTAGAGTTCATGGATGGATGTCCTCAACACATATAAAATTCACACGTGTACACATACCCCGCCCCCACACACCAGTAATGAGCTCAATCTCTTGCTCCCTCCTTCTACCTGGGATGGGGTTGGGAGACACAGTTCAGTGACCGTTTCAGGTAAACCCTGGGCCTCTAAAGTCCCACAGTCTGGGTTGCGGGTGTGTCATGTGTCTTGGGAGTCGGCTGTGGCTCAGGGTATTGTTTATTCATGACTGGCCCAAAAGGGTGGGAGTGTGAAGCCCTTACTACCCATCCCCACTCTCGCTTTAATGAAATGACGCCACCCCACCCCAAATCTTCCTAAGGTAAGAGTGAAATTGATTTTTCCCTTTTAACTCGAAAGCAAGATAAACACATGGCACCCTTAGGGGCGGAGGGGAAGGCACTTAAAATAGCTCATCTCTGGGAGCAGGCTGCTGCATGCAGAGTTCTGCGCAGGCAAGGGCTGAATGTAAATCGGAGAGAGGCAGCTGGGCCCCTCCTGCCCCCGGGGAAACAGGTGAGAGTAAGCCCCCACCCCCACCCTCTGCATCAAGGTAGCCGGAGCAGAGCATCGGGACCGACCCTGTTCTCCAAAGCGGGCCTGTGGAGAGCTTTCTCCTAAGCCATCTCTATACCTCTCCCACAGCTCTACACAGTCAGGGGCCCTGGCAGCTCTCATATGTTTACCCTTATTGAACCCATAGGTGGCCTAGCAACCTCCCCAGCTAATGGAGGTACCCTCCAACTCCTCAGCAACCTGTGCCTGACCAGAGAGGATCTGAAGGCCAAGTTCGCCTCCCACCCCGCCCCCTGGCTGTCCCCAGAACCTTCTGCCGTTCCTGACAAAAGTCCCGTCCCTACACCAAGTGGTACTCTCTGCCCAGTGCCCATTTAGCTGAAGTCATTGCAAGTCTCCAGGAAGGATGAACTACTGTGCAGTGTTATGTGAGGTCACAGGCTTGATGGCAGAGAGCTGGGTTCAAGTCATGCTCTGTTCGTAGTGTGTGTATGTGTGTGTGTGTGTGTGTATGAAGCAGAGGCCTCAGTCTAGGAGCAAGCAAACAGATGGGGAGAGAGAGCCAGCAATGGGGGGGGGTGTTTCCAGGGCACACCCTCACTTCCTCTCACCAGGCACCATCCCTGACTCTCTACCATCTCCCAGTAACACCATCAAGTTATAAACCTACCAAGAGATTGGTCCATCCATAAAGGCAGAACCTTAGGGCTGGCCCCAGCATCTGGAAACCAAGATTTTAACTCAGGAAACATTTTGGGGGGACACCTCATAGGCAAACCAAAACAAATGCGTATTTTTTTTTTAAGAGAATGAAATAAAGAAGAAGCGACAGAGACTACGTGTGGCCCATGTCATCTAAGATTTTTGCAGGGATGGGTAGAGGCAGGTGGGGACAAGGCACAGCACGCACTTTGCTGATATAGTCCCAGACTTAAAACTGGGATGGGGGCTTTGGCCATCAGGGACCCTTAGGACGGCACAGCTATGAGGATTATGTGCCCATTTCTCAGAGACAACTCTTCTCCAAAATGTGCTGAGGGCAGAGAAGGATGGCCAAGGCCAGAGTCATGCCCCAGTGAGTCAGTAGTAAGTCAGCTAGTCACTCTGCAAACTGCCTGAGCCCCTCTCTTTACTTAGCTGTGGACCAGAGAAAGGGTCACAAAGCTAGTCTCAATATTCCTCTTGGAGCACCAGGCTGGCAGGAAGCAGGGCTGCCAGCTCAAGCAGCCTCCTTGTGGATGGAGTTGTTACCTGGGAATACTGAAGTGGCCGTCTCCAGTAGGTGGAGTCCCTGCAACCCTGCCCTCCTCCCTTCCTTTGACTTTGGGCTTTGCGATGCAACTCAACTGACTTTACTTGGTGGGCATGGGTAAGAGGTTCCTGCAGGGCAGGGCTGAAGGAAGGCTCTGAGAGCTGCCTGCTTCCACCATTGCGTATTGAGCATCTACCCACCCCACGCGAGGAGCACGACCTGAGTTCCAGAATGAAGACAAATCGAGTAACTAGACAACCTAGCTGAAGTCAATACCCCAGCCTTATCCAGGACCAGACAAACCACAGCCAAAGCAGACCCTCAAGTGTGCATCAGTGGATGCTAGTGTGTAAGTCACTCGCGTCTGGGGGCTGCTTGTTATGCAGATGAAGCCTGACTGATACACTGGAGGACCAGAGTAAACAGTGAGAAAGGGAGAGAGCCCCAGGTAGCAACAGCAGCAGCAGCAGGTAGCAAGAGAAGGGAGAAGGGATTCAGCCTAGGGATGGAGGCCAAATCCACCAGTCCAGGATATAACGACAAAGGAGGGTCCTGGCTGTCCATCCTCAGATGGCGACAAGAGTGGCTGGAGTGCCACACCTGAGCACTGGCCAGGGCACGACAAGCAGTGAGCACCAGGGCTCTGAGAAGGACCCTCTGCTGGGCAGAGCAGAACCAACAAGCAATAAAGACTCATTCTGCAAGTCAAGACCAGAAACTCGGGGGAAGCGAATGTGAGCCAGAAAGAGAACCTGGGAGAGCAAAGGGCCACTTGCTTGCGGGGCAAGAGGCAGATGAAGGATCAAGGTCCCATCAATGCCTGAGAGAGAACACCTGCCATGTCATGCCGAAGAAACCAGGAAAGCCAGGACTATAGGAAGGGCAATGCCTTTCCACAGGGTGAGTCAGGAGCTTCCGCCCTCCTCCATGGCCACAGGCAAGGCTGCTTCCTGGAGCCTAAGGTCACTGGAGGTTACTGTGAGCAGGTCTCTAATGGAATGAGTCCTAACCCTGTGTCCCTGGCAGTCAGGTTGCTTGTGGCCCAGGTCCCCAAACTGCTGTCTGAGCATCACCAAATGCCCGCCACTTGAGAGCCGAGTGGAGCCAACGCCTCTTTGGCATTTAAAACTTCTATTTGTGCGCACGGCCGGATATAGCACCGCCGTTTAACACACCGCCGCCGATCTATATTTATTGACATGGAAAAATGTCCACAACATATTGTCGAGAAGAAAAAAAAACATTTTCTATAACAGCATGTGGAGTCTGTTCCTGCTCATTTAAGCCTGCGTGCATATGTGTTTACGACCAGACAGGAGGAGCCCACAGAATCCTTCCCAGAGTGGCAGGCGTGGCTGTTTCTGAAGGAGCTGAGGGGTAGGATTTCTTATTTTTTCTTGGTTCATTTCCGTGACTGATTTTTATAATGGACAAAAAAAAAATTACAAAACATTCTTTTTAAAAAAAATCCATGATGCTATTTAGGCAATTTTATAATGTGGGACACGGGCTGAAAGAGGTCTGGCTGTGTTCTCCGCCTCCCACTTCCGTCCTCTCTCCCTCCTCTGGGTCTCCTCTAAACAGTGCTGTATAACGGCAGCTCTGGGGCCCAAGGGCTAAGTTTAGTACATGTGGAGAGGCACCTGGTGCTCGGAAAACGCTGTGGTTGGTGGCACCCTCACCTCAGGCTCCACACAGATGACTAGACGGAGGCTATTGTGGTGGCCCGGCCGTGAGGGCTCAGCAATGTGGGAGGAAGGTGCTGTTAGGCCCATGTACAACTCAGAGCCCTGGTAACTTCAGTTAAGGTGTTTTAACTGGTACATTTATCTGCCTGTCTCCCCAGGGGTGACCAGTCACACCCCATGGGTCCTACCTACCACATCTAGCTTGTGTCTACACAGCTGTTGAGCTGAGAATATAAGTTGGGTTTTTTGTTTATTTGTTGATGCTTGGAGCAAGAAGTTTTATTGTTTACTACCACCCAACTTTTTAAAATTTTTATTGTGTGTGTGTGTGTGTGTGTGTGTGTGTGTGTGTGTGTGTGTGTGTACATATGCCACGGTACATGTGTGGCGGTCAGAGGACAACTTTCAGGAATTGGTTCTTTCTTCCCATCCTCTGTGTCCCAGGGATAGAACTCAGTTTGTCAGCTTGGTGGCAAGTACCAAGGATCCATCTTATGGCCCAAGAACAATTTAAAAGAAGGAAAGATTGTTTTAGCTCTCGGTTCCAGAGGTTTTCATGGTCAGCTGGCTCCCTGCTTTGAACCTGGAGTGTGTCAGAACATCACAGAGGGAATGTGTGGAAGAAGGAGAGGCCTCAGTCTAGGAGCAAGCAGACAGATGGGGAAGAGAGATCCAGCAATGGGGGATGTCTTTCCAGGGCACACCCTCACTTCCTCCCACCAGGCCCCACCTCTGACTCTCCACCATCTCCCAGTAACACTATCAAGCTATGAACCCATCAACAGATTGGTCCATCCATGAAGGCAGAATCTTAGGGCTGGCTCCAGCATCTGGAAACCAAGATTTTAACTCAGAAAACATTTTAGGGGACACTTCATAGGCGAACCAAAACAAATGCATATTTTTTAAGAGAATGAAATAAAGAAGAAGCAACAGAGACTACGTGTGGCCCATGTTGTCTAAGATTTTCACAGGGATGGTTGGAGGTGGTGGGGACAAGGCACAGCAGCACCCCAGTGGCACCGTGACTACTTTGGAAAGTGGCAGATAATGGGAGGGAGAAACAATGTTTCTGGAGGCCCAAAGCTGTTCTGTGACTCTTGGTTGGCACAAGGGTCGGCATTGAGAGACTCTTGTTGAGTCCTCCTGGGAAGCAAGGCAGGGACATGAGTAAGACTCCTGGGGCAACTCCCTCCTAGAAGGCATGTAGGAGCTGAAAGGCAGAAGGGAAGAGCTTGCACCTTGGCTACTGTTACCCCGTCAAAGAGATGCAAAGTTTAGGACAGGGTCATAGCATCTGTGCGCATAGAGCACAGGTATGACGGCACCAGGTCCCAGTTTTGTCTGCCAATTTGTTCCTGAGCAGGGCTAGGTGTGCTAGAGGGTCTCCAGCTTCCACCTGGAGTATCAGTGACTTACCCAAATCAAGTGGGGAACCACAGTAGCCACCAGCTTGTTGTTCAGTCCTACTAATGAGGGCCCCGAGCCCTGTGCACAGTGATCAGAGGGAGGACTGAGTCAGGAGGGCCATGCACAGTGCTGGGAGCCCCATACACCATCTCCTTCCAGCCTTATCCTTCCCACAACATCCACGACAGTGACCCCTTCTTGCATGAGCTTGCAGGGGTGACCCAGTCTGCAAATGGCAGGTTGTGGCTACCAGCTTTTTGTAGTCCCAAATTCACTCCCTTCCTGTTCCATGATGCTGCCTCTTGTAGCATGTGGTGACTCTCTCTTGTCTCTCCCCGGGTCACCCTCTTCCACACTTGGACATACATCAGCCAGTGAGCCGTGTACCTAGCTCTGTCCCAGAGAATCTGAGTCAGTCAAGTGTGGCAGGATCCAGTCTGCTGAGACAGACTAATGAAGCAATTTAAAAACAATTGTTTGGAACACACAGACATCTGGGTAATAATAGACTACAAGACAACTGACCAGTGAATTTTCTCAGGGCCACTAACAGAGCAAGAGCCACCTCAGCACAGGCAGATGGCATGCAACTCATTGGGGGTGCAGGTGTTTCCACATGGGATGAAGAAAGACTCACTACACAGGCTCAGTCTGTATGCCTCTGCAGTGGGGCGTGTGTGTGCATGCATGTGTGCATGTGTGAGTGCGTGCGTGTGTGCTACTAGACACATATACAGAAACATAGGCACATGCTTAGCTTATCATCTTCTTCCACATGCACAGTACATATGTGAAAGGGCATCTAGGCACTTGTATACTCAGGCACATCCAGTACATGTGTGAAAGGGCATCTATATGCTTGCACACTCAGGCACACTCACACAGACACATACATGCATATGGTGGCAGAATATGGCCTGTTCTGAAGAGCAGAAGCTACTTCCCTGCCCTGGACTTTTGCAGCTGTGCATTTTACTTTGGTCCATATGATAGGGTCAGTGTGACCGAGTGACAGTTCCAAGGCTAGGTCCTAAGAGGCTTGTTGACCACAGAAAGTCACTGGTCTGGGCAGGCAGATAAGAATGGCACGGAAGAGAGCTGCTCCCATAGGCCAGCCAGTACAGAAGTGTATGGGCACACAGATAGGTCATCTCCTAGGAAGCAAAGGTCAACCAGTCAGCACCCAGACCCGTGTGCATAGGGACACGTGAGCATGCATCCAACAGCCCCCCGGCTGCACATAGATGAAGAGCTGCATCAGCAGGCATTGTCTTGCACACACACATTCTTAGGGCCGCACCAGCTTCCATGCCCGGGTTAAAGCTGGCAGGAGACACGAGAGCCAAACAATGTCTGAATCTCACCTTAACTCCCGCAACCTCTCTATTACACCGCAGAGGCCGAGAGTGAGAGGCATTTGCCCCAAAGTGATTTTATGGCTTCAGGGTGTCAGGGTTTCTTCAAAGCCTCTTTGGAGCCGCTCTCTCCAGGACCCAGAGTTCATTCCCATCACAGCTTCCTCAGGAGGGAGGAACGGCCTGTCACCTGTGACTTACAGCAAGAACAAAGGGAACTGCAGAAGTGGCGTGGGTGGGGCGGGGTGGGGTGTTCTACTCATGGGGGCACCTGCGGGGCATGAGCAAAGTCATTTCTACAACCTGGGCAGTTCCTCCAGGTGATCAGGTGTCCAAGTTCCCAGTGAGCCTGGCCTTAAGACACCCCACCATGGGAGCCGCCCCTGGACTGCCTTTGCCTTTCACATGCCAAAGCCACAGCTCCTTTAACATCAGCAACTGAGTGTGAAATGGGCCCTCTAAGAAGCTGTAGGTTAAACTGGATGTGTAGGGGTTAGGGAAGAAAAACGCTGCTGCTCCTGACCCAAACAATTCAGCTTTTTATCCTATGGCCACCATTCATAGCAGATATAAACCTCAATGCGTACATCTACAAAAACAGAGACTAAAGCCACACCTTCTCCATAGGGCTGGGAAAGGCTGAAGGGGTACTGCTAGTATCAAAGGCCCTCCCTTAGAGCCCGGCAGGCCACCAGCGATAGACAGCCATCACTGCTATGACCATTCCAGACAATTAGTTCCTGAGGACTAGAGCTTGACCTTGGCTCTGCTTGGTGTTGTGCATGTGCTGTGCCAGGGGGTACAGCGTGTGTTCTGCAAACGTGTGGAATGGATGGATTAATGAGTGAGGGTGTGGACGCCGAAGGAAGAGGGAATGAAAGGCCTCCAGGGTCTGTCGCAATACATTTCAGGGTTGAATTACAAGACAGCAATTTCTAAGAGTCACATGTGACATTAGCGTGTGGCAACTTGATTTATGGCCCCTTCGTGGGTGTGACTTCTGCACTTTTCCAAGTTCATCTACCTCTGATAGTGACTAAGTCTGTTACGGGGTCTTTTTGTTCCTGATCCTCGTCTTCTGGAAGGAAATACTTCGGTCAAAAGATAGTTTGAGCGAAGGTTTATTTTGCAAAGCTAAGCAAAGCCTACACTCCAAAGAGAGAGAGGAGTCAACTGACTTAAGACCAGGGGAGCTCAGTAGGCTGTATGCTGTGGATTTTTAGTAAGTTTCAAGAGTATTTATGAGTTGAGTGACACATACATGGTCACTCCTTCCCTTCCCAAAGCTCTGCAGACAGGGCCTCCCTTTTAGGGAGTTTCTCCTACAGTTTTCCTGGAAGCCCTGCAAAGCAGGGGACAGGTGACCAAGCCAGAGTGCAAATGATACTATATGAAAGTGACACCAGGTCTTTTGAGGGTGCGACCATTTATGACCGCACACCCATGGGAGGATGCCCGGCTGGGTTCATTTCTGCGCCGGTGGGAACAGCCTCAGGGCAACTTCAAGAATGCTCAACCACAAAGGAATCATCTAACCAGCAGCAGATAGAGCTACCAAGATGCCGCTGTGGTTTCCTTGGTTACCTCAAATCTAGCTCCCTGCCTACCTGGTACCAAATCCTCATCACTGCCCACTTCAGGCATGGGGAAACTGAGGCCAGCAGAGGACGAGCTGCTCCTTGGAGTCTGACTCCTGGGCACTCTCTACACTTTCTAGAGTTTCCCTCTGTGCAAATGTGTTTGAGACCATCTATTCTTCTTTACTTGAAGGTGGAACTAAGAAGAGCGGCTGCCTCAAGCTCACACAGGGAGGAAGAAGACGCTGGGGACAGGACCCTGTGTTTACTTGAGCTCAAGCCCTGGACACCTGCAGCAGGGGCATGGTATAAAGTACATTGGTACCACGTCATGGGCTGCTTGACCTCACAGAGAAGATGGCTCTGAACGTGAGGCTGGCCCTTCCGTCCATTTCTAACCTAGACATTTTTGTCTCAATGTGTCTTCCAAGCTCGTGCCCCACTCAGACTGGACAGTCCGTAACTCTGTGACAAGGAACGAAGAGATCTCGAAATAGCCCAAGAGTAAAATCGGTGTGTTCTTGAGAACAGCTAGAAGGTGAAGCCATTTCCAGCAGAGATTACTATCATTTGCCCTGGGATATCAAATTGCCCGTGGTGTTAGGAGAAACCTGAGCTTCCTCCATGAAGTTCAGCTCATCTGCAGAGGGGCGCCTTATAATCAAGCCCTTCAGTGGGCTGCCTCTACCTCCCTAGTGGATCTCTGCCGGATATTTGTAAGCCTCAGTTTGATGAGTTACCTTACTGCTGCTCTCTGCTCCCCTCACAGAAGCCACATGGGGGGGGACCCTCTGCTCTGCCTGCACTTGTCCTATAAGGATCTGCACTGGCTATTGGCTGACTGGCTTGGCGGGGTTTCCTCCGCTGGTCCTTGCTGGCTGTTTTCAGCACCAGCTCTGCCGATGGTTCTACTATCTGCTTCTGTCTACCACTCACTTGCTAGTCATTCTTTCACTTTGGCTTGCTATAGACTCAATAAACTCATTCACAACGGAAAGGTTAGCTGCTGCAGATCATTCTCTGCACTGTCCAGAACACCTGTCTCAAGGCAGATGCTACACACAGCTGAAGAGGTCCGTGCACACACAAGCCTGAAATACCTGGGTGAAAAGGGAAGCTGCGTCCGTCCAATCGGCAAGCACGCATTAGGCTCCCACTGCTTGCTGGCCTCTAATGTTAATGGCTAGGCTCATAAAGATAAGGTCGCAAACCTTATCCTGTAAGCGGATCCTACTTCTCAGTCCTGGCAGATCAGAAAATCAAAAGCTCAAGCCGACAGCCGAGTAGTCTACAGCCCTCAAAGGCCGGTCCCCAGTGACCTTCCTCTCCCAGACATGTCTCCTGCTATGAAGGTTCTACAGTGTCCCACAGAAGCACCATCAGGAGTAGGCTGTGTTCAAACATGTGATCCTGCAGGGGACTTTTCAGACCTAAGCCAGAACAGAAAGGAAAGGTTTATTCTGCTCATAGTTACCAGGATTCTCTCCACTATGGTGAAGAAGGTGAGGCATAGCAGCTCACATCATGGTGAACAGGAAGCAGAGGGGCCCAGGGCAAGATAAGAGCCCCCTAAAGATGCCCCCAATGACCTATGTCTTCTAGCTAGGTTCCAGCTTTCATAGTTTGTATACCTTGAAAAACTCAGATTTTGACTCCATCAGTGGCTTCTCCCCCTTTTGAATGCTGGAGATTACCTTCAGAAACAGCGCCCCCCCAGGTGTGCTTCAGGAACCCACCGAGCATTTCTCCATCTGGTCAGCCTGGCAATCAAGCTCGTCTATCGCAGGCTGAGAACCGACATGCGGAGCAGAAGGACTGTGTGTTTCTCAAGTCCTGGGCGTCCCTGATCATCAGGAATCCAGGGGTTATACTAAATCTACAAAAGAGACCAGGGGACAGCAGGAGGAGGGGATCCAGAAGGCAGCTACAGCCAAGCCCTGTGGTCCCTGAAGCTTGGACTGACGACAGATTTAGCATCAGGGAGGTGGAGGGTGACACAGACCTTCATCTGGGGAGAACATTGAAGCATGATGGCCAGGTTTGAGAAAGAAGAGCGAGAGAAGGGCTATGCCGGGTCCAGCAGCAAGTCCTGTCTGTCTCCCTCTGCCCTCAAGGTTTTGCTGCAAAGGGAAGCACTTGCCCGGGCAAGTGAGGGCCAGAGAGAGGCATTTTTAAGAGGCTTTGTAGTGACCATTGTGTTTGTGGTGGAATGAGCCACCCAATCACAGTGGAGACAGAAGGACATCTAACATTGTGGGCACCGAGGTAGGAGGACTGGGTGTGAGGAGTGGGGGTAGGGAAGCTCACTTCTGAGAGCTCCAGTCTTTCAGGGAAATAAAAACCTAGGTCATCAGCTTACCAGAGAGCCACCAAGGAGACACTGCAGGCTGTTCATCCTTTGGTTCAGGCAGAGCTGTGGACTGCAGCTCGCTGCAGTTTTCCTACTTATTGGGGGCAATGGGTTTCTGCTCTGAGGTTGTCTAGCGCATTCCCACGGCAGCCCAAGCTGCTCAGCACTTTCTTGGAAGGGCTTTCCAGAACCAAACTCTGAGAGTCCAGAGACCTGGCCAGGTCCAACTGGAGCAGGCAGGAGGCAGCAGGTGTGGGATCCAGCAGCAATCGCCTGCCGGGATCTTCTGGAGACAGTGCCTGCAGCAAGCCCCGCTCACAGCCAGTAACAAATCCTGTACCCCGGGCCACTTTGTCGTCCCTGCTAAACTATATGACTACACTTGTCAGTCCCCTCAGAACAAGAAAGCCTGTCTTCTGGTGCCCCCAGGTGCCTGAGCTGTGGGAAAGAAGCCTTGGCTGTTACCTCAGGCCCTTGTTCCCTCCCAGACCCTGGCTTCCAAGCGCCATTTCCTATAGCCGGTAGCAGTGAGATGGGACAACATGGAGACACACATTCCAACCTCAGCAACTGCAGCCTGTGTTTAGGGAGCTGGCTGTGCCAGTTGCTCCCCCCCCACCACCACCACCACCGCACACTCATTCACAGAATCCTAAAAACAGCCGCAAGCTGGCTTTGATGTCGTCTGCATTTCACAATGACAGCTGGCCCTGTGGCTCAGAGAAGCGAAGACAGTGGTTCAAAGTCACCCAGCTGGGAAGGGCAGAGCTTGAGTTGGATGCCTGTACCATCTGCTGACTGAGCTTGTATCTTAGACCCTGATGGAACCTTCTTCCAAGGAGGCCAATGTCCTTATCTACAAACTCCCTAGACCCTCAGAGGCCCCAGGGAGCACGCCCTCGGTCCCACCACCCTGGGAGGGTCTTCAGAAGCAGACTAGCACTATTGTGCCACCCACAACCCTCACCCCAATCAATGGGGCCAATCTCAGACTGCCTGGGTCTGAATCTTACTTAGGATGCTTAATGCCTTCATGAGCTCGGACCTGGCACACAAACCTCCCTCTGTCCATCTCTATATAATGGGGCTGTGATACCACCTCTCTCCAAGGTGAATACAAAACCTCTTGTCACGCTGAGCTGTACTTTTACCCTCTCCTCATTCCCTAACAAGGGCAAGGCCAGGGCCTGCCAGCTCCTCCTTTGTCCTAGACGCACAACAATTACCTATGCAGTTCCCAGGTGTATCACTATTCCTGGTTCACCTCTGTCTCCACATCTGTGTAACACAAATACCAAGAAGCTAACAGGTTTCACCTTGAAGAAAGGCTTGCCAGGAGCTGGGAGTGAGGCGCAAAGCCTCCTCCTCATCTTGTGTAGCGGTATGCACCTGCTCCTGTTGGAAGCCACGAGCTCTGTGCTGATGAGGTTGGAGTAAATGCAAATTGGAAGTGGGTGGAGACTGGCTGCCAGGAAGAAGAGAACTAGAGTGGGAAGCCCGTGCTAGTGGGAGAGAAGGTGGTACCAGGCCACAAGCCAAGACTGCGGCCAGGGTTAGAGGACACAGGTGAGATGTCCTTGAAGACAGAGACAGCAAGGAGCCACCCTGAAATCCTAATACTTGGGAAGTGGAGGCAGGAGGATCAGAAATTCAAGTCTATCCTTAGCTACAAGAAGAACTGAAGTCATTCTGGGTTAGGGAAGACTCTGTCTCAAAGGAAAAAGAAAATCTATAGCAGGAAGAACTAGAAGGACTGTGGAAGCCTGACAAGATAGAAGCAGGGTGAAGGCTGTGTGGCCAGAAGAAGCCACCAGCTCCTGCAAAGACCAAAGGACCCGATGTACCTAGAGCAAAGTTCACTTGGAAGGCCAAGTGTCTGATGCTGTCTAGACACGGGAGACTAAAAGGCCACTTGGCTCTGTACCCAGAAGACAATTTGCCAGGACTTCTTGCAGCTTGCGATGATCCAGTGTCAGGGAGGTCAGAGCTGTAGGAGACTCTATGGTTATTGTAGAGCAGGCCTAGGCTCTCACAGAGGTGAGCCTGGCTGACAGCCATGGTGCAGAGGACTCTGAGGACTCCTAACAGGCCTCCAGAACCAAGCTTCCTGTAAAATGTCCCCAGTGCCACACCATGGTTCCCCCACGCCTCCTATCCTGGAGGACACCTCAGAATCCTGGGTGCTGAAGGTGGGGGTAAATTCTGTAGTCTGCCCACCTAGAGGTAGAAGTGGCTGGGGTAAGACAGAGAGATGCTGGGAGACAAAAGAAGACAGACAGAGAAAGAGAGACAGACATACAGAGACAGAGAGACAGACAGACACACAGAGACAGAGAGAGAGAAAGAAAGAGAGAGAGAGAGAGAGAGAGAACAGCAATCTAATAGGAATCTTTGACTGGACTGTCCCACAGAACCCAAGAACAGGTCAGTTCTTTACCCAAGATCAGAAAAATGTGAGGTCCCCTCAATGCAGGACTCTTGGTGCTCCTGGAAGACGGGGGAGAGAAGAAGTGGAGATAGCGTTAATGAGCTTGAGACCAAGAAGCTGGTCCCTGTCTACTCACCAATCCCCCACACTGTCTGCGGCAGGCATCACTCACCAATCACGGCATTCCTTTCTTGGCAAGGGTTGGTGGTAGTTTAAACAGTGCATGCTCTGAAGATCTTGTGACCCCAGTAGATACAGCCCCCAGCAGTAGGAAATTGTGGAGCCCCTTAGAAGACCAGTTTGAACTTGACCCTGGAGGTCAAGCACAAATTCTAACTCAGCCGAAAAATCGCTGTCACTGCTCATTAGGTCAGGAGTCTATTAGGTCACCCGGGGCATTTGAGATCAGCTCTTTCCCCTGGCTCTGATGGCAGGGAGCCAGGGCTGGAGGCAGGAGCCCATAGGAGACAGGGCAGACATCTGTGCATCCTGTCTTCTCTCATCCTGGACCCGGCACAATGTTCTAGTACTCTGGTGCTCTGCCTTCCTGCCTCCCTGGACCATTCTATCCAATGACTGAGAACTATGTGTAATCAATGAGAGGGAAGCTGGCACCAGCTTTCTGTTTTAATAGCTTTGCTGCCAACCAGGGGCTAATTCAAATAACTGCAATTGTTCTAGAACATTCAGAGTAAGTAATCCGACAAGAAACTCGGTCACTGGAGTGAACGAGGGCAACAGGAGAGATGATCATCTGCTAGGGACATCGCTAAGGCCTGAGCTGGCGCTGTGAGCCACTCTGTCTCAGTATCTTTTACAAGAGAACAAGTCCTGTGGCAACGTGGTCAGGAAATGATCGGCTGCCTTTGGATCGTGAGGAGCCACATGCATGCAGACTTGAAGCTGTAATCAAGCCTGGGAAACACCCAGGAGTGTAGGGAGACTTGAGAAGAGGAATCCTGGAAAAGGAACTGTGGCCAGGTAGATACTCGGAGACGAGCCTTAGGGGCAAAGGTTAACCATGAGCCCCGTCCCCAGCTATGCTTCTCCAGTTGGGCACATTTTGGAACTCCAGCCTTCTCTCTTCCATTGGAGGGAGTTTTTAGGTGCAGTGGCAGACAAACCGCATTCCCTCCCAGCCTCTGCCTGCGCAGACATAACTCATGGAGCACAGTGGTTTTTATTGTTTAGGCTCAGAACTCCTGCCAGCCACCCCCAGTTGAACATGAAATAAAACTTTGTTGTCAGTTTTACTTTTCAAATATCTTTAAGGGCTGAAGAGAAGGCGCAGTGGGTAGGAGCCCTTGCTATTCAGGCATGAGGTCCTGAGTCAGAACCCACACAACCCATGTAAATAGCTGTGTATGGCTGCGTGCCTGTAACCCTAGCACTGAACGGAGGACACAAGGATGGGGAAAGTTTGCTAGGCAGCCAGCCTAGCCAAAGTGGTGAGCTTCTGGCTCAGTGAGAGACCCTGCCTCAAGGCAATGAGGGAGAGAGAGTGACAGAGGAAGACTCTGTGTCTTTCTCTGGATTCTGTTGCTCTCTGTCTTAACGCCTTGAAATGGGCACATGCACCTATACACATATGTGCATGTAAAACACACACACAACACAAATAACACACAGATATACACACACACCGTGTGCTCACCACATGCAATACACACACACACACATGTACACACCACAAATAAAATAAATTAAATAAAGGCATCTTTATAAGGGTTGAGGGGGAGAAAAAGGAGGGAGAAAGGAACATAGGGAAGAGAATAGGAACCCCCTTTTCAAAGGAGACTGGACAAGGTGGGGTTCTTGCCTCTGGAGACTAGCCATGCAGGGGCACGTTGGCATTTGCTCTGTGCATTTTTCTATGTTGGGGTAGAACCCTGAGGAGAACTGTTAGGGTTCCAAACAGCATGTTTGAGGCCAGAAGGCCAGGTATGCCTGCTCCCCACAGGACCCTGTTGCACTCTGACTACACAGCCGCAGTGTTCATCCAAGTCTGCCAGCTTCCCCCTACATTCTGAGACCAGCCCTCCTTTCCTTCAGTGTTAGAGGTCTCTCCTTTCTACCTCATGGCTCCAATCGAAGCACTTGTCCCCTGGCACTTCAGACTGGCTTGGGCATATACTCTTCACAAACCAGAGCTCTGGCCCCTGAGGTTAAGCTGTAGACACAGCATAAGAAGGAACCATTGGGCGTTCTTGGGCGCTTATTCTTGGAAGAAGTGTTTCTGCGGTGTAGTGCTGACACAGATAAACAAAATGGAGCCAGGAGGGATGAGAAAGATCAAGACAGAGAAGGGAGGGAGGGAGGAATGGGGGAGAGGAGAAGAGAGAGAGAGAATCCAATTCTAAGTTGATACCTCATCGCTTCAACTGACATGAGTTTTCTATTAATGTCCCTTTGGTTACATTTTGAAGCAAGGACCCAGATAGACACCGATGCACAGCAAAGACCTCCCCTCCCCCTAGGAGGAAGATGCACTGGAAGGTCCCTAGGGAAATGGTGTAGACCAAACCATCCATCATGGGATGCTAGAAGTCATGGGTGGGGTGGGAGTGGGGCTAATTGGCAGGGAGCCACCTGAGGAACCATACACACAAACACAGACATGTCACAGGAACGTCAGGTCTCTCCCTCCACCACATGGGCCCTGAAATCAAATACATGGCATCAGGCATGGCAGCAGGTACCTTTGCCCGTTGAGCCATCTTCTCCCAATCCACCCAATTTCCTTACTGGGGGCTAATCCTAGGAAGCCATATTGCCTTGACCTCCAGGCCTCTTCTGCCCATGAGATCAGAGGTTCTGAAAGGGAGGGGAGCTCTGCATTCTCTCCTTTGCTGCATGCCTGGGACAGGATCCCGGGTCCAGTGAGGAATAAACTCACCCATTGGAAGAAGGACCTCATCTTGGCACAGCCCTCCAGCCCAGGTCTCACCCTTCGATGCCCTGCCTGGTGCAGGATGCCCTCTCTGAAGGGACTCACAAGCTGCTGCTCCATGCCAGGTGCCTCAAAGGCTGATAAATCCAAAGCTCTGACTAGGGGCCAAAAACTATTCTCAGAGATAGGTCTAAAGGACTCTAGAAGACTATAACATCACAGTGGATATCCTCAAGGAAGAGGCCAGTTAGCTGAGTAAGGGCTTTAGGTCCAGGATGTCAGGCATCCAGCAAGCTGGGCAAGCTTCACACCACCACCCTCCCGCTGTGTCTTTCTGAATGAAAGACTAGGAAGCTAAGCTTTTCATTGTCGTGACACCTCGGCAGGGAAGGTTTAGCATGTGACCTGGTTTCCTGCAGGTGGAGGGGGAAAAGTCACAGAAGGTGTTAGCCAGGGCTCTCTTAGACAAGCCTGGCCAGAGCCAGAAGCCAGGCATGAGCTGAGCACTGTGCATCCTATAGTCACGAGTGCTGTGCACTTGTACAACGGTTCATTTGGAGCTTGGATGCTTTTTATCCCAGTGGTAGTGTATTGACCCTCTGTGAGCAACCTGTTCCTCTAATAAATTATGTCCTACTTAAGCCAACTGGAGCAGGTTTGCCCTGTGATGGACAGCTTCAAGTCTGGCCTTGGCTTCTCTCCCTTTGACTCTAACCGTGTAGGGCCGTGACCAGCCGTATTAATGCTGGTGTCAGTCAGAAAGGCATAGAGTTAAATTCCGGCTGCATCATATCTTGCCTCGGAGTCCCAGGGACTGGGACAGAGGGAGGCTTCTCCACTTGCACGTGCAATTGGGGTCTGGTCTCGGGTATCACTCTGAAGCTCAAGCGGGGCCCCGTATGCAAAGCGCACTGCACCAGCGAGAGCCAGCGCAGCATGAGGACGAAGATTGCAACGCTCACTGCTCCAACCCAGGCTTCTCGCGGGCTGTGAAAAGTCAATTTAGGAGCAGACAAAAGAGCATTCAAGGCATAAAAAAGGGGACCTTGGCAGTCTTGAAGGTGAACCACACAAGATGAAATAAAACAGGAGTTAATGCAAGGTCTCAATCTTCAGTAAGGAGACTCTGAACAAAGGCAGGGAGGCTGAGACACAGACTTGATTGTAATGTGTAGGAGACAGACTCACGGGCTTTGGAGAGATGATCACTGTGTATCACTCGTGTCTGTGTCACTGAGGGGCTAACACCGTCTGCGGCTGTGTTCATAGAGACTGGGGCGTAAAAAGGAGGAGGTGGAAGAATGGTTCTAATTTGCATTGGTCAACTCACATGATAAATACTGAGTTTAATTCTAGGAAGCCTCACCATGATGGGGCACAGGCAGAGCAGCCGGGGCACAGGCAGAGCAGCCTGGTCACAGGAGCCAACAAGATAGGAAGATCAAGACAACAGCTCACATTCATTGCTCCCTTATTATGCACCAGAAGCTGTTCCCAACCTGTTCTTCACTCTTGAGCTCGTAGAAATGGGACAGACTGTGGAGGATCAGGTTCGAGGACAAGCTGTGGAAGGCCACACATGTCCTCTTCACAGGCGTGATGAGAGGTACCGCTGTAGGGCGCTCATTCCAACACCAGCCCCTCCCCTGCTGCGGCAGACATCACTACTTGATCACAGAGTTTATTCACCAAAGCCAAAACACTCTCTTCAACTGAGTAGTAATGATCAGTCTAAAGCAACCCCATAAGCCAGTCTAGCTCTGACCGGACAGGATGTGGACACACAGCCATGTATATGTAATGACCACACACACACACACACACACACACACACACACACAAACACACACACACACACCAAAAAGAGGAGAACTTTTTCTAAATGACTGAGAGACCCAAGAGTGACCAGCATGGCCTCCCAGAGGCAGGCACAGCCCACTCACTTGTCCTTAGCCCCAATGGTGCAGGAAGCACTGCACCAGAATGAATCTCTCTCCATGACAGAAAGCAAGCTATTTGCTCTTCTGCTCTTATGTCAATTTAGTTTTCCTGAATAGAAGACTACATTTCCCAGTTTTCTTTGCAGTCAGATTGGGATCTTGTGGCTGAGTTTAGGCCAATGGGTAGTGAGCAGAATGAAAACCATCCTTTTTAGCCCAGCTATTAAAACCACTGTGAAGTGAGTATCACTGGGCTTTCCTTTTCTATCTCAGTAACTTAGTAGACTTAGAGGTGAGTTAGGAAAGTGACTTAGAAGATATGAATTAGGAAAGGTGAAATCCCTGGACGGGAGGAACCTGGGCTTCTGAGTCACCAGTACCAGACACTAGCCTCTGAAGCTCTGGGAATACTGAGGAAACTAAATTGGAGGCTAGCCTGATCTGCATAGTGAGTTTCAGGCCAGCCAGGATTATACAGTTAGACCCAGTCTCAGACAAAGCAAACAAATCTAGGCTCTGTGATGCTGAGGGAGACAGATGTTCAAGCATGGCAGACTCTCACCCAGCATGGTCTGGAGCAATCAAAGTTAGAATTGCCTGATAAGCCCGTTAGGGCCGCCTCTTCTCAGCCTTATATCAGGGACCTGGAATCACAGACCTAAGGAAGGCCCAGAAACTGCAGACTCAGCAAGCCATCTAGCAACTCCTGTTCTCTCTACAGCATCACAGCTCAGTGCCCGACCTCCATCCCAGGAGCCAATGTATCACTTAGAGTATGAAATAGACCTGCCAGGCAGAGTGGAGCTGGGTTAGCTGGCCACAGATCATCGTCAGCGGATGGCTTTGTGCAAAATGCAAATAGCGAGATGACGAATTCCCACCAAAAGGTCCTCTGGGGCGTGGCATCTTCCTCAAAGAGTTGCAAGGGAGCATCTTAAAGAGTTTCTTCAGGAGCTTTAGTGGCCTGAGACCGGGCCCCTTCCTCCCCTGTTGGCATTGGAAGCTAGCTAGTACTTACTCTCTGCCCTCCCAGGGCAGAGATCAGGTGGTGTCCTTATAGCCACAGATGGAAAGTCGCTTAGTCTCTGGCTACTGGTTACCACCCATCTCTAGTGTGGGGCTGGTGGGGGAGGGGCACGTGCAAGCACCTGCTCTGCCTGCTGGCTCTTTCCGCCTCTGCCCAGTGTTCTGACCACAGTTCAGTGAACAGTTCAGTGACTTACTGAGTGGGTAAGCCCGTGTTGACCATGTCAGCCTCTCTAAAGTTTAGTTTTTCCATAACTGGTGCTGAGGTGGGGAGTCAGATACTGGCTGCTAACTCAGTAGCAACCTCTGGATTCATCTATCTCGCCCAGGGGACCGACCCTGTTTATCTCAGGGTTTCGATGTATTGTGCGAGTGTGAGAATGGAGTGGCTCAGGGCAGGAGTACACAGTTGGGTTGGTTCCACTTGACTCCTGAGAGACCTGAGCTATTCTAGGTCCCTGCCTGCTCCTTGACCTCCACTGCCCTAGGTCTGAGCTGGTCTGGTCTGATGTCACTGTGTTTTTAGGACACATCTGGAGACCAGATGTAGTTATGTAGAGCGAGGCCATGGTGCCTGCACCTTGTGTCTGTTGCACCTTGTGTCTGTCCTGTGCACATTGAGCTGCTGGAGGCACTGTGGGAATGTTTCCTGCAGCATGACCTAGACCTTTCCCTAAATACACAGCAGGGATTTCCACCACACTGCAGAGCTGAAGAGCCCCGGAAGTGAGTCCCCTGCAGGTACACAGAGGAAGCAAACCTACAGGCCAAAAAGGGGGTCGTTGCAAGATAAATACCTGTTTTCTGCACACAGACACAAAATTTGCAGACTTTGTGTTTTTAAAGAAAACAAGTCAGTGTCAAATCCAATTTTGGCACGGAATCCCCAGGGCTGGAGTAAGAATCAGAATGAGGGGGACCCCCACTAGGGCTTCCGTGCCTAGTGAATGTTCTAGTCTTAGAACAGATGAGAATGTTGGTCTTCATTTTATTATCTTCATAACATACCTTATATATTATGCATGTGCTTTTATAGGACTCAGATGAAATGAACAGGGGAAGCCAGCACCTTCTTCCCACACAATGTCGTACAAGCAGTTTCACATTCAGCCACAACCCTGACGGCATCGCTGACTGTTGCAAGGATCACAGCTAGGCCTCTCAGGGTCCTGGCACCAGTTTTTGCTTTGAACACTCATTAGCCTGCATTAGCGTAGTTACCGCCTGGACAGATGATAAGACAAAGGACTATTTCTTATCTGCATTTGGAGGATGGGGAAACTGATTCAGTGCGGTTACCTTGCCAGAAGACAGGCACCCTCGACATGGAGGAGCCTGTGTTCAAATCCAGCATGCCTAAGTCCTAAAGCCATGTCCCTAACCACTGGGTAGCATAGCCCCTCAACCCACAGTTCACTGGTTTCTCTTCCTGACTCTCAGGAGGTGATGGTTCCCATCCTTCGGATAAGGAACCGAGAATGAGCTCAGCCACAGACCCACTCTGTGCAGCCTGGCTTCAGACCTCCGGGAGTTGATTCAACAATAACTCCCCCCGTCCAACTGTGGCAGGTCCATCCAGCCAACCGCCAGGGTCCATGACCAGCCTATGGCCTGGAAGCTTCCATTTGGCATCCTGAGTGTCACATGACCTCAGCCTCAGCAGGTTTTCAAAGGCAACCCCAGGGCATGAGAGCTCAGCCCAGCCTCTTCCCATCTCCCGCTTTGACTGGTCCTCAGGAGGTGGGGCTCCTGCCACACACTGTCCCATTCCGACAGCCAATCATTACCACCTCTGAATGCCCTATGCCTCAGTTTCCCCACCATGAGTGCCACAGAAGCAAGGCTACTAGATCCTACGTGACAACGGCTGTTATTTATGTCCTCTGCCCTCCTCAGACTTAAAGCCAGCTAAAGACCAGGACCCTCCAGGCCCTCCCTTCTGGAGAATGGAGACTTGGGGACCCTGCCAGCCGCCCCCACCCCCATCAGCCTTCCATTCCATGCCAAGCAGCTGTGACGGCACCACATTGCAATAGATATTAATTGCTACATTAAATTCTATGATATTGCTTAAGAGAATGTTCATTTAATTTCCCTGCAACTGTGGTCAACCTGATCTTTAATCGAAACTGACAGGCACAATTTAAATCAGGTAGCAAGCTCCCCCCCCCCCTTTAAAGGAGCTGAGAATGGCATGAATATTAAACGGGTCGGGACAGTTAGCAACACTAATACAGCTTAAGTCGGAACAAGCCTGGCTGCAGCTTTTAATTATTCATGCTCCCCTGGTAAGTCAGGCCCTGACAGCAGTGTCACACAGAGTTCAGGAAACTTCCTCGATGCGACATGAAAGACTGAGGGGGGGGGGCTGAGGGGGAGGACAGTATGGCCCAAGGTCCTGAGTTAAGCCCTGACTGTCTAGGAGTAATTTGGCTTGGAGAACATGCTCCGGAGCTCAGATGCTGGCGTCACTTAAAGGCTGGATACTAAGTGGCAGAGGGACAGAGACAGAAAAGCATCAAAAGCTTGGGGGCGGGGGAGGGGGGAGTAGGCATAGACTCACCTCAGAGCTGCAAGCACAAATAGAATAGACAGGGACGTGCAGAGACAGACGTATCTGGAAGCAACATACGGAGGCAGAACCAGAATCCTGTAGCAGACATTGAGAGACAGTGCAGGGACAGACAGCCCAGTTCTGGAGCCTGTCTCTGGCCCACGAAGACTAATATAGTACACCTAAACTGGTGTGTGTGTGTGTGTGTGTGTGTGTGTGTGTGTGTGTGTGCGCGCGCGCGCGTGCGTGCATGTGTGTGTGTGTGTGTAGACCTCACTTTATGATCCAGGCTGCCTCTAAACTCATGGTGATCCATCTTCCTGCCTCAGTGTCCCAAGCGTGGAGATTCCAGATGTGCATCATCACACCCAAAGCATGCAGAGAAAGCAGAAGCTGCCAGGCACACCCAGACCTGCACCTGGAGATGAGGGTAGTGCTCACCTCCAAGGCATGAGGTTCTGCAACAACACGAGATCCCACAATGTGTCATGGACTATGAGTCAGGCCCCCTAAGTCGCTAGGGTCCTGGAAAATCAAAACCACCTGCAACTTGGGTAACAACCAAAGGTGTCGGTGAAAGGAGTCACGAGGGGCTCAGGATGGGCCATGAAGTAGCCAAAGAGACAGGTCAAGTTTAAACCCTGCCAGAGAGCAGGCAGGGCCCCAGCAAGAGAGGAAATTCATAGGTGGAAGACCTCAGGAAGAAAGCTCAGGGAGGCATAGCCAATAGGGAGTTTGCACAGAGCCAACAGGGATGGCATATGTGAGGACAGGAGGACAAACTGCCTCTCCACACTGACCATGAGGATCTGTGGGCCCTCCTGGCTACCCAGGCGTGGCTCCTTAGTGTAGCCCTTGTGGTGGGGTTTGCCTCTGGTCTCCTGGCCTGCTCTGATTGGAGGGGGAAGGCAAAACTCACCTACCCTCTTCCTTCCTCCCTAGATCTAGTGGGTGTGTGTCTTAGTTAGGGCTTCTGTTGCTGTGAAGAGACACCATGACAACCAGAGTAACTCTTATAAAGGAAAACATTTTATTGGAGGGACTCACAGTTTCAGAGGTTTAGTCCATTATCATCATGGCTGAACGTGGTGGCGTGTAGGCAGACATGCTGGAGCAGGAGCTGAGAATTCTATATCTTTATCGGAATGTTAACAGGAAGTAACACTGGGCCTGATCAAAGGAGACCTCAAAGCCGACCCCCACAGTGGCCCACTTCCTTCAACAAGGCTGTAACTACTTCGACAAAGCCCCACCTGCTTATAAGTGCCAGTCCCACTGGGCTGATGGAGGCCAATTCCATGCCAACTGCCACAGTGTGTTCACATCCATTCTGCTCCCTTCTCGCTCCCTCCTTAGAGCCCCCAACTCCAGAGGAGTCCTCTAGCACATTCCTTCCTGAGAGCCCATCCCTGATAGTACCCCCACCCGCCCCGCCAACATGCCCGGAAGGCCAAGCATCGGTCACTCAACCTCTCCTCTGAGCCATATTCCCAAACACAACTGTGGTTCCAAGAAAATTCAGGAGAAACCACTCCCCAGTCTTGACACTCCATCCTCCAGTGTAGCACGAAGACCCTGAAGAAGGTAGCAAGACTCAGCTGAGTTAACCTGTGCTACAGAAAGACTACACACCTGGCCCCGGTAAAAGGGGACCCCCCCATACAGGGGCTTCGTATAACTTGACGAAGGGCCCCTGGATTCAAGTGTATATCCAAGCATGGTCTTCCCACAAAGCTGGTCCAGGCAGGCTTCCCTCCTGCACCTGCAGGGCAGAACCTGTTCTCACCCCTCCTCCTGGTCACCCAGGCTCCGCTCCCTAGTGTAGCCCTTGTGGCTGGAGTTTGCCTACAGTCTCCTGGCCTGCTCTGACTGGAGAGGAAAGTAAACATAAAAGAGGGCGCAGCAGCCCGAGCGTGTTTGCCCTCTGCTGTGTGTGACATTTACAAACCTAGAAACAGCGATCTGGGCATGGAGGCTGGCGAACCAGCCAAGCAGGGGAGCTTATGTCCCCAGTGCTAGGGCAAAGAACCTTGACATCTCCATCTTCCTGGGACACCAATGACCCTGTCCTCTTCCAGGACCAGCAAATATTTCAGATGTGCCTGGGGATGAGGTTAGGAATGTGGGGGAGAAGTACCCACGTGGGCCCTTGTCTGCAGAAGCCAGGCTGCCAAGGGAGGATGGAAACACAATCTCTACCCGGTTCAGCAACTAGCAAGGGTTTCAGCATGGTGACAGCAGACTGGATAGCCAAGCGTGGGTATCTTCTGAGCATGAAGGTGTGTGTGTGATCGTTGGCCAGATCCCAAGCTCACCCGGCTGCAAGGGACAACTGCAGCCTGGAAGGAGTGTGGCCATGTCTGCGGAGGACCAGGAACAAGAGACTAGACACAAAATCAACCTGATCTGAACGGCCGGACCTCTGGCAAGTTACGAACCTCTCTGAGCCTCAGACAGGACACTCACTGGCAGTAATAGTACTCAGCACCCAGTGAGACCTCCTTCAAACAGGGGTCTCTGTCCTTTATTTTATAAAAAGACTGATAAGCAAGGGCAAGATAAAACACAGCCTCCTCTGTACCCCTGCCTCTCAGAGGTGAACAACGCAGCAACTGGGCAACTTGGCAAACAGCTCCATGGTATGAAAGGGCATTGCATGCTGGGCAAGGCTTCTAGAACATGAATGATATAAGGCGGTAGGCAGAATTTCTGTGTGGCTGGGCCCACACAGGCTGCTGGGTCAATCAGCAAATCCGTTTCCCTGAGCACCAGGCACAGTGATAGCCCCTCGAGGTGAGACCGAGAAGCAGCCAGCAAGGTCCTTGACTCTATCAGAACTCAAGCTGGGTCCTGTCACAGCAGAGGCCAGATCTCATTAATGAGATGATGGCTGCTGCCGGGCTTGTGTGTTAATGGTGTCAGGCTGTATGCCGAGCCAGGCAATGGGCTTCGCTTGTGGGAACTGTATCCTCGTGATGTGTTTATGAGGGAGGATACTCTCAATTAACCACATCACCAAATGGGGAAACTGAGGCAGAGAGGTCAAGGTCACAAGACTAAGCAATGGGTTTCATTCTTTTAACACATCTGCTACAAGCACTTCCTCCGAGTTGGTCCATGCACTCTGGGTAGTGCGGGTCTTCATACCCATTGGGAAAAGGAAAAGAAAGCAGGAAAGCAAAGGGGTACAAAAGTAGAGAACAAAAAGAACTGTGTTCTAATAGGCTCAGCATGAAGTAGGCACACAGTAAATGTTTGCTGGCTGCAAGAGGGTCCTGTGCTGTGATTTCTTTGGCTGTCTTCTTAAGACTGGCAGCAAGGAGCATCAATGCCAGTAAGTGCAAAGGGCCCGGGAAGAGTTGGGTATGACGGAAGGTTTGGCGGGGCTGACGGAGGGTTTGATGGAGGATTTGGCAGGGCCGTGGCTGAAGTACAGCAAAGATACAGTGTGGTGTGAGGTAGGTGCAGAGTGGTAGACAGGGATCCTGTCCCTGGAGACCACTAAGGTAAAGGGGTTGGAATCTATTCCAGAGACAAAGGGAAACCAGAGAGAAGGATGGGTATTGTTAAAGATGGCTGCCAGGTCCTAACCACTCCCCCCAGGCTAGGTGGAATCTATTTTCGTTCCCCTTCAATCTGATCATTTAACTGTTTGGACCAATAGGATGGTGCAGAAGTGATACTGGGTATCTCTTCTCCCAAGCTCTCAAAGGTCCTCATTCACCAATGGAACTGCAGCTCCCTTTGGATGCTCAGTGCTGGCTGGGAAGAACTCTCAGCCAGGTGGAAAGTGAGGCTTTCCCAACTCCAGCTGTGCTACCGGTTGCAGGCAAGAGGCATGTCCACTTACTGTCACCCGCTGGTCACCACATGGAAGAGAAGAACCTCTCAGCTGAGCCCAGTCCCTCAAGATCCTTAGGAGAGAACGGGGATTGCAACTGTTTCAAGGTGGCCTGGTCCACATTCTCAGGTGGAATTTCGACACAGCAGTAATAGATCGAGGGTAAAGGCGGCCTCAGATGCGTACTTAGGACCAGAACTTGGTCACTCTAAGGCACAAGCAGGCATGGCGCTAAACAATACCGTCTCTCCCTCCAGTTGCTGTGCCAGTGTATAAGTCTTCTGCCCTCCAGACCCCTAGTCATTTTCCTGACACCCTCTGACCCTGGTGACCCTGCTCATTAGGACCGTACAGTCAGGCATCCATGCAGCCTCCTTTCATGTTGCCCTCAGTGCCCCTGGAGCACTCTAGTCCAAGCCCCAGAGTCCATGCCAGCCTGTGGGGGGGGGGGGCTTCTCTCACGCCCACTTCCAGGGAACAGCTACCCCTCCACCTCCCCTTTGCACTCAGACGTGACTCACTGACCTTTACGAGTTGGAGACTTGATGGGTCTGGTGTTTTATTAACCTAATAAAAAAGGCAGCCGGGTGCAGGGGCTTAACATTTCCAGAGAGGAAGGCTCTGCCCCCCAGGCATTGGGAGGAAGAAATACTGTCTGGGGCTGAGCTCCCCCAGCTCCAGTCTCAGGGACTTCTCCCAG
This sequence comes from Alexandromys fortis, assembly GCF_014885135.2. NCBI lineage: Eukaryota > Metazoa > Chordata > Mammalia > Rodentia > Cricetidae > Alexandromys > Alexandromys fortis. Next base: position 15,950,138 of record NW_026067894.1, read on the forward strand.
GGAGGCAAAGAGCAATTCATTGTATTCCCCATCAAACAGCGGCAGCGAGCCCCAGAGCTTAATTTAATTTTGTAATCAGCGCAGGAGCAGGCAGAGGAAGACTGCTCACTGTTTTTTTCACTTTGCTTTTTAATAGGATATCTGACAGCACACATAATACAGTGGCTTTATGCAATAAAGAACGCACATGTACACACACACACACACACACACACACACACACACAGCCAACCGGCTGCAGGAGAATAGAAAAAGAAATCCCCGATCTGGAGTCCAGAGACCTCCTCCATGCTCACTTTGTGGCTTTGGTAAGTCTCTTCTCTCTCCCTGCGCCTCGTAAGTTAATGAGAGTATTGTTTTTATATTTTCTTATTTTTGATGAAAACAATAACTAGCTAATATTTATTGCGTGCCTCACACAGCTGCTGGGGAGTGTGTAAATCATTTCGTGGATCTTTGTATCCAGACTACTGTGAGCATCCCACTTCTAGAGGAGAGAGCAGAGGCACAGAATGGCTGGGTAGCTTGCCGGAGGACACACAGCTCGGAAGTGGTGGAGCTGATTCTCAGTAGGGCCTTGGGTTTGAGGCAACAATTTTGGAGGATAGATATTTCCGCAGAAGCTAGTGGTTGAAAGGGTGGCGAGTGGCTAGGGAACCCTGCTGGAGGCTGAGCCTCTGAAGCCATGGTTCAGAGGCAGACCCACAAGGAAGTCACTTCTGCCCCCACCACCAAATGTCAGTTGTATGTGCACAATGGCCAGGACTCGCCTTCTTTGCTGCTGCCCTGGTTTTGCCACCCCTGCCTCAGTTGTGTCCTTGTGACGATCTAGGACAGTGAACAGCCTTCTGGGGGAAGCTTCACCCCATTGTCTTCCTTCTAGAGTCCAGAAAGGGTGTGAACTGGCAGAACAGGCTGTAAAGCAAGGCTTGCAGGGGCTGGGAAGCATTGCTCTCCCCTTGGGGTCATGGTACCACACTGGAAATGTTCCAGAAGGAAATGGCTCAGAAAGTCTCTGCAGTCATAGGAAAGAGATGCAGTTCCCGAGGGAAGATGGCCGGCAGCCAGACCTGAGCTTCAGTGGGGCCAGAGGAACCCAAGCTGAGAAAGAGAGACCCTGAGTTTAAGATGATGTCTGCAGGAGACTTGGCTGGGAAGATGTGCTTGACTCACAGACATGAGGATCTGAGTTCCAAGTCCCCAGAAGCCATACAAATAAGCTGGGTGTGATGGTGCATGCTCCATACTCCCAATGATGAAGAAGCAGAGCCAGACAGATCCCTGCGGCTCTTTAGCCAGCCAGCCCCAAGCCAGTGAAAACTCCATGGCAAACAAACAAGGTAGGGCCAGCAACATGGCTCAGCGTGTAAAAGTGTTTGCATGCAAGTCTTACAACCTGAGTTCAAATCCCTGGAGCCCACATAAAAGTGGAAAGAGGAAACCAACTCCCCCAAATTGTCCCTGGACCTTCACTTTCACACATGCACTGTGGAATGCCCCCCGCAACACACACACACATCACATAATAATAATAAAGTTTGAAACAATAACAGTAAAACAAAATGTTGTGAGGAATGAGGCTGAAGATTGACTATGATGTGTGTGTGTGTATGTCAGGAGCCATTTCCCCCCTAAAATTACAGAAACCATCACCCTAGGGAGTCTGCAGAATGCCCCTCACCCAATTAGCAGCTATCTGTTAGAGGAACCTGCCTCACATTCCAGCTATCCAGGGAACTAGGTGTGGCAACTTGTGACTCTTGGCCTACCTGACCAAGCTACGTGACCAGGACCACGCGGCCGGCGAGATCCCGTGCCCTGCCCCCCATTCCTTACCATATATAAACTGTAACCCGTCCCTAAATAAACGGGGGCTTTGACAAATCTGCTTGGCCTCCTTCTTCTGTCTTGGCTCATTCCCTTCCAGGTAGCGCCCCTCCGTGACCCTGGAATAACTGATTGCAGGGTGGGTTACAAACCCCTAGACTGAGTAGCCCACCCAACGCAATCGACATGTGTTTGTGTGTGCTCATGCATACACACACACACACACACACACACACACACACACACGGACTGGCTCAGCTTCCAGCACAGAGGGAGCCTCTGAGTGGGGTTTGCTAGGGATGAAGGGACACAGGGGTCAACACACAGAGCTGTCAAGTATTCACAGGCACCTGCTAGAACTTGCCAGGGCAGAGGGAGGGTCCCTGCCCTAAGTGTGCAACCCCCCTGCTATGGATGTAAGCCATTTTTAGAAAGATCAAGAAAACACTCCTCCAAGAGGACACAGGCACCATCCTATGACTCAAAAGAATGCCCAGGCTGAGAAAGACACATCTGGAACCATACACACGCAGAGGGGTCGTGGGGACAAGATGTGCTAGGCTGTCAAAGGAGTTAAATGCAATTGTATCAGAGTGGCAGTCGGGAGCTCCAAACCAGAAAAGGGGGTGACTGACTAAGTATTTCTCACCAGAAGCACATCCCAGGGACTTCCTCCCCTACTGATGCTCTGTCCTGGTATCTTCTTCTTATTTTGGCTATGGTGCAGCCCCACTCCCCCACCCCCCATGCAAAAAGGAGCATCTGCAGAGTGTCCTGACAGGTGAGGGCCAGACAGGGGAAGAACATCCCCAAGGTTGCACAGTGAAAAAAGCAAGCCTTGACCTTGTCCCCTGGCAGTCTGTCCTTGGCATCCATGTACCTATCCACTCTGCTGACTTCCCTCTCCAAATGAAGAGGCCTCAGGCTAGGTGATCCCAGCAGGACTTGTCTGGGGTTCCCATGTGTATGGAGCGGATACCCCAGAGGGTAAGGAAAAGACAGGGTGCATGGGGGATGCTGCTGGGGGTGGGAGACCTTCTGTTTGGGGTGGGAAGCTGGAGAAGGGGAATCCCTGGACCACGTGGCACTGGATCACCGTCATGGGCTTGAGGGAGGGGATTGGTGCTGCATGTAGGGTGCTGGCCTGGTGATGACCCAATGTAGTTCACATAGTGGGGTGGAGATGAGGGCTACAAAGGGTGGGAAAGGCACCAATGACAGCCAAGGATGCGAAGACAGTTAGATGTAGGAAATCCTGCCCAGTCTTCTCTCTGGACCACAGCTGCCTCTCCTGCCATTGACCAGCTGCGTGTTTTTGAGAAACTGGCTTAGCCTCTCTGGCCATCTGGGGAATGGGAGGATGAACTGAGGCCAGGATGGTTCAGAGGAAGCCTGGCAGTCTGTGTGGTACAGCTCATCAACAAGGCCTATGGGTGCCTGGTGCCAGATACTCCCCCTCCTCCACGTGGCTACTGTCCTGCTCTGAATTATGGCTTTCCTCGGGGGCCTTTGTCAGTGTTCACAAAACATACATTCTCAAAATCAGAAATAGAAAAAATAAGTAAATCCATGTGCTCTTGACATGCGCCTTTGCATTTTCATGTGAACCCTGGCTCTGGCCACTGACCTGTTTGTCCCTCAAATGCAGCCTCTACCTGGTCCCCAGCTGTGACCTAAGTGACTAGGCCCAGACCCCAGACCTCCTGGTTTGATACCTGAGCATCCCACTGAAGTGTCCACAGATCTCTGGTGCACCTCTTACTTCCTGGGATCCCCAATCCTGCCCCATGCCTCTCCCAGGCTGGGCGTGGCCAAGAGAGAGTAGCTCAGGAGTAGGAACACAATAAAGCTGTTTCCAACCCAGACAACTCAAGGGCTGCTGAAGGCAGGGAAGGAGTCTGAGAAGAGTGTCTGTTTGTGGAGTGACTGGAGATGTCGCTAAAGACAGTCACATCTCAAGGGCCATGTCTCTACTTCTTTGGGACCAGTTGACTAATGTTGGAAACCAGCTGTTGCTGCACAGGCATCGTGATACCAGCCCATTCCCGTCCCACCTCTCATCACAAAGAAGGGAACGGATCGTGCCCTGCCGTGGGCTCCTGTGGGCGATTCATACACCTTTCATACCAGCCTGACTCTAGCACAGCCCACTGTTGCCCCAGCAGCTTTCACAAGCCCTGAACCAAGTCCTTTGTCCCCTCTTATCAGCCACCATCTGGGCCAGGGCCTTATAATTCTCTCCCCAGGTGACCAAAGTCTGCCTTCTCCTCTGCCATTGGTCACCCAGTTGAGAACAGAGGCCTCCGCTTCCATTCCTAGTTCTGTTTCTGCCTGTAGCTTCTTGCCTTGGACATTGGGTGGTCAGTGCCAAACTGGCTGCTAGGTCTGTCCCCCCACCCCCACCCAAGGCTTCCTTCTGCCTCCAGTCCCAGCCTCTATCCTGGGAAAACAGAGCTGTCTTGACTGGCCGTGATGATTGTATGATAGTCATATGATCATTGTATGATGCCATGGGCTAGAACCAACCTCCAAGCCAACACTGGCCTTGTAGCCCCATGGCCTTGAGGAGTGCATTTTTTTTCCTTACAAGGAGATGATGGGAGAATTAGACAACCCTACACGCATGGTGCTTGTCATCAAGCCTCATTTGTGGTACCCTAGTTGCCACTGGCATGTCGGCTGTGCCTAGGCATCTTGCTCATGGTCAACCTGAGTATTTGTAAGTAAAGAGGCTGCGGAGTGTGTGCTGCTGTTTTTCTCATGATGGACAGAGTTCTTAGTGAAGTAACTGAAAAGAAGAGAGAGGGTCATTTGGGCTCCTGGGTCAGAGGGAACATGGCTCGAAGTCGTGGAGGTGAGACTGAGTTCTGGTGGTGGTGGTGGTAACCTGAGGGGGCACATCAGTCAACAGGCAGTAAGAGAAGAGCCAGATGCGTGAGGCCAGCCTCTGACCCAGAGGTCTAGTTTTTGACTCCGAAGGTCTAGTCTCTAACCCTGAAGGCCTAGTCACTGACCCTGAACTCCAACCTCTGACCACCAACCCCAACCTCTGACCATGAACCCCAATCTCTGATTCTAAGGTCTACTTTTATGGCCCAACATCTACCAGCTAAACCCCATATTTAGAGGATTTTACAACTCTCCAAAACACTGTTGGAAACAACATTCAAGCACATGAATCTCTAGGGGACATCCCACAGCCAAACCATGACACAGATATGCTGGTGTCCCATCTTTTGTCTCCTTTGTGGTCCTTGGAATGGAACCCAGGTCCTTGAACATGCCAGGGAAGCACGCTGCCACTGAGCTATGGCCCCAGTCTAGCACGGTAGCTTAACTCAGAATTCATGGGGTGCCCTTGCTTATGTATGAGATCAGGAGAGAATGCACATGTATATGCTCAGATGCAGTTCATGGTGGCTGCTTGGGTGTGAGCTAATCTTACCTCTTGGGCTATGGCTGGGTTTGGCTGGAGAGAGATTGCCTCCTATGCAGCAGTGTGTGCTATGGAATATGGTATGTACATGCACCTGAGCGTTTGGGCTGTGGGCTTGTGTGTGCATCTGAGAGCATGTTAGACACTCATCAGATGCCATTTGAACCAAGGCTGTCTGTCATGTTTCAAGGTGGGACTACCCACCCCTGCTGCTTCTCACTGATCCACCCCTACCTGGGCCTTACATCCGCCTGAGAGAGGAAGTGTAGGGCTGCCCTGTGCACCTCCTGTGTCTGGGTGCAGATGTCACAAGCAACGGGAAGCGGTGAGCCAGCCAGAGGCTGGGGGAGGAAAAGTCAGAGACAAAGAGACGGTGCTGCCAAGTCCTCTCCTCTCCAACAGAGAGTGGGACGTGCAGAGAAACTGTGAATTTCAAAAGTTGAGCCGGGGACAGGTGGCCTCCTGTGCAACTGTGTGTGCAATGGATATGGTATGTACACACACCTGCATGCCTGAGCAGTGGGCTTGTGAGCATGGTAGATGATAGCTATGACAGTCCCACCCCAGAACAAACAGTACAAGCAAGATCGAACCCAAAACAGGCCTTCTAGGACTCCGCAGAGGCGGAGAGACGGGAAGGAGTGCGGCGAAGCAAAAGGCAGCGGTGCCCATGGCGTGGAAGCGCGAATTGGCCGCCTTCCACACTTTTCACGCCAAACCTCCTGAAAGCCATCCCACCCCATCCAGTAGAACAGCAATCACAGCACAACCCCAACACTGGACCTGGCCCTTCCATGGGGTACAAGGCCATTCCTAGTCCCAGGCACTGATATTTTATTGATTATGTAACTGTCTGCAAATGGTTGCAGATGGGGCATCAAAAAAGTGCTTTTCCTCCCTCTCTGCTTCTCTTTCCAAATCTTCCCAGGGATCCCAGATCATCCTGTGTGGGTAGCTAGCATCTTCTCAGGTCACACGACAGCCCAGCAAGTGTCTTCATGTGCAGAACTCAAATTTACACAGGTCAGGTCCTGCTATGAGGAGCCCAGGATGGGAAGAAGGAACACATAGCTTAGCGCCCCCCCTCATCAGACCATGGAGCTGTCATGGCTTCCGCTGGCTTCTCTGTTTGCAGCGGCACTACACAAGTATGGATACTCCAGGCATGGATGGTGGTTCCGAAGCACCCCCCCCCCCCCCCCGAAAAAAAAAAACAGGGACAACATAAGATGCAATCTCACGTCTGCAATCTCACCTGGTTTTCACTTTTCTTGTCCATGCCAAGGATATGATCTGCCTGGGACAGTTGGGAGGGGTTCCTCACCCATCTCTGGAGTAGTGGAGGAACACTCACAGCCCAGTGGTTTGCAGGAGAAAGGGAAGGAAAGGCCAGGTGTGGGTGGAGTGTGAGTTGGAGGGCAGCCTGGGCTACATCGAGAGACGGTACCTCAAAAACAGCAACCAAAAGAAGTGCAGAAAGCGCAGCTTGCCAAGTAGACAGTTATCAACTCAGGATTCCACTTGAGTGAGCACGGAGTACGTCTGTGGGGGAGGAGGGCAGGGGCTGTGCCTGGCATGAAACCAGCGCTTGGCAAACACCCATAAAAGACAGCTCTGAGAGAAAAACAGCAGGTATGGACCCAGGAGTCGGAGGAATAGCAACCAGCATCCCAGGAGGCAAAAGGAGGTGCCTGTCCCAAAGAATCTAGAAGGATCTGGGTAGAAAGCGGGGAAAGGCCTCGGCACTGAGAACCCCTTCCGGTCTCCAGCAGACCCAGTAGACAGGTTATGACCAGTTGCCATCCCTTCTAGATGCCTTTTTGAGAATTCACGAGTGTCTCCCTTTTGGTAGACACTCCCCTTTGCTTTGTTTTACATGAGGAGATTGAGTCACAAGAGTAAAATCAGAGGACCACCAGTTGGCAGGTGATGGGAGTGGCTTGTTCACCCAGGTCTTTGCCCAGCTGGATATAGGGTAGGGACAGGGTGCAAGACTCTGGGCTTGAAGGAGTTTAAGCCAGATGCTGTGACTAGGGCAGAAGGCTTAGCCCATGCCCTATATGCCCTACAGAAGATTCAAGGCTGACAGCGGAGTCACACAGAGGCAAGGTCCCTCGGGAGGCAGGTGCCACATGAAGACCACCTACACCACCACCTTTCTCTCAGCAGCACCCCAGGCTTGATCCAGACTCCCCCTTTTGCCCCCTCCAGGACATTTTGCTCCCCAAGCACCACAAGCCAGCTCCCAGGGTCTAAAGGTCATGTCCACTGCACAGATGGGTCTGCTAGAGGCTTGTTGGGACAAGCTCTGCCACATACCTGGCCTCTGTCAGACCTCGTGCCTGTACATTCTCTAGTGAACACCCATGGTTTCCTTCCCTCACTGCGCCCTCTCAGTCCAGCTGCCAATCATTCCAACTGTGCCCAGTGCCCAGTGTACACATGCAGAATGTGTGAGTGAGTGAGCCAGCAAGCCAGTGAGTGAGTTAAATGAGGTTTGTCCCATCCAGATCTTAATGGCACTTGGCTGAATCATGAAGGTGATGAGACCAGGAATAAACCCCATTCCTCTTTTTTCCTTCAGGCTAGGGGCCATATGTGGAGATCAAGTGGGAGGGGCTCATGAGCTGTGTGATGGCACAAGAGATGGGGGCCCACAGTGGTGGTGGGGTCTGTATTCTGGCCTTATATTAGTCCAGGTAGCTGGGCTTCTGCTAACAGGCTACAGAAGACACCATGCAAGGCCAGCCCTGGCTGCTCTGAGATGGAGCAGGGTGGTACCCAGGATTCGTCCCCTGACTAAGGCAAACCTACTCAAAACAGACTGCAATCCTCGAGGTTCGGGAAGTCTCACTCCCCCAGGACTGCTGTTCTGCAGGAAGCCAGCACTGACTCGGAAACCCGCTCTCCACAGCGCAAGTGATGGAAGTACTCCTTCCAACGCGTCTTAAAAATAAGATCATATATGTATCTTGTACTCTCTGTTGACTAACCTTAACTTTTCTCCAAAGGCAAGAATCCAGTATGTATAGTAAAATGAACACAATTTGNGAAGGAGTGTGACAGATGGATGGGTACTCGGCAGAGTATTTTTAATCCTGGAGTCAGGATTATGTAAGGATGGGAGAGAAACTCGAAGGCAGGTGGTGAGTCATGTGGGGCAGGCTGGGAAGCAAGTCACACCTCCCTCCAGCTCCGCCAGCGTCTGCAGGTGCCAAGATTCCCCAGGACCACAGCAAGGAGGGATGAGAGTGCCCCCTACACACCCCAGGGTGGGAAGAAGAGCCTCCCAAAGGTGGGTTGGCTTCCTGGGGGCAGTGATGCAGGGTTGGCACACCTAGAAAGCGGAAAGGAGAGACAGGCAGGGGCCAGGCAGCACCCAGGCACAAAATCCGAATCCTGGAAACACTTATCAATTTCCAGGAAATTGGAAAAGGCCTTGGAGATATTTTCGAGTGAGTACTTGGCTCTGAGATGCAGCTTCTCTGGCGTCTTTCCCATCCTGTAGTTTGTTGAGGGGGTGGGGGTGGAGAAACCCAAGTGCTCTGTCCAGAAGGCACAGGCAGAAGGGCCACCTGGGGGGCCAGCAGCGGGAAAGCTCTTCTCCAGGGTCACGAAGCCCTTTCTAAAGCCAACAAGGCTGTGTGAAAAGCAAGAGGACCTGGGGTGATCCGCCAGGAAACACATCTTGCCTGGGAAGGAAGGGGAGCTAAAGATGGGTAAAGGAGAAGGCTGGGCGTGTCTGCCCCTAGAGAAGTTCCAGAAGGATGCCATCTGTCTGGGAGTTTTGCAGAGTCATGTCTGAGGCAGAGATTGAGAGCCAATGGCAAAGAAAAGCTGTGACCCTTTGGAATGCTCTCTCTGGGTGGTGTTTGATGAAGAGGCTCAAAGCTGCCATTAGTAGGCAGCCACGCCCCTTCCTGTGCAGAGGAGCTCGCGTGCCTGTCTGTCCCCCGCCTCCTGTGGCTCTCTACTTCCATTTGGCGAATTTTGATGGTTCAAAGCATCGTGCCTCTCATGGAAGATCACAATCCACACATCACTCTGTAAGACAAAGGCTACTGCTCGCTGCTTATAGGTGTGAAGACAGAGGCCGAAGGCCAGTGGCTAAATTGGCATTTGATCCCTGCCTGTGTGACTCCAAACTTCTGTCTCTTACTTTGAAAGTACAGATGTGAAAATCCCACAGGTACTATCGTCCAGAGCTAACCCCTTCCCAGAGCTCGGACACCTGCAGGCTATTTGGCTAAAGCCAAGAAAGGCGGTCCCTAGAGATGGATTCTATCAAGGTGCAGCTTCATTTCTCTCCAATTCAAGCCTAAGCAGGGCAAGAAAGTAGACTCCACCCCCTCAACCCAGCTAGGAGTGGGTCAGCTGCGGCTGCTGCCCTGCCTTGTTCCTTAGAGCCCTTGATCGTTTGTTGGGGAATGGAAGGGTTAGGAACGGGCAGCTGAGAGGGTTTCTCCTACTCAGGAGGCAAAGACTGTTCACTTCCAAGCAAGTAAAGCTCTGAGAACTGAAGAAAGGCCCAGGAAGACATAGTGCATAGGGGGAAGTCTGGGCGTGGCCTGGCCTCTGGGCTGAGCATAGCTGACCTCCAGCCCCAGCTCACACTGCAGAAAGAGGGGAGAGGTGGAGATTGGGAGGGTAGGCTGGGACAGACAGAGCACATGGGGAAGGATAGTGGATACTAGCGGGAGGAAGAGATGGTGGAGGTATAGAAAACCAGGAACAGACAACAAACAGTAGCCTTGAGAGACGTGGAGGTGTGAAAAGCTGGACAGGCAAAAGAATAGCAATGCAGAGACCCTAGGGACAGGCCAGCCAGCCAAGCAGGCACAGAGGACATAGAAGTGAGCAGACAGCCCCTATCCCTTAAAGCCTCCTGTCTTTAAGATCAAAGGGCAGGAGAGAGGAGAAGTCTTCAGATATGGCCTTCTACCCCCTACAACAAGGCAAGGTAATTAAACAAAACCCCTAACACTGATGATTTTGGAGAAGCTGAAAGAATCCTAGAACTATCAGCAACCCAGAGAGGGAGGATGAGGAATGGAGGAGAAAAGAGAGAGCTTATCAAAGAAACGGCCTCAGAGAAGCCAGGCCACACCGAGGCCACCAGAGAGGCTAATGGCCAGAGCTCAAGAAACAGATGAGGAGTAGGAAAGGAGACCAAGACCAAGGGAAGAGAAAGCATGGAATCAGGGAGGTCACAGTCCTGGATGGAACAACAACAACAAAAAAAAAAGGTCTGCAGAGGCAGAGAAAGACACACGACAGCTAGGGACAGAGAAAGCAAGGTAGGACAGACAGTCACACAGTATGGAGTTGGGCTCTTGAGACTCCTTCATCAACCTCAACCTCCTTCATTACCAGGGGTTACTCTTGTGATCTTCCCTGGTGGGCCCCAAGATTTGAGAGATATTTGTCTACCAAACAATCTGCATTTCATAAGCTTTAATTAATTCGGTTTCCCATTTTTTATTCATCAAAGCTGTCAATAGCTGGCAATCAGCACTCCAGATCAGCCTGAGAGCAGCCTGTGTTGTCACGCTGGGTTGCTGCAGTGCCAGCCCCAGAGCCAAGGAACCTGCCACAGAGCCATCAGCCTCGCACTGATCACAGACAGGTGAACGCGCCCCTTGCGTTAAGGTCCAAGAGATGTTGCCAGTAGTTCAAAGGACATGGAGAGACCCCGCTGCCTTCACGAACCCCCAGATCAGGGTCCCGCTTCAGATGACAGTCCAGAATGTCCTTCTAAGCTGTGGGTTGTTGGGCTGCATGGCATGTTGAGTCTCCTTCCTCAGGAGGACAAGGCCAGAGATGAAACAAACCTTCAGTTCAAATACTAACCTGTAGTCATTAAGGCAATGGTTCTCAACCTGTGGGTCACGACCCCTTTGGGGTCAAATGACCACAGGGGTTTCCTAAGACCATCAAAAAAAATGGGTATTTCCATTATGACTCATAACAGTAGCAAAGTCACATTTATAAAGTAGCAACGAAGTAATCTTATGGTTGTGGGTCGTCACACCATGGGGTTGCAGCATCAGGAAGGCTGAGAACCAATGTATTAAAGTGACAGGAATCTCACTGACTTTTTTGAAAGCCGGGGTAGAATGATGGCAAGTTCCATACTAGCCTGGGATATTTAGCAGGACACTTCCCCCCAATCAATTCATCCATCTGCCTGTCCATCCATTCATTCGTCTGTCCTTCCATCCACCTATCATCAGCAAAAGAACACGATGCTTCAGCCTCGTTTCTGGCTGCTTGTCCTCCCTTCCTGTCCACCTCCCCAGCCAGGCTCCTCATGTCCTAGGATTCTTTTCTCCTGGGCTCCTATGCTTGGCTCACTATTATTCCTTTCATTCTTCTCAGATAAATCTCTGAGGACCCTCATTGTCTTCCAAGCTGTCCAGAGCCATGACTTCTCCAAGCTTAAGTCTCCAGCATTGAGAAGTTGGCCATTGTTTTGCTACACTAGTTATTTGGTTTAACCTTGGGATCCCGGGACTTGAGGGCCACTACAGTTTGTGTTTCTCTGGAGGTAGCCCCAGACTGCCCAGATGCACCATCCACCCTGGGACCAACTCATCCCTTTGTCTCTTGGTTTCATCTGTTATATTTGAGTCCTCTGGTCACACGTGGAGACTGGTGTCTCCTTTTGTGTCATTCTGGCCTGTTGCAGCCCTGGCCATCCTCTGCCTCCATGCCTGCAGAACTTCCACTCAAGTTTGCAGTGGCTTTTCCTGGGCTCTGAGTCGGAGACATCCAGGTGGGAGTGGTTGATATTTGGTTCCTTGCTGAACCCCATGGCAATGTTCCCTCAAGGTCTCTGAAGACCTGTTGGCTCACTCACACTTCTCCTAGAGTCTTCTTAGTATGTACCCAGAAAGGCATTACCCGCTGCTCAGTAATGCTTTCTACAAAGGCTGCCCAGCAGCTTTGGTGGGGATAGAAAGATACTTAGGATGCATTCTGGCCCTATCTCCAGCTCTTGCATCTTTCCATTCTCCTTCTCATTGAGGTATTTATGCCCATTCTTTACCATATCCCACAAACTTCCTTCCCCTTTGCGAGACTCAGGACACCCATGGCTAGGAGCCAAGAAGATAACAGACAAAGTTCTCATCCCCCAAACATCCATCAGTGGAGACAGCGTGGTAAGTGGAAAGCTTAGAGGATTGTCAGCAAACAAAGCTTTTTTGGATGCATAGAGCCAGAATGAAAGACCAGATCTGAAATGGGAACCCAGAGGAGCCCTCTGGCAGATGGAGATCAAAAACTGAGGGGCACAAATGATGCTCTTCAATCCCTTAGCCAGGGCTAGCATTCCAGAACATGCTCCTTGCAGTGGTCACTAATCTTGGTGTATGAATGACAAGCTGAGTGTCAGAAGCTCAGGGCAGGACTTCCTGGCTTAGCCAGACCACCACGGCCCCTTTCCTTGGCACCATTCTCAACAGAACCCTTCCCCAGATGGCTTAAGCTGTCAACTATCACAGTCCGGTTATCTGAGGGAGTCTCAGTTGTGGGATTGCCTCAATCAGACTGGTCTGTGTCCAGGTCAGTGGGATGGTTTTTGTTACTAATTTATACAGGAAGGCCCAGCCCATTGTGGTGCCTCCCCTGGGCAGGTGGCCCTGGATTATATAAGAAAGGATGCTAAGGGGGCTGGAGAGATGACTCAATGGTTAAGATCACTGGGTCCTACCAGAGGACCCAGGTTCAATTCCTAGCACCCACATGGCGGTTCACAGCTGTCTATAACTCCACTTCCAGATGGCCTGACACCCTCAACCAGACATACTTGCAGGCAAAATTTTATATGTTTTATAAAATAAAAGTAAATTAATTAAAACAAAAAGAAAGGGGCTGAGTGATCCATGTATCCTTCAGATACGGGTTGAGCCCCGAAGGCTCCAGACACCCTTGGAACGTCTTCCAGGGTTACGGGGAGGAAGTCCGAGCCTGTCAGCTCCTTCCTGACCCGCCAGATTCAGAGCACCCAGATCTGAGTGTACAGAGTTAACAAAGAACACAGACACAGACTAACGAATCGGTGCTAGCCAGCTTACCTCCCAATGGTGGGTCGGTGGTCCCTGGGTGGGAGGTCTTCAGTTCCCAGCCAACACACCAAATGAAAGACCCCCAAAGAGGACTTCCCTCCAGGGAGAGACCCCCGAGCCCAAGGATCAAGCCGAGACCACTAGTACGGATGCAAACTGCACGAGGTTTATTTAAGTACACACAGGTACCTGAGGGTGACAAAGTCTCTCAGAGGACTCTTGCGCCCCAGGCTGGGGAGAGGGTTTTTTTTTTTTATAGGAAAGAGGGTGGCAGAAGCGGCATTACAGAAGGGAGATGCATGGTTACAGGGATTTCATTGGTCAGTTCGAATGAGGCCAAGAGTTCACCCGAAGAGGAACTCTCTTGGGTACTGAGAGATTGATCAATAACTACCTTGGCTCTGTCTTTAGGGAACCAGTGGTCCGTCTTAGGGAACTTGTGGTTTTACCCAGAACTTTCCTGCTCCCCTCCCTACCCAGGGGTTGACCACAGATATACTTGTCTGTGTTAAGCCTTGCAAAAATGGCGTTACAGCAGCTAAGCCAGGTTCATATAATATGGCTGGGGTGGGGGTCTTTCAATATGTTTTATAAAATAAAAGTAAATTAATTAAAGCAAAAAGAAAGGGGCTGAGTGTGAGCCAAAAGGAGGAAGGCAGTAAGTAACTTTCCTCCATGGTTTTTGTCTCTGCCCCTTCTCTCTCTGACCTGTCTCTTTGAGAGCCTCAGCTGGTTGCCTTACCCAATGTGCCCAAGCTCTCAGGTCCTACCTCGGCTAGCTCCAGCCACCTTGCCTTCCAGCCCTTAAAGGGGGCTGTTTTTGTCTTAGGTTCCTAAAAGGCAAGGACTGTATTTTGGCTCTTACAGTACCCAGGATGGTGAAACAGTGCCTGGCATATGATTGGCAGGAACTCAAAAAAGCATTCAAGTTCCTGCTCTGATGTCCCTCAATAATGGGCTATAGTCGGGATGTGTAAGCCAAATAAACCCCTGTCCTTCCAAGCTTTTAGTGCTTATCAGAGCAGCAGAAAAGCAAGCATGCAAGCTAGCGCTCTCGTGTGCTCTCTCTCTCTCTCTCTCTCTCCCTCTCCTCTCCTGTCCTCTCCAGTTTCACTTCTCCTTGCTATTTGTACATGTGTGCTATTTCTCCTCTCTTGAAAGCATCCAATTTCCCGAATATTGGTGACATTAACTCCCTGACTGAATATTAAAATTAGGAAAAAATTCTATTTGAAGAAAGACTTAAGCAAACGCAGTGTCTGGGGAGCTGTGTACTCCCCTCTCACTTTCAACCTTGTCTATAATTAATTTCTACTTGGAAATCTTGTTCATTTATTTATTCAACAAACATTTGCCGGCTGCCTATCATATGCCAGGCACTGTATCACCAGCCTGGGTACTGGAAGAGCCAAAATACAGTCCTTGCCTTTTAGGAACCTAAGACAATAGCAGGACAGGAGATTAAAGGGCTGGAAGTCAAGGTGGCAGGAGCTAGCAGAGCTAGGGCCTGAGAACTAGGGGCACATGAGATATAAGGAAACCAGCTGAGGCTTTTAAAGAGACAGAGGTCAGAGAGAGTGGGGAATGGTGTGCTCCGATCCTAAAGGCCACAGGTCGCTGGAAAAGAACTGAAGAAGGAAAGAGAATCTACAGACAAAATGATTAACCTAGACAAAAAGCCAGGCATGCAACAAAAGCCAGAGGATGGTGGGTTCTTCAGAATGTCTGGGGATAGGGTGCATGGTGAAGGAGGGCAAGGGAGAGGGGACAAGTGACTTGCCAGTGGGAGGGACGAGAGGGAGGTTGTGAAGAGCCTGTATTCAACACTTGCAAGTTTGCTTCTCATAACTTTTGTCTCTGGTTCCTTTGAAGGGGGTTTGCCTGGGAACAGCCCCGTTAGCCTGGAGTGTAGGGAGGACCCTTCTGGCCTTTGGGCAAGCTGCCGCGATGTTCAGGTGAGACATGAAAAGGCCCGGATGAGGTAGTACAGATGCAGAAAGCGAGGGATTGAAGTGGGAACATATAGGAAGCACCTTCACGACTTATAATAACAAGACTGCGGGTTTTATCAGTCGTGTCCTCGCGCTAGCAGCCTGTCTGGGTTGGCTGTGCTCCAGCCTTGGGCTCTGGTCTTGGGAGCTGAGGAGCAGCAGTGGGCCACTTCTTGTTGACGATCGCTCTGGGGGTTACCGGATGGGTCTGGTGAAGTGTTCTTGGCTTGCTTGTGGATCTAGCAGAATTGGAGTCCTTCCTGCCTTTTGCCTCTTCCAGCTCAGTTTACACCAAACTTCATAGGCCACAAGGAGAACCTCTGCATGTTCAAATTCTACCCCTGATTCTCTCCTCTTTCTCCTTGTAGCTCCAAAACATCCCTGGTACCAAGCATGGCTGTTTGTATTCCATCCCACCCTTTCCTTGATGAGTTTTGCCCAATCAGGGTGGAAGTTTACCTTGGTTGCCAAGGGGAACCACGCTCTTTAGTTGTCTATTCACCCATCTTTGAAGCTCACCACTACTGTGAAAGTTACTTTGCATTAAATTCTAAAGGGCTGCTCATTAACTCGATTATGCTGGCAGAAAGAGTTCAAACCAAGCTACTTTGAAGAGAAACTTTTCCCCCCTCTTGAATATTTTAGAGATATTTTGTAGCACAGGGCTGATTAATTTTTAAAGGAAATTATATAGTGTTTTTCTTACAAGGGAAAAAAAAACAGATTGAAGGGAAGAAGGGAAGGAAGGAGAAGAGGGAGGGAGACTGGGAGGGAGAGAGACTATCTGAGCACAGAGAAAGATAGGGATGAGTAAGTGAAGGAACCATCATGGATAACTTCCTGTTGGATATACCCTTCGCTGATCACTATCAATTTTGAGAAAGTCTGCCAAACTATCAAAGCTATGTTTTATAAAATATCCCAACAAGTGACTCAGCATCAACTGTTGGTCCTTAGTCCTTGTTTCATTTCTCACCAAGGCCACCAATACTTCACACGCCCCTTCTTTGCCCAGTATATGACAGATCTTGCTACTGAAGGCCAGGATCGTGGCTCATGACACGTGACTCATGACATGTGAATAATGTGCTATTCACCTTCTCTGCTTGTGACCCGGAACCTGTCCTAATTCTCTCTCTTGATTAAATCCAGAAACCCCAGTGAAATATATATGTGTGTGTGTGTGTATTATATGTATTATATATATTTAATCTTCCACTGATGAAGATCCTATTAAACTTGGAGGTGTAAATGTAGTTTGATGTAGGCCTGGAATAGGGCAGGGAGAACACCAACTAATATCTGACCACAGAAATAGCCATGCATGTGCAGACTCCTGGTCTAGATCACAGACAGCAGCAGCTGAGCCAGTTCCATCCCTGTACTAAACACCGAGTCGAGCTGTACGATAGAACACAGGATTCAAACACACAGTACCCACAGTGAATTACAGAAGGAACTGGGGAAAGAGACAGCTCAGTCATCAAAGTACCTGCTCTGTGAGCATAAGGGTCTAAGTTTGGATCCCCAGCACCCCTGTAAAAGATAACCCTGTGTCTGTATCCCCAGTGCTGCAGGCAGGGAGCAGAGAGGTAGATCCTGGAGCCTGATAACTAGCCAGTTTGTTAGAATTGATGAGCTCCAAGTTCAGAGCAATGCCCTGTCTCAAAACATAAGTTGGAAGGCTGGCAAGATGGCTCAGTGAGTAAAAGGCACTCACCACTAAGACTGACGGCCTGAGTTCAATCTCTAGAAGGAGAGAGCAGGCTCTCTCTCAGATATTGTTCTGAACTCTACTCAACTAACTTGGCACACTTGACTGCATCCCCACAAATAAATGAAAATATGATTTAGAAATATGTGCATGACTGTTTTGTGTAGTGGCATTTCATTTGTATTTTAATAAATAAAACTTACCTAAGGATCAGAAAAGTAAAACAGCCACACTGGCCAGCCTTACAGACTAGACAGTAATGACATGCACCTTTAATCCCAGTAGCCACACTAGTTTTCCATAGAAACCAGGCAGCAGTGGTTCATGCCTTTAATCCCAGCCCTAGAGAGGGTTATAAAATGGAAGGAAATAGCTCTTAGTCACAGTTTCATTCTGAGATTTCTAGAGGCAGACTTGCCATTTTGGACTGCGATAGAAGTAAGAGCCAGTGGCTGGCTGCTTTGCTTTTCTGGTCTTTGCGTTGAACCCCAATATCTGTCTATGAGCTTTTATTAATCATGCTTCAAATGGCGCCCAATGTGGGGAAATAATTTCCACATAAAACCTGAGAAAGTTTTTTTTTTTTATTTAAGGATTCTAAACAGACAAAAGAACAGAGTCAAGCATGGCTTCTTAGTAGCAGCATTGTCTCAGGTGAGCTCTGTTTGCTAGAGGCAAGCCGAGGCACGTCTCCTTTAAGAGAGGTTTCTTGACTCAGTCTTAGTAGCAAAAACTCTGCAGCTCTTTTAAGAGGCTCTACCACCAAACATTTAAATGGTGTTTATGGGCAGCCCAGTGTCATGGTTCTTGATAGTGGCATGGACTTAGAAAGTCCACAGAGTTATGGTAATTAAATGTGGCTCCTGATAGTCACTCCACTATGAAGCTAGACTCTCAGGAAGTCAAGAAGTAGGGTGCATCCAGCTACCAAAGCTTCAGCTTTAATCCTAGCCATATCACTTACAAATTAAAGACTCATGTGGTCAGAAAAGGATAGTTATACAATAAAGACAGATTCAGATGGGAAAAACCCTATAAGTGGTTTACAGTGTGTTTAAAAATATACACTGTCCTGGGAGAGAAAAGAAAAAGGGTAGAGAAAGTCCTTTAAAAAAAGAAATAGAATAGCAGGGTGTGGTGGCCCATGCCTTTAATCCTGACACTTGGGAGGCAGTGGCAGGTGGATCTCTGTGAGTTCAAGGCCAGTCTGGTTTACATAGTGAGTTCCAGGGCAGTTAAACATAAGTAGAAAAACCCTGTATCAAAAAAGCAAAAATAGTTTTAAAAAGCCATGTAAAGATGGAAGATACACAGAGAATCTGGATACTATATGTTATTGTGTTGTTTTTTAATTGTTTGACTGCTAAGAAAGGAGCAATAAGTACCAAAAGACATTTGATTATAAATGCTGCTGAATTAATGCAACCTTTATATTTTGAAAATGTCTTGACCTCAAAATTTAAGTCAGAGATATGTTACTTTGGAGAAGAGGTTTTGTTTTCGCAGGCACTGAGAGGCTCTGGATTCATTCTGGGTAAAGAAAAATAAAGTTTGATTGAGGAAGACCCCCTGAAAAAAATCTCCAGTGGGAACAAATGACCCAGATGGTCCAATGTTTCAGAGCATCTCTGTTGTAGTTTCTTCTGAGTCCTGCATCCAGAACAGTTTTCAAGGCTGCCAGACGAGATGATTCAGCCTCACAGACTATTCCAGTCATAACTTGACCATAGGCCTAAATTTTCTTTGGGTCCCTATAAGATTACCAGTGTCCTCAATCAACAGCAAGTAGCCAAGAAAACTACACCCACATTCCCCCCCCCCCAAAATGGATTATGGATGTTTGTCTTTGTTTAGAGTGCTGGTTACAAGTTGTTAAGGATAATGCCCAAGAAAAAAAGCTAAACAGAACTAATTAGATTCAAGGTTATTGTTTTGAAAAGAAATAAAAAAGGATATAAATATGATAAGAAAAATGATAGATTATTGAATCTACTCTGAAAAGGAAAAAAGGGGGATTTAGATATGATAGGATAAAAGGGTAGATTATTGAATCTTCTCTGAATAGAAAACAGAGAGAATACAGATATGATAAGATAAAAGGGTAGATTATTGAATCAACTTTTAAAAACAACTACTAGTTTTAAATGTTTTCCATTGGATTGGACTTTTGCATATTGTACACAAATTTTGTATATTGATACAAATTTGAGATTAATTTTGTTAAAACATACTGCGCATATATTTCTAATCTTGTCCAAGGTATTGTACCTATATATCTCATTTATCAATGTAATGCAAATTTTTAGTCCTTGAAAATTATTATTACCAACTGTTTAGGATAATAAGAAAATATAGGTTAGTAGTTAATCACCTAGTATAAATGAACTTGTAGTCACATTAGGTATGTTTTCAAGGTCAAACAAAGATATATTTTAGATAGACAGGTCATCTTCAAACACTTCAGAGATCTACAAAATATGGCATTTAAGATATTTTAATAACCTAGGTTCTTCTTTTTTATGAGACATATCTGCTCCTGGCAGCACCAATCTACTTCAGAGAAGATAATGGACATTGAAGAAACTCCACATGAAGTTTACCTTCTCTGTGGCAAAAGTAAGCTACTGCACAAGAAAATGCCCTTGCTTGGAACTACTGACAGTATGCTGTCCTGATAGGGCAAGCAGGACATAAAAGAAAGGGACTGCCAAGCCTTGTCAAGACAAGGAGGGACAGCCCTTCAGAATGTTCTGCTTCACAGAAAGATCTGTCATGTATGCTAGACCTCTAGCTGAAGATGGAGATGCTCCAACATTACAGAGGAACTTTGGGTGACTGTCCAGGCAGCCAGCTCTTTCTGTCATTACTCAAATTTTTTGGAAGTCACTTGCTTGCACTTCCTGTTTACTCAGTTAATATTATTTTCTTCTTGGATCTCTGAGGTAGTTGAAGGCTAGACAGCTATATTTTTCCTTGTAACCTGATGCATAAAGCAAGTTATGATAGTAAATTAGGTACAAGACTTTGGGCTCACCAAGATAGGATAGATATGGAATATTTTCTCTGAATTTGTCAAATGCAAATGGGCTAGACATTGTTGATGTATTTATTGCCTTATATATTACATATAGTTATTATATTTATTGCATATAGTTTTTCTTATATTAGTTATAGCCTTTTTATTTTAGACAAAAAGGGGAAATGTAATGGCATCTCATTTGTTTTTTTTAATAAATAAAGCTTGCTAAGGATCAGAAAAGTAAAACAGCCACACTGGCCAGCCTTACAGACCAGGCAGCAATGACACATGCCTTTAATCCCAGTAGCCACACTAGTTGCCATAGAAACCAGGTGATGCATGTCTTTAATCCTAGCCTTAGAGAGGATTATAAAATGGGAGGAAACAGCTCTCAGTTACACTTTCATTCTAAGATTCCTGGCAGAAGGATCGCCATTTTGGATTGAGGTAGAGGTAAAAGCCAGTGGCTGGCTGCTTTGCTTTTCTAGTCTTTAGGTTGAACCCCAATATCTGTCTCTGAGTTTTTATTGAAAGTGCTTCAGTTTTGCCTGTTTTCCACATGTGTGCCTGGTTCCTTTGGTGGCCAGAAGAGAGCATCAAATCCCCTGAGATTAGAATTACAGACATATGTAAGCAGTCATGTGGGTGCTGAAAAATGAACCCAGATCCTTTGAAATAGCAGTCAGTGTTCTTAACTACACACCTGAAAGTGATTTTTTTTTTAAGTACCACATATAAAAAAAAAATAAGGTGATTGAGGAAGATACCCAACATCAATGGCATTGGTCTCTCTCTCTCTCATACGCACGCACGCACGCGCGCACACACACATGCATATACTGTACTGAGTTTATCTTCAATATATGACTATATTACTTCTTTACCTTTTTTTAAATTGGAGGTATTTGTGTTCCATGATGTACATGTAGTGATCAGAGGACCAGCTGGGGTGCCCCTTCCCCTGCTGTCTACTTAGGATTTCAATTGCTGTGGTGAAGCATCATGACCAAGGCAGCTGAGGAAGGAAAAGGTTTATTTGGCTTGCCTCATGATTCACTATCCGAGGAAGTCGGGAGAGGAACTCAAGCATGGTAGGAACCTGGAGGCAGAAGCTGATGCAAAGGCCATGGAGGGTGCTGCTTACTGGCTTGCTCCCCAAGTCTTGCTCAGCCTGCTTTCTTATAGAGCCCAGGACCACCAGCCCAGGGGTGAAACCACCCACAATGAGCTGGGCCCTCCTCCATCAATCACTAATTAAGAAAATGCCCGCAGGCTTACCTACAGCCCCAGCTTATGGAGGCCTTTTCTCAACTGAAGTTCTCTCCTCTCAAATGATTCTTAGCTCATGTCAAGTTGAAAAACAAAAACAGAAACAAACAAACAAACAAACAAAAAACCTAGTCATCATGCCTGTTGGGTTATCTTACTAGTTCTACAGACACTTCTCAGCTCCTGACCTTGTCTGGTCTTATATTCTGTGTGTTCTACAGGAGAGGGGGAAGGGGGAGAAAGAGGGAGAGTGAGAGGACTAAGTTAAAAAAAAAATTAACAGAGAAGCAAACCATTTTAAGAGGGGGAAAAATGTAAAACCCACAGAGCTGCCATGCCCGCCAAGCCATCTTTCACTCCTGTGCGTTATCTCGCAGCCCTTGTTGACACACTGACATATTTTCCCCAGTCGCAATCAAAGCAATTGTATCATTTGCATTGTGGTTCCACTTAGTGTCTTCCCATAAACCTTTCCCCAGTCGCTATACAGTCTCCATAATGATCATTTTTAATGTCTGTGTAATGTTCTAACAAATGGATGTATTATTTCCACTTTTTTTTTTTTTATTTCATAGATTCCTGTCATGATGAGCATTTCAATGCAAAAGCCGCATGGGGTGATGGAAAGAGTGAGCTTTTCTGTCAAACTGAAGGGAGTTTAAAACCCGCCCTGCAACTTCCTCAGCTGTGTTGACTTAGGGGCTTCCAGTAGGGGAAGCTAAGGCAGGTGCTGCCAGGGTGGATGGGGGCTTGAGGCTGAAGGAGGTGGTGGCTGGGAGCTGAGGGAAAGATGCAGGTCAGTAGCAGCTACTGTGGTCTTTACGGCCTTCTCCAGGCCCTGGTTAAGAAAGGGCAGGTCAGCAAAAGGAAGTTTTGGGGAAGACCGCAGCTCCTTTCTCAAACGCTCTGGACCCAAGACCTGCGTTGGTTAATATACGGTTAGGAGATGGAGTCCTAGACGATGTTTGATGAGAATGGGAGGCAGGGAAACCCCCATTGGCTTCCTCTGTGGTCTACAGCTTGAGGCTTTGAGTCGCGAGCCACTCTTTTGCCCCAGAGAGCTTTCTCTGAGCTTCCTCCCTCTCCTGTGAGCCAGAAGGTATATTCTGCTTCCTCTCCCTTCACAAATCAACATTTCATATCCTTGACTGACCTTGAACCTCTGGTCCTCCCTCTGAGTTCTGGGATGTCAGGCATGTGCCTCTATGCTGTCTACACAGTATTGGGATCAAACCCAGGGTTTTGAGTATCCTAGATAAGACTCTACCAACTGAGCTGCGTCCCAGCCTCCCCTTTAGTCTTTTCTGCTGCCCCATCAATAAGCATGAGTTATCAATTTTCTGCAGTCTCCAAGGCTTGTCATGATTCTTGGTTTGGAAAACCCTTTGAGGTGACTGGAGAGCCTGTTGGACTCCACCTGTTCTTGTCTCTTAAGGACCACGCTGCCTGTGCTCAAAGAAGTATCTAGAAAATCCCTACAAACCCCTTCACGGCTTCCAAGCTTCAGTGGGTGACTCTAGTCTTAGGAAGTCACGAGACCAAGCATCTCCTTTGCAAATGGGGCCCATTTCCACACCAAGACAGCAAAAGGACACCATGCCCTTAACAGCTCCCTGGAGATGTCCACACTCAATTCCATCTGAGGGAAGCCCCAAGGTAAGGGACAGGAAGAGGGCAGGAGCTTGGGACAGCCCACCAGAGACCTGCCATGGCCCCATTTACCCCTAGAGGCAATCCATCCCGCCCTACCTCCTAGGGATCTCCCAATGTTGACCAGTGGAAGAATGGGCCAGCTGAGCCCCCACCACCTGGGGGAAGCTGCTGACTGCCCCTTCTTAGCTGTCAGGGCTAATCAACATCAGGGCAGTTAATGGGGAACACAAAACCTATTTAAAAGCTACATTTACCACTTGGCTGGTTCCATTACGCTGTGCAATATCCAGGTGCCAGGCTTTCTCTCAAAGTGTCTGTCTCGCTGCTTCCCCGAACTGCCGAGGTTAGGATGTCACTGCCCAAAGCCACCCCCGGAGGACTTCTCTTCCCCCACTCCAGCCCTCATCCCCACAGCAGCTCTTCTGCAGACTCCAGATGAGAGACTCTTCAGTCCAAAAAGCCATGCAGGGAAGAAGATTCTGAAGCTGGACACAATGGTGGACTCTGCCTCCTCTCTCTCTCTCTCTCTCTCTCTCTCTCTCTCTCTCCCTCCCTCCCTCCCCCCCTCCCTCCCTCCCTCTCTCTCTCTCTCTCTCTCTCTCTCTCTCTCTCTCTCTCGACCAGAGAGATGTCTCACTCTGGCTATGGTGGCCACGTGCTTACAGTTGGCTGTGGTGTTGATTTTATACACAGCTATCCACAAGACTCTGGGGATACTGGGCATGAACTACAAGTCTCTCCAGTTCCCTCTGGTTTTGGGTCCAGGGTACTTGAGAAAGCAGAATAGGTCACCATGTCTTCCCTGTTTTCCCAGCACGGGCAGCTCCTATTTCCACCCCAGAATTTCTCTCCCTGGAAACCTAATGGGGGATGAAAAACCCGGGGATTCCATTAGAATGAAACTTGAACCATCTCATCCCCAGTTACCCCTCCCCCATAGCTCTACCAAGGGTACCATCCTGCCCTCCTCCAGCACTCAAGCACTTTCTATACTTTAATCCAAAAATTGCTTCACAAGCTGGGTGGCAGAGATGCATGCCTTTGATTCCAGCACTCAAGAGGCAAAGGCAGGTAGATCTCTAAGTTTGAGGCCAGCCTGGTCTACAAAGCAAGTTCCAGGACAGTAAGGGACACACAGAGAAAACTGGTGTAGAAAACCCAAAACAAACAAACAATTTCTTCACACAGGCGGGCTAGGAATGTGGTTGAGACGGTAGAGTGTTTGCCTGGGTTCAGTTCCCAGCACAGAGTGCATAAAGGCATATGCCTGTTCACCCCAGCACTGGGGAGATGGAGAAGGCAGGATCAGAAGTTCAAAGAGGGAGAGGAAGAGGGAGAGAGGAGAGAGGGAGAGGAAGTTAGAGAGGGAAAAAGAGGAGAGAGAGAGAGAGAGAGAGAGAGAGAGAGAGAGAGAGAGAGAGAACTGAGAAGGGTGTGGGCTTTTAAAATCACAGAGCCTGCCCCCAGTAACACCCTTCCTCCAATAAAGCCACACCTCCTAACCCTTCCCAAACAGTTCCACTAGGGACCAAGCAGCAAATATATGAGTCTATAAAAGCTAAGATATTTTCATTCGAACCACAAGAGGTGACATATTCCTGCTGTAGAGGGATCTGGGTTCTGGTCAACCTAGACTTCCCATCAGTCAATGGTTCCCCCGAGACCCTTCTTCTAGGGAACTGATCAGCTACCACCATCCTTACACACAGAAAACCTGCTGCATTAGTGTATTAGCCGGGCTTCTCTAGAGTCACAGAACTTATGGAATGAATATCTATCTATCTATTTATCTATCATACATACATACACACACACACACACACACAAAATGGCTAGGAAAGTCAAAGAACCTAGTCATTCATTGCTCAGTCCCATGAGGCTGGGTGTCCCAGCTGGTCTCCTGTATATCTGGAATCTTGAAGAAGTAGGCTCCAATGCCAGTAAAGGAATGAATGTGTTGGCACGGTGAGGGCAAGAAATCAAAGAAGAAGGAAACCATCCTTTTTCTATTCCCTTATATAGACTTCCAGCAGAAAGTGTGGCCCAGATTAAAGGTGTGCCTGCCTGCCTCAAGATGCAGATCACAAGTGTGTCCTCCATTTCTAGATTGTAGTTCATTCCAGACAGAGTCAAGTTGACCACCGAGAATGGTCATCACAACTAGGAAACAATATCTGTTTTTAATCAGGGTCTTGCTTCATAGCCCAGGCTGTCCTTAAGCTCATGTCCTTCCAGCCTTTGCCTCCTCAGTGCTGGAATTACAGGGAATTGAATGGAACTTGATAGCATGAGAAGAGAGCCTACCCATCGCTCCATAAGGGAATCTAACGACCACACACCCAGTCACACCAGTGGCGTCTTCCATGGTTTCCCCCTCCACCTGCCCAACAGCTCAGTCCACATCTCTTCATCTGCCACATGGCTGGACCACAGCATAAGCAGAAGGCCTGGCTTCTGCCTCTGTAGGTGACAGAGGTTGCCAGAGTTCCATCCACATAGGCACATATCCCCAGGCAGAGTGGAGAAGCATGAAGCACAGAGTACTGTGGGCTGGGATCTGGGGCCAGGAAGTCTGGGTTTACTATAGGACCTCAGAAAAGACCTCAGTTTTCTCAGTTTCATTTCTCCTCCTTGTAAAATATGATGCAGGGTTGGAGAGATGACTCACTGGGTAAAGGCATTTGCCAAACCTGACAACCCAGAGATCCATCCACATGGTAGAGGAAGGAACCGATTCCTACAAGTTCTCCTCTGACCTCTACATGTACACACACAGACACACAAATAAAGGAGTATAATAATTAATCAACTTTTAAAAGGAGTATGGCTAAGCCTGTTACTTTCAGATGGTTTCTTATGGGAACAAATGCCCCCTAAAACCAACCGGAAGGCAGAGACAGGGGTGTTAACCAGAGTAGTGCCAACTCTATCTGCTTTGTACATAGACCCTCTACAGCAAATGCCCCTTAGAGAAGAGAGTTTGGGGATCACTACAGCAATGATCCCTACCTGTGATTGATGTAGGGATAAAATACTGTATATGAAAAGGGAAAGGGGGCTCAGAGCATGGTGGATGCCCAGCAAATCATCCCGTTATCTCTTCTGAGAGGGCTGGGGAAGTGCTCAGAAACCAGGACATAAGAGCCTTCTTCCTCCTCCTCTTCTCTCTCCCCATCTCAAAACAACACAACAACAACAACAAGGTCTCATATATCTATCCCAAGCTGACCTCAAGCTTCCTCTGTAACCATGGAAGACCTTGAACTTTCTGCCTCCCACTGCAGGGGTAATAGTTAGATGCCTGTTCTTCTCCTCCTTCCTCTTCTTCCTTTTTTTCTCTCCTTCCTTCATCCCTCCCTTTCTCTCCCCTATCTCTCTCCTCTCCCCACCCCCTTTTCTTGTAACCCAGATTGGCCTAGAAATTACAGCAATCCTCTTGCCTCAGCCTCCTGAGTGCTGGGAAGTATGCTACCACACCCAGCAAGGCCTGATCATCTGACCCTCAAGTTGAGGAATTTCAGCAGAATCGCTCAGTAATTACTCAACCTAGAAAGAAATCAGAGAGAGGGAGGAGTGGTAGGGAGGGGCTAGAACCCTCAGATACTCAGCTACCAGGAGAAAGAGGCATAGACCCCAGCCTAGCAGTCAGCCAGCTCTGTGCAGGTTTCCCAGTCTGGTTACCATGGAGATAGATTGTGTGGGCCCAGGGCACTGGTCCCTCCCCCAGAGGCAGCACCAGCTCTTGTTGATTACTTACACTGAAGGTGTGGAGGTGGGCACCTCTGCTCTCTCCTTGTTTTCTCTCCAGCCACCATTCCTCTGCCTCTGCTCACCCCAGGGTTTCCCCAGGCAGCCAGGGGTCAGATCTCCAGTGGGCAGAGCATGTAAAGGGCCTGGGTATCTCTGTCAGAGCGGCAGTCAGGGAAAGGTGGGGAGGGTGGGAACCAGCAAATGAGTTGAGAGTTGGCCCGGTAGGTGACCAGCTACTGCTGTGGAGGGCTGAGCAGGGGCAGAGACTGCGGGTGGGAGACCGAGCAGAGGCTCCCAGAACCAGGAGAGTGAGAGACAACAAGGCCTTCAAGGCCACTGGAGTGAGAAGAGACAACGCCTCCAAGGAGTAGCATGCAGGCAGGGGGCTGGAGGAGCGAGCCTGGAGTTCCAACAGCAAAATCTGGACCTAAAACCTCAGGGCCTCAGAGCTACAGGAACCAATACAAGCTGGTTGTTGTCCCAAGACTCCTTCTCTAGAAAACCCTAGTGAAGACACCTTATCTAAAGGAAAGGCACCCCAGATCAAGGCCACATATAGATGCTGCGACATGGAGCCATCCAGAGATTTCACACGCTAAGTAGCATGGCCGAGCATCACAGAGGTCCTGCGTCTTCACGTGGTCTGTCTTAAGTTTATATCACACAGGTCCTGCTGTAAGCGAATTTCTATTTGAAGCCAGATTTTACTATGGAACTCAAACTGTCCTCAAACTCAAAATCCTCCTGGTTCAGCCTTCAAAGGCTAGAATTGTGAGCATGTATCGCTACACTGGGCAGCGCCACTACACAGGGCAAGACACTTGTTTGAACTTAATTTGGTCCAACTTTGTCATTGAACTTTCACCTTGGAGCCTCTCTTCCTTCTAGCACTTTTTTTTTTTTTGTCCATCTCATGCAGAGTGGACCACTACTTAGAGGCAAGATCAAGAGAGCAGAGACTGTCAACTATGGCCTTGTAGGAGTCCCTGCTCAGGGTGAAGGCTGAGCAGCGAGTGCTTAACCCAGACATAGTTGTGTACATGATCACATCATGTACCTTCAAGACGTGGGAACTGTCAGCCCCAACATCTCAGGGTCGGAAAGGCTGGACACTGGTGGGTTCAGCGGTAGTTGGAGAAATGTCAGAACTGTCACGTGGTTACAGTCCATACTCCCCTCCCCCAGTTCCGATACACCATTAAAGCTATTTCATCATTGCTTTGTAAAACACACGTATGGGCCAGATGTGGTGACACCAGCCTGTGTCCCAGCCACCCAGGAGACAGAGGCAGAAGGATAGAGAGGCCGTGGGATGGAGAGATGGCTCATCAGTGAAGAGCAGCTGGTTCACAAGGCCCAGGTTTAGTTTCCAGCATCCATAAGGCAGCTCACAACCACCTGTAATTTCAATTCCAGGAGATTTGATGCTGTCTTCTTCTGGTCTCTGCAGGCTCCTGCATGTGTATGGTGCATAGAAATAAAAACTGTGAGTGTGAGGCTCATACACTCACTCACACATGCATGCACACGCACATGCACAAGTCTGAGGCCAGCCCGGGCTACATAGAAGTTCAATTTAGTGAGACCTTGTCTCAAAGTAAAAATGTAAATTAGAGAAGGACTTGGGATGTAGCTCAGTTGTAGAGGCAAGATCCTGGGTTCATTATATAGTTCAACAAAAATCGATCCATCCATCCATACATACATACATACATACATACATACATGTGTATATGTCCGTACTAATAGTACTTAGGGGAGAAATAAAGATGGGAAGGAGACACAGAGCAGTTCCATTGTTTTCTAGGGGGACAGGGTGTGTGATACAAGAGAGTTTCCCTGAGTTTCTGGCTCTTAAGTTGTGGTCAGAAATGAACTTGAAGTGAAGTAGTGGCCAGGCAGTGCACCAGGCTTCTGGGAGTCTCTTCAGGGGGAGTTAATTCTCTGCAGACATGTCCAGTAGCGGAACCTGTAGGGCCGAGCCCTAAAAACCCTGCCACCTCTGTGGAAGTTTTGTTCCTGGTGGAATCCACTCAGAGAGGGCACCTGTGCTGGCTCTGGGGCACTCCTATCTCACACAGCCATCCTCAGCAGGGCTCTACATTGTCCCTTGATATAGGAGGACCCGCCTGCAAGGCTCTGACGACACACCGACATGGGTCCCACTTCAGACATTTCCGACTGATCTGATCTGGCATGAGATCTGAGAGCTGGAGACTCTGAGACCCAAGTGGCTCTAAAGAGCAGTGGGGCTGGTGTCCTCAGTGTCCCTGCTGGTGCAACAAGAGTGACGATGCCCAGATCTTGTCGCTTAGAATGCTTGCTGACTGCTGTGGGTGTCTCCCAGACTCTTATATCCTGGAAGCCCTCCCGGTGGGAAAGCCGCATGGAAGTCGGGCTGTTGGGGCGGCTCAGAGAGCTCACCAGGCAAGTCGATGGCCGGTCCCTGGCAACAAGGGCCCAGCTTCTGACCCTCCCAGGCTGGGAGAAAATCACTGTCCCGAGGATGCTGGGCAGGAGCTTTGGAAATGAAGACATCGCCACTCACCAAGTGCTCGGTTTGTAAGGCTAAATGACTTAATATTTTTGGAGCGGAAGGAACAAAACCGCCGCAAGCCACTGTTGTTTCGCCCGCTGTAATTGATGGGGCTCACTCTTCTCTGCCGTGAGGGTGTGGGCTGCAGCTATTTTTCTTTTTTTAACCAAACACTGCTGAATACAAACCATCGATTTTTTTTTAAGTGGGTTTCAAACTGAGAAATACCTTGATCCCTCAAGCCATTCACTTCCAGTGTCATAGGTACGCCTACTGGCCAGGCCCAATTCCCACTGCTGTCCCCTCCTCCTGCCTCTCAGGTAACACGGTACCTCTTCCCAACCTCTGCCCAATAGTGACTGCCTCAAAGAGAAAGATGCGTGTGCACATTTTTACATGTGAGGGGAGACGGAAACTAGAGGACAATCTTGGGTTTGGGAATCTGCCTGTCTCTGCCTTTCCTGTGTCTCCAGGGCCGTCTGTACCTCCACAGTCCTGGGGACCTGCCAGCGCTCTGTGTGGGAACTGAGGGGAAAGTGGCAGAGCTCAGAAGACCTCAGAGGGACACTGGAGTTTTACCCATGTGTCAGGTAGCACACCTGAGCCCAGTCCAAGAATATTGGTGTAAGGTAAGCACTTCGAAGTGGGCCATCCTGCCATTCTTCTCCCAGGAGGGGAAAATGAGAAACAGAAGCTCAAGAGCATGCTGGGGTCACGTGGCAGGTAGTGGCTGTGTTGAACTTGGCCCGCAGTCTGCTGACTCTAAAGCTTTTCTTTATACTGGTAATCCTAAACTAAATGTGTTACCTGATGTTGGCGCTCAGGGCCAAGATGGTGGGACTGCTCCCTTAAAGCCCATCTTCTCAGGCCCTCATCTCTCAGGGTCCCTGTTCCTATGGAAATGGCCCTGACAAGTTGATGACTAGAGGCTGGGGACTTTTCTCCAGGCCCCTTGGTGAACTGGTATACACGGCTAAGATAGCTCTCCCCTGGGCAGTTCCAGTGTCCCTCTAAGGTCCTCTGAGCTCTGCCTCTCAGTCCCCTTACACTGAATACTGGCAGTGTCCCCCAGGACTCTGGAGGTACAGACAGTCCCAGAGGCACAGAGGAAATGAAGTTGGCACCTCCTGAGACATCAGGAGGACACTGGTGCCAGCCAGCGTGCTCTGTTACTTGTTCCTGCTGGGTCCCAAAGGGCCGGCTCAGCACGGGGGAAGCACTCAGCAGAAGAGGAAATGCAGACCAGTGTGATCCCCGGCCAAGTTTACACTCTTTCAGCGGCTCATTTTCCCTGGATCCTTAAACAAAATTTCCAAAGTCCTAGGGATGGAAACCAAGACCTACGTCAGGAGGGACATTCTCCTCACCCAGTCACAGGCCTTGCCCTGAGACCACTGTGTCACGTGTGCTCTGCACCTCGCCCAATCACAGCCCTTGTCCTGAGACCACTGTGTCACGAGTGCTCTCACCTCACCCAATCACAGCCCTTGCCCTGAGACCCACTGCATCGCATGCACACTGCTCGTTCCTCCAACACTCTGCCTTTTCCTGCTGCACAAGGGAATAAAGCAGCACAGCACCCAGAGGAGGCTTAGTTCCAAGCTGGTATGACCATATGCCTGATTCACAGAAAAGAGTCCCTCCACCTCCTGGAGGGCTCTCGGGAACCTTCTGGAATTGCAGGGCTGTCTGAAGCCTGGCTGGGCTACCCAGGAAGGCCACGTGCTGACTTGTTTATGGTGTGGACCACTGCCACCTCCCATTAGAGCAAGCCACTCTACTTGGTCCTTAGCATCTCAGATTGCAAGCCCTTGCCTCCTTCAGAGGCAGCGCTGCTGTGCTCTCCTGGGAACTCAACCCTGAGGGCCAACTCTTGGGTTTCCAACCATTGTTCAAAAGCTGGAGCATGCCTATGCTCTAGCTGCAAAGGAGTCTAGAAAGGGAGGGCTTGGCACTTTTGCTTTCTTGAATGGGAAGGACTCTCTCTCCCGTTGGTGGTCCTAGGGTACAGAGTCCCAGGAATTAAGGAATTTAAAAGAATGGGGAAGTCTCTGGCAGGGATCGTCCAAGAGAACCAATGAGCCACGACCTTAGGCACTGTCCCTCACTGCCCTGATTCAGTTTCCACCTGCAGCAAGAAGTCACAGCCATGCTGGTCCCCAAACTTCTCTCTGGCACCAACATTCTCTGGCTGATCTGCAGAGAGAGGAATCTTCCAGAAGTCTCTGTACTAGAAAGGACAGCCCCGGTGACATTGCAAAGACAAGCTACCTCCCAGATCTCAGAGATGTCTCATTCCAGAGACAAGAGCTACCGTCAGAGGGTCTTTACTACCACTGCTCTGGCCACTTTCTTTTGTCTCAAGGGGAGCCTTGAACTCTGTTGAAGGGACAAGGGGTCAAAAAAAAATGGCTGAAGAAGACATTAGTAAATCCAAAGGCAGCCTGCTTTAAGGGAAGGGCTCACCAGCTGTGATACTGATGAGTTCTTCTCTAATTTATCCATTCGCCCAAGAATCTGTTTAAACAACTGCCAGGGATCAGACATCATGCTAGACCCTAGAGCTACGGCCATAAACAAAACAGAAAGGCCCCATGCCTTATTTACTCTTACATGCTAGTGGGGGAAACCTAGGAAATGGGTAAATAGATTGAAAAAGATGTTTCCAGAAGATGATCAGGGTATAAAGACATTAATAAGGAGACACAATGGAGAAATAGAGCGACAGGTAGGCAAGACCCCTCAGAGATGGCATTTCAGTGGAAACCTGGGTAATGGGAGAGGGCAGAGGGACCAGGCAGAGGGAGACTGGCGCAGGGATGGAGGGCACCCACAGAGCTGTAATCCCGTAGGAGATGGGCCAGAGAAGAGATTGTTAAGACACAATAGGGAGCCTGCCTTTGACTGTGCTTGGGGGCCTGGAGGAAGGTGGTTGTGGCTTAAGCCAGAGAGTGGTGTGATCTGGTTTGATTTGGGCTGTCTTTAGGAGATGGCATTGCCAGGATGGGAGATTCTGGGATTATCAGGGAGAGTAAGGGGATAACAGAGCGAAGGTGAGTCCTGGTTCAGTCAGAAATGGTGACATTAGCCACTGGTGTGGATGACAGATCTTGCTGGAACCATGGCGAGTGCCCAGTGCGTGTCTTGTCTAGGAATTCCAGGAAGAGTCCTTCCGACTCTTTCAGAAGTCACAGGGCAGGCTGCACCCCAGAACAAACCAAACCACACTCCGTGCTGTGTGGCTTCATAAACAGTGGTACTTCTCGCCCACATGCATGTTCACGGTAGGCTGGTTTAGTTAGGGTCTCCGTTCCCCCAGACACTCAGGGACACATGCTAATAGAGGCCCACCTGGACGGACGCTCCTCTTCAGTCACTGAGGGGAGCAGGCGCTGGCAGCTCACACCTTCTTCTCTGAATTCCATCATGCCTTCTGTCCCCCTCAGTGGCCACACGTCTCTCTCTAGCAGCAGAGAAGTTAGGACGGACGGCCTTCCCTGGGGTCAGAAGGAAAGGGTGGAATACATCAAGCTCTAGCCGTGTCTGCTGTGAGTTGATAGAATGGCCAGAAAACAAACAGCGACCTTTCTGGGCGAACCTCAACCTCCCACACACCTGCCTCGGACAGTTGATACAATAAGGGGCAAACAACACTTCATTTGGGATGACTGGTGTTGACTGGGTCACACTGAGAGGGGCTGGACACCCAGTGGCAAAAGCCCCTCAGATTCTGGTCTCCTAATGTTAGGAAGTTGGGTGGACCTGGAGCCTCTTCCTTTCTGCAAGGCAGTGCCCTGCCCCTTCCAGAGGTCTATTGCAGGTCCACACTTGCCCCAGACACTTAAGCAAGCTCTTTGCATTACAATGAGATCTTTCTAGTGGACGTTTCCCATATATATGTGATTTTGTTTTCTCTAATATACCACTTTGAATAATTGCTGATAAACTCTGCCTCCACACACATCCTCACAGCTCTGTAAGCACTTCCTATGATTTCATATGTCATGGCTAATCTATTCCTCACCATAGTACCCCACTCCCCGCCATGTAGATGTTAGTGTCACAATTTTACACAAGGGGAAACTGAGGCATGGGGACGCCAACTCACCTAAAGTATAACAGCTAAAAATGAAAGATCAAGGATTTGAACTTCACAGCCTGGCTCAGAAGCCGTGCAACTCGGGGTCACGCTGCCTTGGATCGAGAGTGTATCCGCAAGGTTAGGTCAAGAGCTATACCTGCAGTCATGCCCAGGAGGATCCATGCCCAGGAGGAATGGAAAGCGAGAGAGAGAATTTCTCCAAGGCCACCGTCTGCAACATCACAGGAAGAATAGCCTTCCCTGCAGGACCACAAGCAGAACCTGGCCAGCCCGGCACGGCTGTGAGTGCCTGAGCAGTCAAGGCTGACCTAAGCTTACAGAATGAACTCAGTCTGGGAGTTCTTGGCTCTCTCTGTCCCTGCCCCCTCTACTTTTCATCGGTTTGGATTTTTACTGCAACAAGTATATGTAAACATCTACATAGATGCCACTCAGCTAAGGCTCAAAGAAAGAAACCAGAGAGTGGGGCCGGCTCTCTTCTGCAAAGAACTGATCAGCCAGCCAGTAAAGCAGCCCACAAGTGTGCACATTTGAAGGGAAACATGGCGGTACTTGCTAGGTGAGACCTGCAAGGCCAGGATGGAGCAGAAGCAGGCAGGGGTGTGCTGAGGAGTAACTGAAAACTCCCAGCCGCCCAGATCTGAATAATCACACAGAAATTATAGTAACTATAACACGGTTTGGCCAATGACTCAGGTGTATTTCTAGCTAGCTCTTACATCTTAAATCAACCCATTTCTTTTAATCTGTGTATTGCCATGAGGCTGTGGTCTACAGGCAAGGGTCCAGCGTCCTTCTCCCTTGGCAGCTACATGGTGTCTCTTTGACTCTGCCTATTCACTCTCTATATCTCTATTCGGATTTCCCGTTTGGCTTTACTCTGCTAAGCCATTGGCTGAAGCCATTGTCTGAAACAGCTTCTTTACTAACCAATAGTAATAAAACATATTCATAGCACACAGAGGGGACTCTCACATCACTGAGGTAGCTGCCTAGGAAGACTATAGCAGCATGAGGGCATTGAGCTGGGTTTTGAAGGCAGTGGCAAGGGCCAAACCAAGTTGAGTCTGGAACACTGAGCCAGGAAGGTTCTTCCAGCTCCTCTCCAGACTTGAGGTCACTGGACAAAGTGAATATACACACACCTGGGCAGGCACCCTGCAGCAGAGCCTGTCGTGGGAGAGCTCCCAAAAGAGCAAGCCCAGAAAGAAGATGGGAAGAAGGTGCAAACAGCAAAAACAAATGGAAGGTGAGTCCTACGGGTCCTTAAGCTCCACAGAAGCCACGCCCACTGCCCATAGCAGCAGCCTGAGAGTCTCTGGGAAGCTGCACAAACACCTGTGCGGGCCTCGGAGGGATGCTAAACACAGCACTTTCAGTTCCATCACCTTCAAAGGCACCACCTTCCACCGCCTGCACGCACACCATACGCATCTCCCTACTACACAAATCAGGATTCCCAGCCCTAATTACGTCTAAGGAGAACATATTCCAGGGGAGGCAAGGAGCTGGTTGTCTACACTGTCAGGAGCAACACCCAAGTCAGTGATCTCACCCATGTGTAGAAATGATCCTACTATCCCAGGCGTGGGCACACAGACCTGGAGCATATCCTACCACCCTTTAGGTCTCTTGTCGCTGCTGCCTTTGAACCCTATGGCCTTTCTCCAGCCTCCAGCTTTGTCTCCACCTGGCATCTACTTCCTCAGCCTGTTCTCTTCTGACCTGAAACCTCTGACAAATGCAGCTGATTAGAGGAGCCCAGACCACATTGCTATCAGTAGCTAGCTGCAAGAGAGGCTGGGAAAACAGTCTTGGAACGTGGAACTCACAACAGGAGTTGTGTATTCCATTGTCTTAGGAGAGTCTCAGCTTGTGTCTGTTGCACATATAATCATATGTGTGATTACGTGTGTGTGTGTATATATGCAACATACTGATTAATAAACCTTTTCACTCTCAAAAAGTGCTTTAAGGACCTCAATTATACAGACAGGTCCATACTCCCAATAATATTCCTTGGGGTGAATCACCAGGAATGCCCAGACTGCTCTTCTTTCTCTGGCTTCTGCCCCTCCCACCCAGGAAGCATATCCCAGGGTTTCCAAAGCCCTCCTCCTCCAGCTGCAGAGTCTCTGCTCTAAGACGCCTAGCAGCAGATGCTACACTGGAAAACACACCCACCAAGGGCAAAGAACCCCTCTACTCAAGTGGACCAAAGAGAGCCCAGAGAAGCCAAGGAAAGGAAGAGTATGGCCAGTTCAGCTGGCGAGCTAGGCAGGGTCCAGTTCAAGGAAGATGTGAACACCACAGAGGGCATGGATTTAATCTTTGGGGAAGAGGCAAATGGCAGCTTTCTGAACAGGAGAGCATTCTGACCCAGTCCAGTATACGTGAACCAACAAGAGTCCAACAGGTTTGGGTCTGAATGGAAACTTATTGTACAGCCTTAGGGATAGAATCGAAAGTTCTACTTTACCTTCAAATCTACCATTTCTCATTATAGCATGAAGAAACCATGAGTCTCCCCTGGGGACAGTCATAGAATGAACTAAATATAAACTTCTTAGAACAATCCAAATTCACAGTTGCTCTCAACACAGGTTAGTCGTCTCCCCTGATGTCGAGGCAGAATCTGAGAGCGAGAGTTTTCTAGCAAAGGTTTGCAAAGCAAAGGCAAGCAGAAACCAGGTTGGAGCAGGGGCATCAGGGCGGAAGCATCTGTGTAGAAAGAGACAGCAGGCAGTCCAGCCAACAGCCAGCCTGTGATCCTCCTGCCAGGTGATTGGCAGGCCTGTGGTGACAATCCCCAGGGACGGGGTGATGGTGATGGGGAAGGGCTGGTTTGGCAGAACTTGAGGGACCCTCTGACCTTTATTGTTCTGCGAGTTTGGGATTTATTTTTCTCCTCTTGCTATTTTCTTCATAATGGAAGCTTACTGTTGTTTGGTTTTGTTTTTGTTTTTTTGGTTTGGGTGGTTGCTTGTTTGTTTGTTTTTTAATTTCTTCCTGG
Organism: Alexandromys fortis; assembly: GCF_014885135.2. Classification (NCBI taxonomy): domain Eukaryota; kingdom Metazoa; phylum Chordata; class Mammalia; order Rodentia; family Cricetidae; genus Alexandromys; species Alexandromys fortis. The sequence goes on from NW_026067894.1 coordinate 15,986,517, forward strand.
TTAATAAAGCTGTCTATCGCCATGAATCCCTTCAGACATTGCGTCGGCTGCACCCTGTGTTTGGTCTGTTGTGTTTTCATCTTGATTCACCGTCGAGTATTTTCTAGCTGGCCTTGTGTGCTGTTTCTTCCTCCATCCATTGGCTGTCTGGGAACGTGACTTCACGTAACTTAAGATGCCTGTGACTTTCTTGCACCTTCTGTCAGTTTCTAACTTAATTTCATTGTGGTCAAAAAGCATACATTGCATGGTTTGGGTCCTTCTGAGAGCACAGATGCTTGTTTTGTGCCCTTAACATTGGGCTTATCCTGGAATGTTCTATATACACATAAAAATATGTATATTTAATATTGACAGTGGAGCTTTCTATGGATGTCTAAGCTAAAGTATCAGTCTAGTCTTTACTTGTGATCTTCTCCTTAGTTATTTCTGCCCAACATTTAAAGTAGATGACAAATTCTTCTTCTCCTCCTCCCCTTCTTCCTCCAAGCTTCATTTTTTTTGACTTGGGCTTTTGTGGCCTAAGAAGGCCTTGAACTCTGTTTGTCTGAAGGATGACCTTGAATATCTGATCCTCCTGCCTCCACTTCCAGGGTGCTGGGATTACAGGTGTGAGACACCATGTTTAGTTCTATGGGATGCTGGACATGAGACCTAGGATCTTTTGCATGCTAAGCAAGCACTCTACCAACTAAGCAATGTCCCCAGCCTGAAAGTAGGCTCTTGAAGTCTTCAAGTACTGTGATCTGCTTCTCTTTGGTTCTCTCAGGTTTGCCTCATGTGTTTGGAGACTTCATTAAGTACATACCTACTGATAATTACTGTGCCCTTCTGATGAGCTGACCCTTTATCATCATAAAAATTTCCTTCATCTGTAGCTGTAATTTTTGCCTGGGTTCTACTTGTGCGGAGTTAGTGCAGTCCCTGCAGCTGTCTCTTTGTTACTTTCCCATGATGCATCATTTTTCATCTTTTTACTTTCAATCTATAATATCTGGGTCTTTGAGTCTAAAGCGTGTCTCTTAAACGCAGAATGCAGTTGGATCAAGCTTTTTATTTATTCATCTTGGAAATCCTGCTCTTTTGACTGCAGCATTTTGTCCCATTCATGTTTAATGTAATTGCTGATGAGGCAGGACTTGTCACCTGCAGTTCTCCACTTGTTTTGGATGCCATGGTTTTGATTTTGTTTTAGTTACTTATTCATCCCCAGCTTTCCCTTAGTGTCCTCATCTGTGTTGGGTGAATATTTTGTAGCATTTTATCTCCATTTATTGTTTCTTTCTAATAGTTTTCTTAGTAATCGCCTTGAGTTTATAATTGGTGTCTTAAGTTTAAACTTTTTGTTTTGGGGGCTGGAAAGAAGGCTCAGTGATTAAGAGCAATTGTTATTCTTACAGCGGACCTAGTTTCCGTTCCTAGCATCCACATAGTGACTTACAACTGTCCTTAACTCCAATTCTACAGAGCCCAGAGCCCCCTTTGGGCCTCCAGTGGGCACCAGGCATTACATGGTACATACGCACATGCAGGCAAAACACTTATACACATAAAATAAAACAATAGAGGAACATTTTCAAAAATCGGTTTACACTCATTACAACTTAATTTTGATGGCACACATACCCATTCCCTGGTTCCCCTGCCCCTTCCCGTTTGCTGTGCAGTCATTTGTACAGGTCTATCTATGTCATAGCCTTGGAGTTGTTTGGCCCACTGAGTTTTAAGCCACAGAGGAGCACAAAGCAATGAAACAAAACGAGCTGGTTCTGTCTTTCTATTTACCTGCACGGTTCTGTTGGCTTTACCCTTTACTTCTTCGTGTAGATTTAGGGACTGCCCTGTATCTGCGTTTGGAGGACTCCCAGTAGTGATCCTTATGAGGACGGGTATGTTAGCAACAGATTCTTAGCTTTGTGCCTGAGAATGTGCTCTTACCACCTTCGTTTCTGAAGCATGGCTTTGCTGAAATAGTCACATTTATCCTTCCTGTCTCCATTTTCAGCATGAGGAATGTGTCCTCCCCCGGCCTCCATATCTTCTGGTGAGCTATGAGCTCATGTTGAGGAGTCCTGTGTGGAAGAAGAGACTTTTCTGCTTCTCTCATTTTCTTCCTTTTGACCCTATGGCCCCACAGTATGTAAATGTGTATATACAGGACATTTGTGGGGGCTTTTGGATATGTACATTAATGCGTCTCATCAAGCTTGGGAAGTGTGGGGACACTGTTTCTCCAAGCCTGCTCCCTGCCTCTTCCTCACTTCCCTCCTGGCGTCCTTGTGGTGCACATGCTGATACAGCTGCTCGTGTCCCAGGGGGTCTCAGGCTCTGCTCATTCTTCCTATGATTTTCTCTGTTCCTCAGAACGAAGAATTCCCGGCCATTTATCTTAAGTTCATAGCTCTTTTGTTCTGTCCATTCAGATCTGCTGTGCGGACTGCCTACTGAATCTTCCCTTTCAGCCATTGTACGTTTTGGTTCCCAAATTCATAACAAATACACACAAATACACATATTGTGTATATAATCTCTCTTTAGATATTACCTATTTAGTGAGACTTTATTCTCATACTTTCATTTAATTATTCTTTAGACGCTGCTTCTCTAGTTTGCACACCCGTTTGTGTGTGTGTTTGGGACTAAAGGAAGCTGTCCTGTGTCCTCTATCACCCTCTGCGTTATTCCTTTGAGGTGGGGTGAAGTGCCATCCTAATTAGTCTTAACAATAAAAACCCAGAGCCAGATAGTAGGATGAAAGCTGAAAGACTGGAGAAGCAGAGCAACCGGCCACTAGAGAGGTGTCTTACCTCTACCAGTGCTCAAGACCTAAAGGGGGCTCCTGCCTCTACGAATCTTCAGACCAACTGGGAGATCCTGTCTCTATGGACCCTCTGACTGAATGGCCGAGAGATCCTGTGTTCACCTGCCTTATATTCCTGTCTCCACCTCCCGAGTGCTGAGAGTAAAGGTTTGAGCCTCCCATGTGCTGGAATCAAAGACATGAGATCCCAAGTGCTGGGATCAAAGGTATGCACCACCACCACCTGGCTCTCTTTCTCTTTTAGAGTGGTTCAATCTTGAATAGCCCAGGGTGGGCTTGAACTCCTGATCTTCCTGTTTCCGCCTCCCAAATCCTGGGATTAAAGGTATGTGCACCGCTGCCTGGCCTCTATGGTTAACTAGTGGCTAGCTCCACCCTCTGCTCTCCAGGCAAGCTTTGTGGGAACACAAACAAACATCATACAACAGTGGGATCTCTTTCTGTATCTGGAGCTTACATTTTTAAAGCCACACTAACCTCCTGTCTCCGCTCCTAAGAACAGTGAAGTCACAGGTACATTCAAGACAATGCCTGGCTTGTGGCATGGATTCTGAGATCCAAATTCAGTTTCTTGGGGGTACACAACAAACTCCCTTAACCCCTGAGCCACCTCTCCGGCTCATTTAATTCTTTAGATATATTTTTGTTCAGTTTGCTGGGGTTTTTTTTTTTAAACATGATATCAAAATTTAAAATCTTTGTCTAGGAAGCTTGCTGATCTACAGATGTCAGCAGCTTGAGTAACTGTAACATTAAAACAAAACTGCTTGTGTTTTTTTTTTAAACCACATTCTTTGTTTTATTTAAGTGTAGGTGTGAGTATATTCCTTGTGTGCACAGGTGCCTGTGGAAAACAGAAAGGAGTGTAACACACCCTGGATCTGGAGGTAAAGATGGATGTAAGCTGCTCAGTGTGAAGGCTGAAAACCAAACTCTGGTCCTCTAGACAAGCAGACCACAGCCTTCGCTTCTGATCTGCTCCCCAGGCATGCCCGTGGTTGCTTTTGACTAATAGTCTGCAGACATAATGTCCCACTGAGCAGGCCTGTCAAATGAAGAGGAACTCTGGGCATGCCACTTTTCTTAAAAGCCTCCAGGCAGGTGTGACAGCCACAGCTCTCCGGGAGCAGAGCTTCTGGGAGAGTTCCCTGTCCAGTGGCTGCTCAGCTGCTGGTTCCCACAGCCTCCGTGCCTGGGAGTCTGTTGGTATTCAAGGCTACCACCATGCTGAGGGTGGAAGAGAGGGCTTGCGGGTGAGTTGCAATACCCCCATGTTCACTGGTCTTCCTGAGACCCGGCCGTTTCTCTTGAATAAACATCCTCCCAGTTGTTGGGAGCCTCGGGTTCATTGCCAGGGTACTTGACCATTTTCCCATTTTCCCATGGCTCTCATGGTGTTTGTGGAGCAGCTGACTCCAAGGCTCCCCTCCATCCAACTGGAAGTGCCTCTTTCACGCAGGGTTTAACTGGAACCCGGTATGGTCCAGTCTTTATGTTGTGAGCATTGCAACAACATTGCAAGCACCGTGCAGAGAGATAGGTAGTAAGAGGGTAGTTAAGGGAAGCTTGCTGGGGGAAACGGAAGCCACCAGTGCTAGGGTAGTCAGTGTGACGTGATCTGCAGAGGAAGACACATCCGGGTGGGTTTTTATTGTTGTTGTTGTTGTTGTTATGTCTAATTTTTTTATTTTTGATTTTTGTGTATGTTGTGTACATATGTTTATGTAGTATGCACATGTGGATGCATGCATTGGGGGCCACACGGGTGTGCATGCATGTTAAGGGCTCAGGATAATGCCAGAATCATCCCCCATCATTCTTCCATCTAATACTGTGAGGCAGGCTCTCTCATTCATACTCCTAACTCAGAGATTCTTGCTCGCCATCACTTTGGAGATCTCATCTTCACCTCCTGAGGCTGGAATTACAGGCAGGCCACCACCCCGCCTACCCAGCATGCCCAGGGTTCTGGGGATTCGAACTTGGTTCCTCACATTTGCTCTGCAAGTGCTTGACCAGTGAGTCTCCCCAGGGCCTTGGCAGTTTTTTTAAAAGTCTGAAATTTTTTCCTGGCTCTAAGCGGCCACATGGGGTTGGAATGGGGCCCTGGCTCTATGGGACAAGCAGCCCACAGGCAAGAGGCCCAGGTGATGCAGGAAGAGTGGGGTTGTTCCTAATCTCTGGACAGAACAAAACAAAACAAAAAAAATCACTGAGAAAAAAGACCCAGCATCCAGATGGAGGGGGAAATAGGGCTTGGAGAAAGGTGATGTTGGGGAGGCTAGGAGGTACCTTGGCCCTAGACTACAGACACCTGGGGCCATCAAAACTTTGCCTTGAAGCACGGGTTCTGCTGGGCTCCAGCCTCTCCTACCCTCTCAAGAGGCAGCTGCCGCTGCATTGTGCTTCTGGCAAGCCCAGTGGAGAAGCCAGGCCCGGGGTGAAGAGGCTGCTTTCTTCTTCATTCCTTTCTCTCCTAAGCAATTCTCTGAACAAGCTTTTGTAAGTCCCAGATGTTCCCGCTTTTGTTCAGGTCTAATCCTTCCTATTTATCCCTCCTCCGGTACCTGTTTATTATGTCCTGTTTCTCTTCGGGATGCCAGGGCTCGGCAGATCAGCTGCGACTGATCCTATCTGCACTCCGGCCAACACAATCGTACCTGGGGTTTGTCATAGAGCGCATGTGTGAAAAGGCCGGAGACGGAGAAGAATTAAGCCAGCTCCACCAAGAACAGCAAATGCAGAGGTTTTTAAAATAAACCTGAAAGCCGCTGAGGACCCGTTCTGAGGAGCTTGTAAAGCCCTTCAGCGGAGACACAATGGAACCCAGCGCACCAGCTCTCACAGCCCCCGCCCTCTGCTGCTAGAGAGGCATGTGCCCTTGGCTCTTGACTGCTGCCTTGAGGGGGAAACAGTGTCCCTTCCTGGACTGTGAGGACAGTAACTCGTGACCTCTCCCATTTAGGTATTGTAGAGACTGTAGCCTTGCAACCCCGCATGTATAGCGCTGTAAAGGGCAGGCTGAGCATCACATGGCAGAGGCTGAAAACCCAAGAGAGCCCAGTTCATTTCCTGCTCCTCTTACCAGGATCTGTGGAGACATGTCCACGCTGTCATGAGTTTGGACTTCTGGGGTCACCTCTTAGCCTGAGGCCACCAGAGTCTGCCAGTGATGTCTTTGGTACAAGACAGACAGGAATGAGGACAGACACCATTTGGGTTTCCCCTAGGGCCAAGAAATCTCATGAGCCACCAGTTAGGGAAAAGGCAAAGAGACATCACAGTCAAACCCATCTGCCTTGGGGACATGCTTCTCTCTGATGCCCACTCTTCCCACCCAACCCCAGGTCCTCATCTGGCCTTGAAACAGGGGTGATATGGGCTGCTTTCAGATGAACTCAGAGCCAGCTTCACGCCAGGAAAGCTTGTGGCTCTGCAACCAACTCACTGCACATGGCTCCCTTCAACCTCCTAGAAAAACATGTGGTCTTTGAGGCAAGGACAAGTTAACCAAACCGAGAGGATACCCCAGTAGCCTGCGGTCACACAGCAAAGCTCTGGAAGATCCAAATTTGGGCAGGACTCTCCAGAAGAGGTGGGATTCCCAGTAACAGCTGGTGCTACGGCAACTGCCCATGCCCCAGGTGCCCCCACTGCTGCGCGGGAGTGGAAGGCTGGGGCCCTGCAGCTTCCTCAGGCTTTCCATTGCCGTCACCACAAAGGGCTCCTTTCACAGCCAAGGCTGTGGCAGTGGCTTCAGGCGCCTCTGCCTCGCAGGATTGACATCAATCCTCATTCAAATCAAACTCTCTCTGAAACATGCTCCAGTGGAGTGGAATTTTCTGCTAAATAAGGTGTTATTAACCCAGCTCCCGGCTCCTTGGGCCCAGGCTGAGCTCAGCAGCGCGGAGGCCGCTCCAAGCTGATGAACCCACTTAAATACCGATTAATAGGCATTGCGGCAGTGGCCCGGGCAGGCTTGGTGAACCCTGGGCTCCTCAGGCTTCAACGCCAGAAAGCTCAGACGCATCTCTGACTCTCTCACTCCAGCCCCAGCTCTGAGCAATGATCAGATGCTCTGCATTCTGGGGATAAGAGGATAGGAGAGGGAGGGAAGAGGGCATTGGGGGCTGGAGTGATAACGGCTTGATTAAGTGACTGCCTGGCAAACAAGAAGACCTGAGTTCAATCCCCACCTGAGTTCAATCCCCAGAAACTCCCCCCTCTCCCCCAAAAAAGGCAAGATGGACACAACAGCATGAGTTTGTAATCCCAGAGGTAGGGAGGTGGAAAAGCCAGGGCTTCAGGGCTTGCTAACCAAAATGGTGATTACACAGTCAATGAGAGACCCTATTGCAGAAGAAAAGAAAGAAAGAAAGAAAGAAAGAAAGAAAGAAAGAAAGAAAGAAAGAAAGAAGACAAGGTAGATGGTACCTGAGGAAAGACACCTGAGTTTGACCTACGACTCCCACACGCACACATCTTTTAGCAAGTGTGTGCAGGAGACATCTTTGTTCTTTTATTTTTTAGCTCCTTCCTTTCTTACCAAGTGCCAGTCTCCAGAGCTTCTCCAAATAAATGGGAAGCCACAGAATAAACCTAATCCAGAAAGCAGAGTAGCTGTCCTCCCCCATCATCCCCACTCCACATGGGTGATAGGGAGGCTCCCACCACCCTGACAGCGCTGTGACCAGCCATGCAGACCGCACGGTAAGGCAGGATGCCTGTACAACGTTACTCTGGGTCTTGTGCGGCTCAACACACGCTTTGATGCCTCCAGTCCAATCATTTTAACCACATACAAGTTCGGTGTATGTGATGCTGAAGCTTTCAGTGCTGGAAGAGCCCTAGAGAGTCCCAGGTCCGAGCTCATTTTACAGCTGAGGAAACTCAGGACCGAATGGAAAAGGTCATGTTCAAGGTCACCCAGTCCAGCAGCAGCAATACCAAGATTTCTGCCCAGCTCTGCCAATTCTGTATGCTTCTGTGCAAGGCTCCCATTGATGTCCTGTTTTCCCCTCCTGCAACAGCACAAAGCATCGATAGACAGAAACCAGTAATCATAGCTCATCATTCCTAGCCTGCACATCGCAGTGGGTATGTAGTCGAGCGGTACGTTATTGAAGAGGATCAGAAAACATCCAATCAAATTCCCTAACTACTATAGATAGAAGCACACTGCCCATTGTTATCTGTTTTTAGACAGCTGCTCCCTGGACATTGTCCAGGTATCGGACATTGTGCTGGGTATGAGTTCCATAGAGAATGCCTGGGAGGTGGCTAGGTCTTAGTCACACCAACTGGAAGACAGGTGTGCCTGTGGACAGATGGCGGGGGTGAGCATGCACGCACATGTGAACAATTACAAACGATGTCATGTGATCCAGTCCAAAGGGAGCAGGACCAGCAGAGGCACATGTGGGCGCATCCAGTCTGCACGGCTGATCACAGTGCTGACAGGGTGGTGGGAGCCGAGTCAGGGAGGGCAAGCTCCTCTTCTTTCTGGATTGGGCTTATTCTGGGGCTTCCCTTTGGGTATGCTTTATCACTCAAGGGTCACTCAAGGGACACTGGTTGTTTCCTCACCACTGTGACAAGGAGCAGAGACAAGGAGCAGAGTGACAGAAGAGGGATTTATCTGTCCACCTCAGAGAGAAAAGCAGCCTAGTTTGCTTTTCCATGGCTATGATAAAACACTGACCATGAGCAACTTGGGAGGAAAAGGTTTCTTTCATCCTACACATTCTGATGAAGGCCCGTCACTGTGGGAGGTCACGGCAGGAAGTGATACCAAGATCCCTGAGAAATGATGCCAACTGGCTTGCTTGGCTACTTTTCTTACATGTCCACCACATGCAGTGGGCCGGGCCTTCCACTTCAATCAGCAGTCAAGAAAATGCCCTGCAGACACACCCAAAGACTGGTCCATTATGCCAGGTGTTGGTGGCTCATGCCTTTAATCCCAGCACTGGGGAGGTAGAGACAGGCAGATCTCTGAGTTCGAGGCCAGCCTGGTATACTAGAGCTATTTCCAGGACAGGTTCCAAAGCCACAGAGAGACCCTGTCTCAAAAAACTAAACCAAAAAAAAAATTGGTCCATCAGTCTGACATCAGTAATTCCTCAACTGAGGTCTCTTCCTAGATGACTCTAGTTTGTGCCAAGTTGACAAAAACTAGCCAGCACAGAAGATATGGTGGCAGACAGCTCCATCGCGGCGGCAGGTATGTGAGGCTGGGATTCTTCACCCTCCTACCTCTCAGGGCAATAGGAAGCAGAGATCAGACAGGATGTGGGGCCCAAGCTAAAATACCTCAAATCCCACCCCCAGCGATCCACTTCCTGCAGCTCCCTGGATAATGCCACTAGCTGGGGAACCAAGTGTTCAAACACCATGTGGAGCCACTGGGAGTGGGTGGGCTGAGTTTCACACCCAAACCCTAGCAAAAGACTCCTCTGAGGAGGTGACATCCAAGCATCCAAACCGAACTCTGAAGAGTGAGAAAAGCCCAGCCATGCAAAAGGAGAAAGAAGAGCAATCCAAGCAGAAGGAATAGAGCTAGGGTTTCCTATCATGGACAATGGGGTGAAAACATTTTCAAATTAATACATGCTTACTGTCTTAGAGGCAGGAAAGAGGTTGTATTCTCGCAGCTAATTGCCCTGCTCCTCGGAGCCGGTGCCATCGATCAGTTTCTCCACTGGGCTCGCCTGTGTTTCCGTGCCATTTGCTCAATGTGAGGCTGAGAAAAGACCAGCTAGTGGTGCACGAACCGTGTTTCCCTTTAACCTCTGTTAGCACACTGGTCTCACACAAAAAGACTCCGTCTCTTTACTGCTGTGTGTGACCGCAGGCAACGCACTTCCTCTGTGGGCCTCGGTTTCCCCACTTGTGTAATCGGGGACAATAAAAGCAGGACCTCAGATGGCTGCAATGAGGTTTAACTAAAGCGATGTATGCGCAGAGGCTGCCCTGGTGTGGGACTCGTTCTGTGGCATACATGTAGGTCTCGGGATGACAACAAGTTCCATTCACGCAAGCTAACGACTTTGTTCATAGGAGGACACTGGTAACTTTGCTTCTGATTGATCTTTTCACGCACACTGCAGAACAGAAACGTGGAATGGGCCCTTGTGATTCTCTGGGGAACCCCTTTTCAGCCCTAATTTTGCTTCATCTCTGTAAATTATCCCTTCATTCCAATTCCTTCATTTCAGTCATCTGAGGTGATTTCCACTTTTGTAGGCTCTGAATGATACAGTCACATTCTTCTGATCCAAACGTTCCATGGCCATAGCCATGGTGGCTGGCCTTCAGCCTGTCTATCTGGCCCCTATGCTACTCCCCAGATTCAAGATCTCCCCCGGATTTGGACCTGAGTGTTGTAAGTTCTGTTTACTTGTGTATGCCTAGCTAGGTGGAGGGTCTTGAGCCACGGGTAAAAACTTAGGAGTCAAGACCTAGCCATGAAAACGAAAGAGGAGAATAGGAAAGCTGAACACAGAAATGACAGGCATCAACAGGTAGTGAAGAACCTTCTGGAAAGATGAGGAAGGTTCAGAGATGTGGGAGGAGAAGCAGGAGAATGTCCCTTCTAAAAGCCAGGTCAAGATGGAGCATGGAGGGGGAAGAGGCCAGTGAGGAAGTGGAATAGAATTCAGAGTTTGTACAGCTTGGAACAAGGCTGTTGCCAGCTAGGATCCTAATCTTCCCTCACTGGATTTAGAACCTTGGATTAGGTGAATGGCCTCTGAGGCTGGCTTCCTGCCATGAAGAAAGGAGACAGCCCTGATGCCTACCTTCTTGGGGATGTGCCATTGCAGGACTCGAAAGACAAGGCCATATGTCTGTGTGAATACCCCAGCCGGTGTAGAAACACCCAGGAAATGGCCTGGACTCAGGGAGAGCAAGATGTCACTTGTTGAGTTCCCAGGGAGCAAGTGTTGAGCACCCAGGTATATAACGAAGACCTAGAGGGTGGCCACGGGAGTCCTAGAAGGACAAAAGCCTTGCCATTGCTTCAGTGGATACACGCAGATGCAGACGAGGATGCCTGCCAGCACCCCCAGGAAACGCGCCACTGGGTGAGGGGTTGGACCTGCCACAAAGAGGGAGCAATCTGAGTGAAGGCCTAGAGAGAGACAGCTCACCATCAGAGGGACTAGGAGTCCCCTGCTGCCTCTGGCCCCAGGACTGGACAGCCGCCCCAGCCGTGGCCCTGCACGGTGCATCACAAACATGGGAATGTGATCATTAGGTGATTATATTTTTAAGGCCTAAATTGTTTTATTTGTTTCCCTGCCAGCTTTCATTGGACCATCAGTCATTCCCCCACACAGATAACATTTCTTATGTACATTGACAGAATAAATTACATGGTCCTCATCCAGCAAATCAACATTACAGGGGAACATTATCTTCTGCACGGCGATGCCTGGGCACATCATAAATCCTCACCAGGTTTATTACATCTGTCTTGTCGGAGATTCATTTTATTGAGAAGTGGGGTTTTTTCCAGATTAATAATCACATTAATAGATGAGATTCTTTTTAGAGAATTGTTTTCTTGCAGATACTGGAGGAAGAATAGCATGGCTAGTGAGCAGTGTCCCATCAGAGGCAGGCTGGCATCCTGACAGTGTCCTCCAGGACTGGGACCCAGGAACTCCTGACTCAATAGGAGACCGCTAGGCCAGCCACTGACTCCTTTCTCCCCTCCCATCTCCCAGCTCTTGGCAAAGGCCAAATCCAGAAGCTTCCAGGGTGTTGTCAAAGACGTGTCATTACATTGAACCAATCCAATGACTGTTTGATGAGTGACTATTATACAAACCAATGAGAGAGTTGACCCACAGAAGACTGACAGGAATTCTGGGCGGGATCTCGAGTCAGGCTTCCTGCCTGCCTGCCCTGTGGGTGGCTTGCCAGCTCCGCACTTCTTTCTCCTTGTGCTAAATGAGTTAATTGGACCAGACCAAGGTTCCATGGTTGACTTGCAAGCTAAATCCAGCTCTGGTCTGATTTAGTAAGTGAGACCGGAGCACAGCTCTGCCCATTTGTGAAGCAGGGATGTGTGTCCATGAGGAGGACTCTGTCTCCCGCAGAGCCTACGCTATTTAATCCCCAGACCGCTATAGCAAATGTTTGCTGGTCTCTGGTCCAGAAAAACTCAAGGTGAACGACTTTTGGGCAAAGCTGTAGGATGGCGTTCAAGTGCACACTGTAATATTGATTGGAGTTCACGGTGCCAAAGCCATTCCTGGAAACACCTTATTTCATTCTCGAAATACCTCAGTGGCAAGATTCTATCCTGCAGGTTCTAACGCTCACCCCGAGGCAGAGGCAAGGGGGGAACTTAGGTCCTGTCTGGTACTGATGCCTTACTTCTCTGTATCTGCCCCAATAAGATGCTGATTGGTGAGTGCCAGGGAAATAGGGAACTTTCTCAGGGGACCTCTCGTTTGTCCACCCAACCCCAAGGCCACAACAGGTAAGCAGTGTTCCCTCTTCTTGTGTGTCTATAGTTAGTTCTCTCAGTCACATCAGACTGTCTGCTCTGGGCTGAGAGCTGCTTCAGGCTTTGGAATCATTTCATTCGTGGCTTGGGGCATCAGAACGTGAAAACCCCAAAAGGAGGCAACCCTTGGACAAGTAGGGGAGTGTCAAGGTTCCAGGCTGAGCTATCTGGAAGTCATCTCTCAGCCCTTCTCTGATCCAGTCAGCTTTAAGTCTGAACCAAGCACTTTCTCAGCCAGAGAAAGAGCCACAGACCCTGCCTGCCCCTCCTGCATGGCTCTCCTTACTTCTAGTGCCCCAGAACCTGGACACCTGGATGCTGTCCTCACAGGGACATCTCGCCAATCAGCAGACAGCCTGCCTCCTCTTTCCCAGAAGCCTGCTCCTTAGATCAACAAAGGCGGCTCCATCCTCTCAGGAGCTTGGCACCCAGCACTGAAGTCAGCCTGGACATGTTTCTCACTCAACATCTATTCTATTAACTTTCAAACTAGTAACAGGATCCCATCTCTCCTTCCCACTGTTGCTGCTACTAACCTGGCCCAGACCACCATCAGCTCCAACTCCGCTGGCCAGCCTGTCTGTCTCACTGCCAACACTAGGCAGAGGATCTGTGGAAAAGACAGCTTGTATCCTCAAAACTTGCCAACTCCCCATTCCGTCTGGGTTAGAACCCAAAACTGCACAATGACCAAAAATGTCCCCACACCCCCACCGCTACCATTGCCCTAGCCACATAGCTCTCCCCTCTCCCCTTATCCCCCTGCTGGGCCTTACCCCACAGAACAATCTCCTGCTTAGTTCCAGGAGCAACACTGCCCCTTGCTACCTTCCTTGCCCACCCTGCAGCCCAGGGCCTCTAGGTCTTTACATCCGCCATGCTCTTCAATGACCTAGCCAGGAATCCTGTAGGGTGTGCCTCAAGGGTCATACCTCAGGGAATCAGGCCTCAGATGCCAACTTGCATTTCACACCCTCCCTTCCCTCTTCCCTGCCTGATTTTCCTCTGTGCCAGTGCCCTCCGTCTTGCTCACTGGTTCATTATCAGTTGGCCACTCACTAAGACGTAAGCTTTACACGGGCAAGAGTTTTCACCGGTTTAATTCATTGCTTTATCCTCAGGACACAGAATAATCCCTGACACATAGTATGCACGCAATATGGAATTGCTGTATAAAGGTATAAAAATCTATTTATTGATATGCGTGTGCCCGACTGAGTAAGTACAGGGATTGTGGGTGCACAGACGTACGTGCCTGTGCCTGCACGCGGAGACCAGAAGAGGGCGTCAGGTGTCCTCGGTCATCCTTCTCCACTGCGCCTCTGAGGCAGGGTCTCTTCTTGAACTGTGTCTCAGCTGGGCTTTGTCTCCACCCCGCTAGCAAGGCACTAAGGTTACAGGCATTGGTGGGGAATGTCCAGTTCAGATCTGAACTGCAGTCCTCATGATTGTGGAGCAAGCGCTCTGAATAAGCTAGCTCTCCAGCCCCTGTATGAAAGGTTTAATCAAATGTATGCTATCCTACTACACATAAGGTGAGGCTCTTTGATCAAAATCTGTACATACTCTGCGACTGCTTCCTCATATGGGGAAGGAGGGTGAAGGAGGCACCTTGCTCACAGGTGTTGTTAGGAATGATTGACAGCCAGAGCAAGGCTAAAAGAATGGGGTGTGCCTGGCTCAGAGTTTGCAGACTCTGCCTTGCAGGGCTGGGCTAAGTTCCCTGGCACTGTCAGACCAAGAGCAAGACGAAAAAGCTCGGCTTTGTGGCTGTTAACAACGGCTCTCAGGAAAGATCTTTTTCCTTCTTGCACCCAGTTTGCCTAGCTGTAAAATGGGTTACAATCGAACTGGCATCACAGCATGGCTTCAGGATAAAGCACAAACGCATGCTTGCCCTGGGACCTGGACCATCTGAATGTGGGTGATGCAGAGGCTACAGATGAAACTCACCCAGGAGTATACCTGGGAAGGAAGCACTAGCTCAGGCTTGGCCTTCTCTGCTCCTTGGCCTCTCAGTGGGGAGTCGGCTCCAGTAAGTCAGGCCTGAGCAGGTAATATGTAACAGTTTGTCTGCCTCTCTCCAGTTTTTTTCTTCTCTTTTTAGCATGAAAACCCACCTAGCACCTCTCATTATCCACTTCATCAGTCTCAAACCGTCAGCTAATTGCACTCCCCAGCTGCCCCTCCCTCCTACCTCTTCACAGAGCTCAATAACACACAGCTGCCTCCCTATTTGGGGCTCCACTGGGCCATTATAAACAAAATGTAGCCTACGGTACCTTAATGCCTTCCCTGGGCTCCCTTTCTCCCACTGACCCTCTGTTTGTCTCTACTTCCCACCCCTGGGGGTGTGGGTGCAGGCCAGGCCAGGGGTGTGGGATGCAGGCCAGGCCAGGGGTGTGGGATGCAGGCCAGGCCAGGGGTGTGGGGTACAGGACAGCCCAGGGGTGTGGGATGCAGGCCAGGCCAGGGGTGTGGGGTGCAGGACAGCCCAGGGGTGTGTGATGCAGGACAGCCCAGGGGTGTGGGTGCAGGACAGGCCACGGGGTGTGTGATGCAGGACAGCCCAGGAAAGAAGGCCATAAGAGCTGCATATAGATGCACGATCTCATGGCCGATTGAAGCCCTTGGGTGGGCAAGTCTGCAGCCCTTGCAAAAAGGAAACAGGAAGTTTGTTTAACCCTCCCTCCACCATTGCATATGGTCACTTCCCAAAGCTCAGCACAGAATCTGACCAGGAAGACAGTAGACAACAGAGGTCTTATAGAGAGGAAAACAGACTGACTCCTGGGACAACTGGGGTCTCAGATGAGGGTCACAGCAGGGTTGAGAGATGGGTGGAGCACTGGGTCTGCTTAGCTTGACCGATGTTTAGTCAAGCATGGGGTGAGGCTGGCTTGCTTCAGAGAGAGAGTGTCTAATGTGTGAGCCAGGCCGCTGTATTTGAGGTCATACAGTTCTGAGTGGTGGTGGAGCCACAGGAGAGGGGAGATCTTACTGAACACCCAACATTCAGTGGAGACCCCAGGAAGGATCTTTCTGCCTCCACCTAAAAAAGCCCAAACCAACACACAACAGAACCAAGCCGACTCACTAATAAATTACTGCCTAAAGAACAAAGTCTTCTTCAAATTAAGTCAACAAAAATCTAATCCCAGGGCTGTATCCACAATATACAGCAGAGAATTTTTGAAGATATTTTTAAAAATATACGCACGGTGTTTGTGTGTGGTGGTGTGATACTAAAGTTTATAACCCTGGGGCTCAGGAGACTCGGAGGAAAAAAGAACTAGAATTTGAAGCTAGCCTGTGCTACATAGCAAGACCCTATCCCAGGAACAAACTAAACACAAAGAGGCACAATAATCAAGAGAAAGTGACCTAGAGATGACGCAGGTGTCTTTAAAGTAACCTCGGAAATATTTCTGAAGATTTAAAGAAGAAGGTGCACGCAGTGAATGAATCAGTGGGAAGCCCAGAGGGGGATGGAAACTATAAAAAAGAATCAGATAGAAGTAATAAATAGAAACATAATTCTAAAACAGAAAATGTTCGGAAACAACAAAAAGCTAAAAAAAAAAAAGTTTAGTGGGTTGGAAAACAGAGACCTTGAAACCATAGCAACTGAAGAACCTGAGAAAAATACAGAAGCTTATAACATGAATAGAATTTAAATCTGCAAAAGAGAGACGGGAGCAGAAAGTTATTTTTTGAAAAACTAATGACTATCAAAAGAATGGAAGGCAAGCCAGAGATCACGACTTGTGTTTGCTAAAGGCATATCTGAGAAAGGAGCATTGCCCGAAGTATGCAAAGAGCCCGAAAAATGCACCAAGGAAAAGCTACCCAATTAAAAACCCAAAATACTTCAGTGGTCACCTCACCCAAGATGATATACAAATGACATGCAGGTGATGCGCAGGCGGAGCATCACAATGGAAAGATGCTCAGCATCACACAGCGGTAGGCAACTGCAATTTAAAATGCCATACTTCTCAGAATGGTCAAAACAAGCCGACAGATGGCCTGAGCTTATCAAGTTGACCTATACATGATGCATGAATGTAT
The DNA here is from genome assembly GCF_014885135.2 of Alexandromys fortis. Classification (NCBI taxonomy): domain Eukaryota; kingdom Metazoa; phylum Chordata; class Mammalia; order Rodentia; family Cricetidae; genus Alexandromys; species Alexandromys fortis. The sequence continues at coordinate 16,002,926 of NW_026067894.1, forward strand.
CAAAACATCACATAGTTTGATGTGGGAGTGTCATATCAATCTGTTGATTTCATTGGCTGAGCAATAAAGAAACTGCTGGCTCTGATAGGTTAAAAGATAGATGGGAGGAGGAAACAGAATAGAATGCTGGGCGGAAGAGGAAGTGAGGTCAGACTCTGCTCTGCTCCCGGAGAGACTGGACAGCTCTGCTATCTGGAGCAGAGACACCATGATGGATGGAGGCTAGAATCTTCCCGGTAAGCGCACCTTGGGGTGCTTACACAGATCATTAGAAATGGGCTAGTCCAGGTGCGAGAATTAGCCTGTAAGGGCTAGAGTTCATGGGTCAAGCAGTTCTTAAATGAATACAGTTTGTGTGTTGTTATTTTGGGCATGAGCTAGCCAAGCGGCCGGGGTGTTGGGGACGCAGCCCTGCCGCTCCTTATTTCAACAATAGTTAAAAGATATTCTTTTATTATCTGTGAGGGAAAAAATTTTGAAAAGAATGGCCTAAATCCAAACACCTGACAATCCTAAGCGCTAACAAGGATGTAGAGGCACAGTCGGTTTAACGCTGTGAGTGTACACGGCACAGTTGCTTGGGAAGACAGTTTCGCAGTTTCTTGCAATACTAGACATGCACTAACATAATCTACTCATTGCGTTTCTTAGTATTTCCCCAAATGAGTAATAAGCTTGTGTTCACCCAAACCTGCCCAGGAATGTTTGTTAAAACTTGGTTTATAATCACCAAAACTTGGATACAAATAAGATGCCCTTCAGCATGTAAACCAAGTAAACACGGTGACACATTCATTCAATGAGATGTTATTCAGAACTGAAGAGAGAAATTGAGCCATGAGACAACGTGGAAAAGCCAAAAAGGCTTCTTACTGAATGAAAGAGGTAAGTCTGGGAAAAGACAGCCTTTATGATTCTAATAATACAGCATTCTAGGAAAAACAAGGATGGAAGTTTCTGAAAATATCAGAGGCTGGCTAAAAAGAAAGAAGAGAAAGGACAGACAGACCCAGCTGGGCGGATTCTTGGAGCAGGAAGACTTTTCTTCTGTATTCTTCCTGTGGTGGTGGATGTGGGTCACCCTGCATTTATCAAAATCCACAGATTGTATGGTCCCAAGAGTGCACCTTAAAATAAGATGTGCTCTCTGGGTGATAACAAGGTGTCAACGTTGGTTTGTCAGTCGCAATAAATGCACCGCCCGGACGCAGGATGGTAACAGGGGGAGTCTATGTGTGGAAGGGGTGGGATGTTAGGAATTCAACACTTTCCACCTGACTTTGCTGTGAGCCTAAAACTACTCTTAAAGGCAAATTTCCTTCATTTCTAAGACAAAGAAATGTTTAAAATGTGCTAACAGTGTTAACCCAAAAACTTAACGAAGCCCAAGCAATATAAACACAAACAAGCCCCCTCCACACACACACAATGGTCTCCACCAATGCAAATAGTACAATCTCCAGAGAGGAAAAAAAAAAAAAAAGAAAGCAAGGATAAAGAAACACCCCTAAAAAAACCCTAAAATGCATACCAATGGGAAGTGAAGACAAGAGGGTAGAATATCACCTGATTTACCATGACACAGTGGCAGTCAGGAGACAGTGAGGGCCTTAGAACTAAAGGAAATCCACCCATAACTCTGAAGGTCTGTGCTCAAAAATAATTTAAAAGTGAAGACAAATGGGGAAATTAAAAAAAAAAAGCAATGGAATCGGTCATCCACGGATCTGAACTATAAGATTATAGGAAACTCTTCAGGCCACTCAAGCAACACTAGATGGAGCAGAGGTCCCTGTCAAGAAGAAAAACAACAAAATTGGAGTCTGAATGAGAAGGAGAAAACTTCTTTCTTATGTATTTATTTATTTTCAGCTAACACATACGTATGTAGCGTGTGCACATACACAGATGCTGTTTGCCCAGGAGTGTGCATGCCCAGAGATCAATGCCAAATGTCTTCCTCTCCTGATGATGACTTTTTTAGGGAGTCTCTAACTAACCTGAAGTTTGCTGCTTTGGCTGACTAGCTGGCCAGCGAGCTCTGGTGATCTTCCTCTCTCCTCTGAGCACTAGGGTCACAGATGCATGCCACATGCCTGTATTTTATATGGGTGCTGGGGATTGAACTCAGGTCTTCACACTTGCCCAGCAAGTTCTTGCTCTCTTAGCCATCTCCCCGGCCCTTAATTGTTGATTTCTTTTCAATAAAATTCATTATTTTATTTAAAATAAAAGTAATATTGACTAGCAGGAGCTAAGCGTGAAAAGTAAAATAAAGAAGGGAAGAAAACAGAATTCAGTAAGAGATTCTTACATTGTATATGGAGTGAAGTAATACGTATTAAAGATTGGCTTTGACAGTTTAAGAACATGTGTGGTCAGCAAGGCAGACATGTTAACGGGAGAAGTGTGCTTGCCTCATAAGCCTGACGACCTGAGTTCAGATCCCCAGAACTCACATAAAGCTGGACCCAGGATAGCATATGTGCAATCCCAGAACTCCTCCTATAGAGGAATGGGAAGCAGAGATGGGGGACCCCCAGAAGTTTGTAGGCAGGCTACCTGGGCATGCACATCAGAGACTCTTCACAAATGGTGGAAGGCAGGACCAGCACTCAAGACTGTCTCTGACCTCTACAAACACAGCATAGATGCACGCACTCACACTCACACCAACCTACCTGCCCACAAGCACTCATACATACACACACCAAGACTTTTTCTAAATGTGTTTTACTTCGGGCATCACGAGACACATCTTTAATCCTCACACTTGGGATTCTGAGGCAGAGAGATTGCAAGTTTGAAGTCAGCCTGAGTTACATATGAGAATCCTGCCTATAAATTAGCTAATCAAAATGCATTTATATGTTCCTAAAACAATTACTTTAAAAGAAACATACATTTTCTCGGAGCTAGTAGATGAGTCAAAACCATAATCTTGGCTGGGAATATGGTTCACTTCTCAGGGCACTTACCTGGCATCTGTGAAGCTCTTGTTCCATTCCTGGTACCGCATAAAACTAGAATATTAAAATTTTCAACAGTTCAAAGAAGGCAGAAAAGTAATGATGAAAACAAAATGTAATGAGCAGACAATGTGGGCATTGCACAGGGTAGCAGGCTTTCTCATGGGCCACCAAGCAGCTCCCCAATTGTGACACGGAGGCTTCTTGTTAGTTATGAATGCCCGGCCTTATCTTACGATTGTTCCACTAGCTCTTATAACTCAATTAACCTATTTCCCTTCATCTACGTTTTGCCTCGGGGCTTTTTACCTTTCTTTCATTCTATATATCTCACTTTCCTGCTTCTTGTGTCTAACTAACTGGCCCCGGGCATCTTCCTCTCTTTTTCCTTCCTTCTCTTCTCTCCTGAGCCTAGATTCCTCCTCCTACTTATTCTCTCTGCCCACCAGCCCCACCTATTGGCCGTTCAGCTTTCCATGAGACCAATCAAGTACCTTAGGCAGGCCAGGTAAAACAGCAACACATCTTTACGTAATTAAATGCAGCATAAACAAAAGCAACACACCTTTACATAGTTAGAGTAATGTCCCACAACAATACAGCAAAATCATACTTCTAAAATCAATAATCACACTAAATGTAAGGGAGCCCAAACTGCCAATGAGAAGATAGGGAGTTTCTAAAACAAAAAGTGATATACAATGATGTCTTCATAACAACACAGGAAGATGGAAAGAAATGCCATGAGAACATAAATTCATAGTAATCTGAAACAAAGCCAATGTGACACACAACGACTGTTTGAACTAAGTAGAGACCTTTCACATGGAGAGCGGTACTCAAGACAGAGTCACGACCATGAATATCTGTCCAACTCTGAGTTCTACCAGATAAACAAAAAGGGACAGAACAGGAGCAGGGTGTTTTACTGTGTGTTATGACGCAATGAAAATTATAGTGTGTATTTGTGCAGGAACCAAGCTCTATGGCTCAGGAACAGGTCTGGAGCTCAAGGTCAAAGCCTAACCAGTTGCCTGCCTGCCTTCCTACCTTCCTTCTTCCTTCCTTCCTTCCTTCCTTCCTTCCTTCCTTCCTTCCTTCCTTCCTTCTTCCCTCCCTCCCTCCCTCCTTCCTTCCTTCCTGCCCATCTGTCTACCTGCCTGCCTGCCTCCCTTCCTATCTATGCTATACACACTACTGCCTTAGTCATAGCCGTCTCCTTGGCTATCAGCTCACAGGCTATCAAGCCAGGATCACATAGCCTTCAGGACTACACCTGACACAAGCCGACTTCTCTCATATCCCTCCATCTTGTCATGCATTGTCACCTCACACCGACACCAGGGGAAGGATGGACATAGTATAGCAAGCTATGAGAGAGACAGTGTTCACATAACCTGTGTATGGCTGTGTAGGTGCACACTTACATATGTGTGCCTGCATAAGGAAGGCAGAGGTCAGTGCTGGGTGTCTTCCTTAACTCCTTCTTTACGCTATGATTGGAGATGGGCTTACTCATCATTGAACCTGGAGCTTGTTGACTGAGCTAGAACAGCTGGCCAGAAAACCCTAAGGATCCTCCTGCCTCTGTCTTCTCAGGGCCAGAAATTCAGGAGCACACCAACATGTTCAACTTTTTAACATGGGTTCTGGGTATCCAAAGTCAGGTCCTCATGCCTGTGCAACAAGCATTTTACCAACCGAATCATCTCCCCAGACCCTAAAAACACCTCTTCTTTTTTTCCAGCTTGGACTCAGGGCTTTATGCATGTTAGGCAAGTGCTCTAACACTTAGCTATGTCGCTGCCCCCATAATTTGTATTATAGTATATTATTATACTAGTCAGTGACCAATTAATTGTTATCAATCTTGTTTTACCTAATTATGTCAAACTTTATCATAAGTATACATACATAGGAAAAGCCATAGGGCGCCCAGGCTCACGACTGGCAGTTTGAATAGGGTTTGTCCTAGAATGAACCCCCATTGATGAGCAGACACAACTATGAGGGAAGTGTGGGAGGGGCGTGATGGAAAAAGCTCAACTGTAGGTAACACATACAGGAAGCCAGAAAGCTGACTTCCTGTCTCGGCACTTCTGCGTCCCCACAGAGAACGGGAGTGGCTTGAGACCACTGTGTTATCCTTACACTCAGTCCGTCCCACACTGCATCTTCCCCAGATCTTAGCCTATACCCTGGATACAATGTAACCGTTGGTGACTGAATCAGTGCTGGACAGAAAGAGTGAATGAATGAGAAGATGAAGGGAAGGGAAAGGAAGAGGAGAGGAAAGCAAAATGGGGAGAGAGCCAGGGATTACAAGGCCTCCACTGTCTCCAGCTAGATAAAGGAATGTTCTGAAGACCAGAAGGTCAGAATGAACCCTCTGCTCCCTGCTTCTATTCCAGGATCTCCTAGATGCCCTGTAATGCCATGCTGATTTCTCTGCTCCAAACGTTGCCTGTCTCCTGAGCCCACGGTCAGCTGGACGGGAGACCCCAGAGTACTGTAGAGTCTCGGTCCACACTCTCAGCTGCTCCCCCCAGGACACCCCACATCTCATCTCTGGACTTCAGAGTGTCCCGCACTAAACCAAACCTTTGTCTGCCGGAATACAATCTCAGCCCCTGAAGAAAGAATCAACAGTCATTGATCGAAGACTCCTGCCTTAATTCCCTACCCCTCACCCCATCTCCACAATGAACCATTTTGCAGACAATAGCCATCATCACAGCCTTTGTGCAGGCCCAGGCATCCTGAAATTGAGCCTTCAATCTCCTCACAGACATGCACAGGAAATGGAAAATCTATGCCAGTGCCTGCTAGCACAGGGGCTGTTGGTTCCAAAGCACACAGGAGTCCTGTATCTTGGTCTGCAGAAGGATTGGATGACCTGGGATAGCCTGGGCAGGAGGTGGTCTCTCTCCCACGGTCATTTTTCCCGGTGAGCTTGTCCCATGACACCTCTCTTGTATCACCTTGCTACTTGCTATAGGACAAGGGACACAACAGTGTCCTGTCTGCAGGGTCATCCCTGGACAACCTAAGCCCCGGCGTCCTGTTGCAGGAGGGTCCCCAGGAGAAGAAAGCCCTCTCAAAGAACTAGGATTCTGACATAAGAAGTCAGCGGATGCCTCACCTAGGAAACAGTCTTCAGAGTACGAAGTCAACCTGAAGTCAGAGACACCCCTGCCTTCCAGTCCCCAAGGGCAGCCGTGATACTTCTGACTCGTGCATCTAAAAAGTCACTTCCGCCTAAACCCTGTCGGTCCCCAGAGACACTCCCCAGCTGTGTAGAGCAAAACCTTAAATATTTTGAGAGAGTTGGGGGACATTTACTTAGGAAAGGGATATTAGGAAATACAGGAACTTACTGTTAATTCTTGTTAAGTATGATGTTATTGTATAAGAAAATATCTGTTTTTTTTTTTTTTTTTTTTTTGGAGATGTGCTGTTGATAAGTAACAACGTAACGTCTGGGATTTTCTTCCAAACACTTTAGCGCAGAGGATAAAGAAGGAAATGAAACGTGTGATAAGACAGAAGCCGTACTCACAAAATGAGATGCTCTGATTGATTAATGATGTCTGCCACAGCAGGGGCAGAAGGCAGAGGGTGGTGACAAGGTATTAGTCACACGCAGTCACCACCCTGGCTAGCCCCTCATTTGAGGGACAAAGGTCTGCTCTGCTCCTGGGGCCTGCTCAAACGCTGCCTTCGGTATGTATTGATTAGCTAAGAGTTAATATGGTTTTTTTAATAATTCAGTTTATTCTGTTTCTGCTCTGAGACGAAGCTAAAATAAGAACTATCGAGGTCCCAGTTCAACAATTGTTATTATTCATTGAATTTTATATTTGGATGCGGTTTTTTTTTTTTTTTTCTTACTTTAGACTTAAAGGACTTCCGCTCTCCTTTCTTTCAGGGAGGAAATGATACCATCATCCGCCTGAACCGTGGTGGGCACTGTACTGAATGCACACTCGGCTCATCATGCTAGCCACAGCCCCCCCCCCGCACCCCTAACTGCACCCCTACTCCCCACCCCTGTGAGCTAGGGCTGTGTTGATCCTGAATTTCAGGTGATGCTATGAGCAGTCATACAGGGTCACTCAGAGCTGACTTGATGAGTTAGGAGCTAGCCTTAAGCTCTCTCATTCCAAAGTCAGCCTTCAGACTGTCTGCTCTTCTACCTCTTACCAAATGCCTGGACGGGGGCTACTACCATTGGGGGCCACAAAAAAAAAAAAAGATCCAGAGAACAACGAGGTGGCTCAGTAAGTCAAAGGCACCTTCTGCCAAGCTTGACGACCTGAGTTCAATCCCAGAGACCCACGTGATGGAAAGAGCCAACTCCTTCACACTGTCTTCTGACCTCCATCCACGCAGCTGTGCGTGTAAAGGGAGAAGCTTGTGGATTGGAAGATCGGGAGAAGAGGGGGCCAGGTTAAAGTTCTGCTTAAGAGAGGGTACGTTGGGGGTGCTGTGTTTGCGAACAGCAAACTCAGTAGCTCAGTTGCTCCAGGATTTCAGGATGGGGCTTCCTCCTCTCCACGTTCCAGTTGGCTGGGCAATTTCCTTGACAGCCTGGCTCATTTTGAAGCCAGCACTCTGTCAATTAATAAAATGTAAAGCTGGAAGACTGCATGGGTGAACCTGGAAGCACAAATCTGTGGCTCCATGAATACAACTCTTTGTTGTTGCTGCTTCAACATAGCGATCCTCCTGCCTCAGGCTTCTAAGAGTTGGGATTGCTGGTGTGGACCACAACACCCAGCTAATTCTCATCAGTTATGGTAGGTGCAAATTTTTTTGTTTCCTAATGATATAAAAGAAATCAAATTTTTTGTGTGTGATTTTTTTTTGTTTTAGTGAGACTTAAATTCCTATCAGGAATGGAACGTTTTACCTGTTGCATTTGGCAGGGGAGTGCCTTCAACTCAAAATATAAAATCCTAGTGTGGGTATCAAAGGCATGGCTCACAAAAAAGAATCTGCTGCTCTATTGGAAATAAAATCCATGCAGAAATGAGGAGGTGGCAGCGTTGCTATTCTAGAATTTTCTGTGTTCACTGCTTTTGCTTTTGTTTGCTTCATTTCCCTTTTAAAAGCCTCCACAAGATTTTTTTTCCCCCAGCAATTTCTGGGAATAGTTTGGGATAGCTCTAGGTGGAGGGTATGAATACGACACCAGTGAGAAGCTGAGAGACAGGCCAGGGATGGCACCTGAGTCTCTGGGACCAGGCAGGAGCTGGCTGGAGTGTCCATGCTGCACTGGCTCAGCAAATGTGCCTCCCTGCAACCACGGCTTTGGTACAGGTGATCTGTGTGTGCCTGGCATCTGTTTTGGTTGTTAGAGTTTGAAAGGGAAATGTCCCCTCTGGGCTCATGTGTTTGAACACTTGGTCCATAGCTGGTGGCATTGATTTGGAAAGTTGTAGGACCTTTAGGAGGTGGAGCCTCACTGGAGGAAATGGGTCTCTGGGGACAGTCCTTGAGGTTTGATAGTGGTGGTAGGGCCATTTCTGGTTTGCTGCTTCCTTCCTTCCTGGGGACAGAAAGTGACTGGCTACTGCCTGCTTCTGCCTCCAGGTTTTAGCCATCTTAAACTAAGCCAAAACGAGCCCTTCCTCCCTTAAGTTGCTTCCTGTTAGAGTTTGGTCACAGCAGTCGGAGAGAAACCAGTAAGAGCTGTGACTACTGACCAGGTTCTCTGACTTTATTTCTATGTGGAAAGTGCAGAGGAACACCAAACAATAGCAATAAATGGCCCAGAACAGTTACCGGAACTTTACTAAAAAGCCTTCCATGTATGACAGGGCTAGAGGGATGGCTCGGTAGTTAAGGGCACTTGCTGCCTAACCACGAGGACCAGAGTTCCAATCTTAGCACCCACATTACAAGCCAGCTGTCCCAAGACACTCTTGTAACCCAGCTTCAATGGAGGCAGAGACAGGAGGATCCCTGGGGTTTACTGCCTTCCAGTCAAGCCAAGGATAAGTGAGAGACCTTGCCTCAAAGGAACACATGGAGAGTAGTAAAAGAAGACACGTGAGGTCATCTTCTGTCCTCAGGGCCTGTGCATATACACCTGCCTGCCCCTGTGATGCACATATGCACACCACACACACAATACACACACACACACACACACAATCTCTCACCCCTGTAAATAAATGAACAAGTGAATCTTTTGATAAGATGTCCATATGTCTAAGTTCCACCGCCTTCTGAAAATCCACTGTCTCCTTTAAATCTAGAGAATGGTGGTCTAAGTCCCCGAATGGTCTGAAAGAAAGCCTAGTCCTTCACCAGTTAATCTTTCCAAGGATGTCTGAAACTCCACCCATCCATTCCTGTGCAAGCACCTGGCTTCCCGCAGCTTGGTCCTGCATTCCCATTGCATTTCTCTGCGTGATTTCTGCTCTCCTAAAAATCTCATCCTAAATCCCCCAAGCACAGCTAAGACCAGATGGTCACATTTAAGAAAACTTTACGGAAAGTTTGTGGGGAGCAGGAGGGGATTGCAGCGGGTGGCCGGCTCTGGCCCAGGCTGCAGCTTTCTGCTTGCTGTCAAGATAACCCCTCTGCTATAGGCCTCTTTGGCTCAGTTTTCATGGCTGGAGAGCCTCGTCCCCACCCTGATCTTCCCTGAGATCCAGGAAGAGACTCAAGGAAGCTACCTTCCCGCTCTGCTTCCCACGAAGCCCAAAGTGGCGACACGCTGCCAATGCCTCACTATGGGTTAATGCCTTACTGCCCCCGGATTCCAATTTGGAAAGGAGGGTTTGACATCATGATTATGGGACCAACATCATATTAAAAGATGTGTCTTGGGGCCGAAGATGTAGCTCAGTTGGCAGACTGTTTGCCTAGTGCACACCAATCCTGGGTTCAATCCCCGTTCCCCACAAGCCTAATATTGTGGCACACGCCTGCAATCCTAGGACTTCTGAGGTCTGAAGGAAGAAAGATCAGGATACCAAGGTCATCATCAGCTACACGAGGAGCAAACCTGAGGCACTCAAGATCCTGTCTTGAAATTAATTGATCAATCAATTAATTAAAAGATCTGCCTTGAATTCAGATGTAATTTGCCCTCAAGTTAGTGACAACTTTTCCCTTCCAGAAATCCTCCCCGGGGAGTTCTGGGTTCTAAACAGCTCTTAACTCTCAGTACCAGCTTCTGCCTTGGAGGTTGTCTTCAGACCTAGCAGCAGGGAGGGCCCGTGCTGCCCAAACTGGGCTTCCACTCTATAACCTGTCCTTTCGCACATCATATGTCTGTACCCCTGAAACAGCTCTTTTATACTGTGCTTCCCTACTGGGCGGCCAGGAAGTTTTGGATTAGGCTTGTGATGTGTACTAAAGAAAAGACCTTCTTGGGGGCTGCTGTAGGCAGCATTGTGGACTTGGGAAAGGAGAGAAGAAGCAGAAGCAGAGAAACAGTCTGTGACAAGAGGCAGGACGCTGTAGCCCAGTGTCTCCCCCTCCCCCAGGGAAAAGAGAATCGGGCAAAGTTCTTGGTGGTACCTTCAACACTTTCTGTGCTTTGCCATTGTGGGGCCAATTGCCTGTTCCTGGTGGGAGGCCAACGCTGGTACTCTGGGGGATATCTGACTTCTCCAGTTTGAAAACATTTTAAGTCCTGCTGTGTTGTTGGGAGCTGTAAACCCCCAGATCCTGAATTTCTTGTAAACAACTTGTTTTCCCCTGATCTGAGTGCCTGCAGCTGCTCTGAGCACGAGACCTTCAGGAGTTCCTGATGGCAGGGGAATGGTTTCTGGTGTGTTTGGCTGGGGCGTGGCTATCCCTATATAAGCTGCCTCTGGACACAATAAAGGGGGCATTCTTGGGGCGTTCTGGTTTCAAGCTCTTTGTGTGCGATTCAATCTCCAGCCCCTTGCCCGGTTCACGAACTGTATGGTAGCGCATAGAGGGCAGACGGGCATGGTGTGCCGCAATGTGTCTTCCTCTCAACACCTCAAACTAGGCCTTGTTCCCTCACAGACTGCTGCCCACTTCCTGGGTGAGACTTGTTGAGGGTCATGCACTCCACAGACTTTTCCTGCACCAAAAACCAGTTCAGGTTGTCTTGAACTTTCTATTCCTCATAACCAAACACAGAAAAAGTTCTTGAATAGAAACTCTCTCAATTTTATTGCTACCAGGGACAGGGAAATGCATACTGTTATCCAAAGATGGGAATGAGAGTAGTCGAATGTAAATGTTGAGTTGCTGGATAGATTGTTTGGAGAGGGTCATGTGTGTTTGTATAGTACTTCTAGGTGAACAAACTACGAGCCAAATGAATTATCACAAGAGTAATGTGTCTTTACTATTCAACCATAACCTTTAATGTAAATAAATTAAATTCCCAATTAAAAGATATGAACTGGCTGAACAAAACAAACAAAACAAGACCCAATTGTACGTTGCCTACAGGAAACTCAGTTCATCAGAACAAACACATAGATAGAAGGTATGGGAAGAGATGTAGTACCGGCAAACAGAAAGCAAAAGCAAGTCAAGGCATAGTATTTACATCAGATAAAATAGACAAGATAGATTTTAAGTAAAAAATATAATTTAAAAAACTGACAAAGAAGGTCAGGGTCAATGTACACTGATAAAAGATTTGCCGGGCGATGGTGGCACACACCTTTAATCCCAGCACTCAGATCTCTGTGAGTTCGAGGCCAGCCTGGTCTACAGAGCTAGTTCCAGGACAGACTCCAAAACCACAGAGAAACCCTGTCTAGAAAAACCAAAAAAAAAAAAAAAAAAAAAAAAAAAAAAAAAAAAGATTAATTCAGAAGAATAAATGACACGTGGAGGTGTACACACACACACAGTTACACAAATCAAACATCCAACATGTAGAATAAAGGAAGACAGACTCTAATAACATAGTTGAGGACTTTCATGCTACACTTTCACCAATGGACAAATCGATCTGACACCCCCTCCCCCCCAAAAAACCAACAACAAAGAAGCACTGAAGTTGGGGAACACTACAGTATGCCCTTAACCAAATGATGCAACAGAAAGCTACAGCACTTTTCGTTCAATAGCTGCAGAATACACGGTCAACTCACCAGTACATGGAACATGCTCCAAGACAGACTGGTTGCATGTTAGAACCAAAACAAGCCTTGGCAGATCAAATAAATAAATAAATAAATAGCATGAAAGCTCTTTGATAAAAATCAATGAGAAACTTTAGAAGTAAAGGAATGAACATGTGGAAATTAGACAACATTCTTTTAGGTCAATGAAGAAATCAAAGGGAAATTGAAATTTTTCTTCACACAAATGGAAGTCCAACATTCCACAGCCAATGGAATTCAGCAAAAGCAGCACTAAGACAGAAGAGCCTATGTCAAAAAGGAGAGGAAGAGGGGGAGGAGGAGGAAGGGAAGGAGGAAGAATAGGTGGGAGAAGAAGAGAAGGGTGGGAGCAAGAAGAAGAAGAGGAAGGGGAAAAGGAAAGGGAGGAGGCAAGATTTCAAGTGAGCCACCCAATGATACAACTCAAGTAATCAAAAAAGTATGAACAAACTTTAAATTAGAAGGAAATAAATAAATAGCAAGGATAAGAACAGAAATAAACTGAAATATATAAAAATGCAAACTACCAAAGAAATGAAGTGTTGGGCTGTTGTTTTTTTTTAAGATTAGACAAAACTGAGGGACCCACTACCACCAATGACAACAACACACTCATTAGCTGTGGTTGTCACGTGAAACCCTTCCCCTGACTCAGGGGTGGGAGCCTTGGTCACCCAGGGCAGTGAAAGAAGCCAGCCAAGAGCTGACACGTCTGAACCATGAGCCCGGATGAACTTTCCCTCCTTCTAAGTTGTTTTCTCAGGTACTGTCACTGGGACAAGAAACTAACACACTAATTAAGGGGGGGGGGGGAAATAAACCAGACATGGGAAAGCAAGGCTTTACAAGCAACACCACAGATACACAAAGGGTCACCAGGAACCATCAGAGAGGACTACATCAGCTAACAGGGAAGCCAAGAAAAGGGTAAATCTTAGGTATGTATAATCTACTGAAACTGGACCACAGGATGCTGCAAATTGGAGTATACCAATGGCAAAATTAAATGCCTTCTGCATATTCATAGCCAGCCATTTTCTTAATTATCTGTTATTTTAATTTCCACAAGGTCTATGGAACCTTAAAGAGCACTGAGAAATGAACATTCCAGTAAATCCTGAAGGGTTTAAAACAGAAGTCATGGGAAGCAGGAAATACAGAAGAGCAAAGAATTGGCTTATTTCACTCACAGTGACATCTTCCACCTAAGGCTTGATATCTGTCTCTCATCTTTATCCATTAGTCTGTTGACGGGCAGTTAGGTTATCTTCAGTCCCTGGCTACTGTGAACAGTGCTACAGTAAACATAGAGACGCAGCTACATCTGAGAGCCTAGCTTCATTTCCACCACGCATGCACATGTGTATGTGCATGGGTAAGTGTCTGTGTGCATGTGTGTGTGCGTGTCTGTGTGCATGCATGAGTGCATGCGTGCATGCATGCATATGTGTGCGTGTGCATGTGTCTCTGTGTTCATGTGTGTGTGTACATGTCTGTGTGTACGCCTGTGTGCATGCGTGAGTGCATGCGCGTGTGTGTTTTACTAGTAGGTTTGGGGTTCCAGTCTTTATATTTTGCTCTAGTAGATTTTGAGTTGTGCTCCATATGCAATGTGAGATGCTGTCCAGTCTCATTTTTCTGCCTATGGACACCGATTCTCCCAGCACTGTTTGCTGAGGTGTTGCTGGCGCCCTGCACTGTCTCAACTCATTTTCAGACTGTCCATTCCGAACCACTGGTCCGCACACGTGTGTACACCTCAGGCCGGTTTTATATTCCTGCAGGTTGGTAATGTCCACTGAAAACACAGTGAGAGCTACAGCCTCGCTGTTCCCACTGAAGATGGCGCTGGCTGTTCAAAGTCACTTTATGATTCTGACATTCAACATCTGTCTCTCACCAATACAGTTACGTTTATTCCTAAGTATTCTATCCCTTTCTCCTTTGCAGGCTTTTCGTCGATGGTATATAGAAAACTCAGTCGTTTCTGCCTGTTGTTTTCGAGTCAGGCAACTGCATTGACTTTGTTCATTAGCTCTAAGGGGCTTTTACTTGTGGAAATGAAGTTAGGGTCTCAGAGGTGCCTGTGCCTCTATGCTCGGGTGCAGCATTGTGCATAATAACTAAGATATGAAAATAATGTAAATGTCCATCAGCAGATTCATTGCAGCTCGAGTTGGAAGGAGTGAACTAGGCCAGACACGGAAGGAAAGCGCCGCGTGGAATTTATCCTGTGGGATCGGAAGCTATCACACCCACGGAAGCGTGAAATAGAACGGTAGTCACCAGGGTGTCGGGGAAGCAGTACATAGGAGGACGTTGGCCAGTGGTGCTAAGGCCAGTTATAGGGGGTGAGAATGTTCCGAAATGCTCGTGCACCACCCGGAATATACATTTAACAACAACAGTTTGACTTGGAATCGCTAAGAGGGTAATGTTTTCTTGGTGAGGGGTAAGGAAAGGTCATAAGGAATAATAACTTAGATGAGGTCGGAGATGTGCTGGTCAGCCTGACTGCAATGGTGACATCACAATGCAGACGTCTACGATATGAACACGCCATGGCCTGCACTGCAAACTCATGATGTCCCGTCTGTCGATTAACGCCCTAACAAAGCTGGGACGTGTCAGAAGCCTCTGTCATTGGGGGTGTAAGTCACTTTGGGTGCTCACCTCAGCAGAGAACCTACGGAACCTGGAACAACACAGAGAAGACTGGCCTGGCTTAGCCACCATGGACATCTTCGCACAAACCTCAAGTCGTCGCCGGGTTCATAAAAAAGTCTGACGGTCGTTTCAAGGAGCTTAGGGCAAGTACAGTTGCACACCCAAAGATGGATGGAAGGTGGTGACAGCCCCAACCGCCAGAGTGTACTGGATGACCCAGAATTTACGCTTAATAATGGTTAAAACAGCAAATGTTGTGCTTTCTGTATTTTACCTTTTTTTTTTTTTAATTGCCTTGGTAGGAAAAACTCAGGTTAATGGTGACAGAGGACAAAAGATGAAGAACTGCGCTGCAAACGTGGCTGAACGTTTAGGGACAAAGAGGCGCAACTATGCTGGGAAAGGTGCCCACGCTGAGCCATCAACAGTTAGTTTTTAGCATGCTCTAGGCCCTGTTTGAATGAGTCAGGAGGGTAAAGGGAAGGATGCCTGAGCCGAGCTATCCTGGGGCTGAGCAGATGTTGGCATCCTGGGCATTTTATAGGGCTGTGTTCCCGAAGTTTGCTATGACGGTAAGACATTAAATGTAAATTTCTCGATGCTACAATAACTGGATAAGGACATTTCAACAGGATAAGATGAGTTCCAGGGATTCCATGGATCCAGCTGGAGAATGTGAACAGATGGAGGTAAAACACTACCAGGCTTGACCCAGGAGAGGCATCACAGCCTTGGGCAGGCACAGGGCGCTTCTAGACCATGCCTGCTTCCCTCCTCACCTCTCTCTCCCTCCCTCCCTCCCTCCCTCTCTTTCTCTCTCTCTTCAGTGGAGAGGCAGCTGTGGTGTTCTTTTTTTCCTGAGGGGGAGGGTGCATTAATCCAGTGAAGGCACCTTGGAAAGCTGGTGCTCCTCTCTTGCTTTGTGCAAGAACAGCCGGTGGCTGATACATCAGACCTAAGTGCAAATGTCTGAGGACGGAAGGGGCTCGGTGTCTACCTTGATGATAAAGGAGTGCACCACACTAACCACCAGCTCACACAGCGATCTTCTTTGTCCAAGGCTGAGCACACTCTGTCAAACTCTGGAATGGCTGGGCTGGAGAGACTCGATGGTTCAACAGTTAAGAGCACCTTACTGCTTTTTTGAAGGACCTGGGTTTGCATTCCCAGCTCCCACATGGTGGTTCACAGCTGTCCTTAATTCCAGTTCTAGGAGCCTCAGCGCCCTCTTCTGGTTGCTGAAGGCATCAGACACACACGACATATTCGTGCAAACAGACAAAACAAACATAAAATACGTGAATCTTAACCTATAAGGCTAATGATTGCTACTCATAACAAGCACAGGGGCTGGTTCCAGGGTGCTGAGACCTCTGGCAAGCTGCCTCTTTACTGAGCTGACAACTGCCCAGGAGAGAAAGAGTCGCAGTGTTCCTAAGTGTACAGACGGTGAGATTGTGTGGTTATCTTTCCTCACCATGTCTCAGCAGATGCCGCTGGACTCCTGCTTCCGAACACAGATTAGATGTGGTTTTTTCCATATTTGTTTTGCTAATAGAGCTGAACCGATGAGAACTGGTTAAATCAGAGTGGATTCAGGAGTATCAGTGCTGACAAACAAATTAATAAAGCCTGCTCGGCTCAGGAAGGAAGGGTGCCTACATCTTTGCCTGACAAGGATGATCAGAGAAGCTGTCAGAACTACAGTCTGGCACAAAGGCCATTGCAGCCCTGCTGTGCAAGACTGACGATGAGGATGTCTGTTGAAAACTATCTGAACAACACTGAAGCAATGCTAATCTTGCTAGGAACCCAATGAACCAGAGGCTTAATTCCAAACACCTTCTCATGATGCCTTTAGCAGTTACACTTTTAGGTTGACCATAGTCCCATGAATAGTCATCTCTCACCCCAGCCCTCAAATTGATTCTTTAAAACCCCACGTGTTCAGTAAAAAATGATAAAGCAACAATAAAACAGAAGATAAAGAAAATGAAAACTACAGTGCAGACTTGAGTCCTAACATAATGACAACTACACTAAATGTAAATGGTTTAAATACACCAAGCACAAGATGAAAATTGGCAGGTAAAATATTTTCAATAACTCAACTATATGCTGTCGATAAGTAACTCATTTCAAAAACAATAATACAAGCAGGTTCAAAGTAAACAAATCAGAAAGATGAATGTCACCCAAAAGAAGACAGGGACTGCGGGATCAATGTCAGATAAGATGTGCTCTAAGAAGATTGCACAGACAGAAGTCAACTGCATCTAATGAAGTAAAGATGAGTTAGCAAGAGTACATGGTGACTGTGCATTGTATGCACCCAGTAGAAGAGCATAGGTACACATATGCACCTGTGTACAAAAGCAATTGTAAGCTTCAGTCAGGCCAAGTTTATTCTAGGAATGAGAGATAGGTTCGATGTTTTAAAACTTACTTTGATCTTATCAAAGGCCAAGGAAATGATACTGAAGCCTTTTTAACAGTTGATATTGGAATAGTTGTTATACACATGCCTTCAAACATCTTATATGAGAGTCCATTCAGTACAGAAACTCAAACACAAAGCACAAAATAATGGAAACAAGACAGTCAATCTTCTCATCTATGCTTGGTGGAGACTTCTTAGACGTAACAGCAAAGTCACGATTCATGCTGGGCGGTGGTGGCGCACGCCTTTAATCCCAGCACTCGGGAGACAGAGACAGGCGGATCTCTGTGAGTTCGAGGCCAGCCTGGTCTACAGAGCTAGTTCCAGGACAGCCAGGGCTGTTACACAGAGAAACCCTGTCTCAAAAAACAACAATAACAACAAAAATCATGATTCATAAGAGAGAAATGTTATTAACTTTACCAAAATTTAAAACATTACCAAAGGTGTAAAACTTTACCAAAATCATAAGATTTATTCTAAAAAGAACCATGTTCACAGAATAAAGACAAGTTACAGATTGGAATAAAAAATAAAAGCAGATAACTGATAAAGGAATAACAGGATCTGAAATACACAAAGAATTCTCAAAACTCAGAAGCGTGCCACTTCACACCCTCCAGTGTAAACAGTAAATCCTAGGGAACAGTGGGTACTAAGGACAGGAAGAAGCTGGAACCCTTGTGCACTGTTGGAGGGATGTGAAGTGATACCGGGGCTGTGAGAGCAATAAGATGCCCCTCCAGTAATTAAACAAGGACCGTGTGACCCAGCACTTCCAATTCTGACCCAAAAGAACTGGAAGCAGGTCTCAAAGAGGTGTTTGCGTAGCTGCATCCACAGAAGCTCGGTCCACAAAGGCCACAGGCAGAAACCACTCAGACCCAGGACGGAGACATGGATCAATGAAAAGTGACGCATGCATAGAGGATTTTTGTTATCAGGCTCAAAACAGAAGACAGTTCTGACGCACGCTTCCACGTCAGTGAACACTGAGGATCTGACGCAGGGTAAATAGCCAATCATAAGAAGATGAATAAACACAGCTCTGCTCATATAGCACACCTACTGCAGTCGAATTCTTAGGACTGAGGGGGAAGGTTGTCAGGGGTGAGCTGGGAAAAATGGAAAGTTGTTTCAAGGGCAGAGAGTTTCAGTTCTGTGAGATTAGAATGTTCTGGAAATCGGTGTGTGATCTTGGAAATACACAGTGCTCCTGAACTAGACACTTTAAGACCATTAAAACAGGGGTTGCGGAGATGGCTAAGTGGGTTAAAAAAAAAACTTGCATGCAAGCCTGAGCTTAGACCCCCAGAACCCACGTAAAAGCTGGATACAGTAGCACATGTCTATAATCCCTGTGTCCCTCCAGAGAGATGAGAGGTGGAGATAGGAGAACTCCCAGAAATTAAAGCCAGGAGCCTGCAATGAACAACGAGAGATGCTGCCTTCAACAAGACAGAAGGTAAAGACCCATATCCAAGGTTGTCTTCAGACTTCCACATCTGTGGCTGAACAGATACATACACACACAGGCACACCACACACAAAAAGTATCAACGGCAAATTTTGTTGTGTACATTTTACTATACTTATTAGAAATGCAATGGGAAAACACAAAGACATGAACATGGATTTGCCAAAGATAATATAAAAATAGCAAATAATGCCATAAACTTCAATATCCCTAACCACTAGAGAATGCAACGTAAAACCACAGAGATACCAGGCACAGTGGTTCTTGCCTGTCATTCCAGCGCTGGGGATGTAGAAATGGGAGGATCAGGATTTCAAGGCTAGCTTTGGCTAAATAATAAGTCTGGGGTCAGCCTGTGCTACATGAGACCTTGTAACGCCCTCCCAGTGCCGGTGATGATGCAGGAAGCCAGGGCCCCCTCTTCTGCCACTGTGATGTAAGGTGGTGATGTCCTCTGGAAGACAGTAGAGCATCTCCTTTACAGCTAAGCACATCCTGACACACACATCTCTGTGTTTCTGCTCCCGGGCTCTCATCCCACAGAGATGAAACACGTCCACACAAAAACACAACCCACGTTTGGAAACAACCAAAAGGTTCTACAATCTGAGACTGTTTAAACACCTGGTGAATCTACACCAGGAGCAAGAGAGGAAGAATGACCGAGTACAAGACATCTGGAAGTAGCTCAAGGTCTGAGTGGGGACAAAGCCAAGCTCCAAAGTTAACAAACATAACAGTCTTTAAAACGCCAAGTCACAAAAATGAAGATTGGAGCAGCAATTTCCAAGGTTTTGAAAGTGGAACAATATTGATCACAGAGGGTCAGGAACATTGGCTCTGTGTCTTCTTTGTGCTGGTTATGTAATCTGTACAAAAAAAATTTTCAAAACTTCAAAGAGCTAGCCCACACTTTTCTCTAACGCTGATGTCCAGTTTTAATGTTAAACACAGTTTTAAAAGATGGTTAAACAGGTGAAGGGTCATGGGGCCTCTCTCCACTGTCCTTGCTATTTCTTGTGCATCTTATGTTATTTCAATACAAAATAAGGATCAAAAGCTCAAGAAACGTCTGGGGCTGGGACTCAGCTGGTGAATCCACAAAGCCTTGGATTCCGTCCACAGGACTTCCCAGTGTGGTGGTGCACACCGTAATCCCAGCACTTAGGCGGTGAAGGCAGAAAGATCAGACGTTCAAGGTCATCCCCAGCTACCTAGCAATCTCCAAGCCAGTGTGGGTTATGTGAGACCCTGACTCAAGAAATAAAAGGAAAATGATATGAACCCGTTATTGGTCGTTTTTAGACTGTCACATGAACACGGGTGAGCAGGTGCTCTTTGCCAGATGCTGTTGGGGACGTTACTATGCAGGGTCGCCTTCCCGGCAGTGTGTGCACGCGTGTGTATGCTGGTACATGCCCAAGTCCTGTTGAGAGGTAGAAAGGCTATGACTGAGAAATAAACAGCCTCGATTCTAAGCGGGTAGGCAGAGCTAAAGCAATATTTGTGATTCTGACAACACACACTGCTAAGACCATTACACTGCGTTCCTATGTCCCTGATTGAAGGAAGTGCTAAATTTCCATTTCAGATTGTTTAAGACAGATTTGTGTGTGTGTGTGTGTCTCTGTGTCTCTGTATGTCTGCGCATATGTGAGTACACATCATTATTTTTTCTTATCAAGCTCATAGGGTCCCTGACTTCTCGCCCCAGTTGCAGCATGTCAGCTTGGAGTATTCTCACCACATCCCACGGGTTTTGATGGGCTCCTATTTTCATCTCTGTTCAGTTGAAAATATTTTCTTATTTGCGCTGTGATTTCCTCTTTGACCTGGGGGTTGTTTAGCCGCGTATTCCTTTGCATCTCCCCAGACCCACAGCCTCCTCCTTGCAAATGTGTTTTAGCCGCTGCATCCTTGGAGCCTGCTGATGGCTGATGCTCGCCCAACACCAGTGACTTGAGTGTGAGCTGCAAAGTTGACGGAGTCTTGGCCATGGCCAGCAGGACAAGTGCTTCATGTATGCATCTTACCAAGTCCAGATTTATTCCTTTTTTTTTATGAGCAGAAGCACAGGCTTCAGTTTCAAAGACTCCATGACCGCCTGGTGGGGGTTCTGGGGTTTGGGAAGGTCAGGACAGGTGTGTCCAGCTGTGGGTTCTTCATGCTTCCACCTGTCTGGGTTTTGTCCTCTGCTCTCTGTCAAAGTGAGGCGTGACCTTGGGAGCTACCAGGGAACAGGATGAAAAGCTTCCAGCCACAGCAGGCTCTGGCTGAGCTGCCCTTCACTGACGGCAATCAAAGAGACACCTGGGGCGCCAGGGCTGAGGAAAGGTGGGGAGTTGGGGGCCACGTATTGTGAATCCAGGATGGTGAAGGGCTTGTCACAGAACTGGAAATCCAGGGTGGGCTGGCTAAGCACCACCTGGGCTATGTGACACAGGGGGTTGGAAATTAAAGAGAGGCTGTGAAGTTAGTTGGTTACCAGCGCTTTGCTGACCACCTGGCATTCGGGATGCACTTGAACTTTCCGGCTTTGGCTCCCCAGGGCACGGTGAGGCAGAACTGGACCCCTTCCCGGACAGTTCTCTTCCTAACTTC
Source organism: Alexandromys fortis (assembly GCF_014885135.2). NCBI lineage: Eukaryota > Metazoa > Chordata > Mammalia > Rodentia > Cricetidae > Alexandromys > Alexandromys fortis. The sequence goes on from NW_026067894.1 coordinate 16,024,193, forward strand.
GGGTTGCTGTGACTGTTGAGCGAATGGCCTGGACCCTCTGAGCCTCTGAGCCCACATTAGCAGGAACACCTAACAGCCGTCCATTGGAGGATCAGTAGATGGACCGGGAACTCTAGGCAAGGGAATGTCTGCTGAAAATCGACAGAACCTGTATTTTCCAAACCCACCCAGCTGGAGTTTAGGAGCAGGGTCACAGAAACAGAGATGAGTCGGCATTTTCTCTTGACTCCAGCCTCCCACCAGCTCCAGAGAAACCTGGCACAATCTTTACACACACGCCCACCCTTAGACCACGCCCCCAGACCTCCAGAGGCTCCCATGTCAGTCTCAGGTACACTCAGGCAATGACCTCCGAAGCCTGTGCTCACTGAGGGCTAACTCTGAACACAATGGAGGAGCCTTACCAGGCCAAGGAGTTTCCCTTGGGGGCTCTCCAGGGTGCTAGAATGTGAGGAGCTGCTGTTGCATGCAGGAGGGGTGCTAACTCCTCACCAAGACCAAGACTAGAGAGAGCCAAGTAAGAGAGGTGGGTGCAGGCTGTGTGGAGAGTTCCATATGTCACCCGGATGTTAACCCCGCACTTGGACAACTCCAACAGTGACTGTCTCCTTCTGATCCCCCACCTCCCACCCGTGTTTGTATCTCTCTAGTCTGATTTCTGTCCATCGCTGTGGAAAGTGTCCCATGGGCAGTGCCCAGAATGCTCTGCTTCTCGCAGACACCGCCTTTGCCCATGCGCAGAAGCCACGCCTGGGGCAACTGCTTGGCCCTCACCACAGCTGCCTGGATCAGGAGGAAGAAGCTGCCAGAAAACTCTGCAAGGAACTGGGTCTGAGCATCGCTGAAGGAAGGATGCTAAGGAGTGCGCTTGACCTGGCTTTATCAGTCCTCAGGCTCCAGCCTGGGTGTGAAGAAGAGGGGAAGGTGGTGCAGGATGGGTGAGGGAGAAACAGAGAGGAAACATGAGCAGACCCTGATTCTCAGTCCTTGGGCCCTGGGAGGCAGCTCCGTGCTGTCCAGAGTTCTTCTCCCTGTGTGCTCCAGCTGAGAAAGCAGAGACATCTATTTTCTCTCCAGTTACAGCCCCTTGCTATCTGTCCTTTGCTAAAGATGGACTGGGGTCCATGCCTCTAGCAAAGGCCTCCCCTGAACTGAGATCACCAGCTCTTCCCACAGCCTGCAATGATTCTTAGGTGAATCTGTCCAGGAAGCTGTTAGGGTGCTGGACAAGCAAACCATCGTGGTTTTGCCGTCCCAAAGACTCTGAATCCTGGGCAGACCCGGCCCAATGCCTGGGGCGGGGCCAGCATGCCTCTGGTTCCTAGGAGCTCCTCTCTGGTGGCCTCGCCTGTTAGGATTCCAGGCACGGTGGAGCGGTGCACCATGTCTCAACTTCTTGACTGAATTAGCCACTTAAACAGGTGCCTGTCTGCCAGGTGACGTGCTGCTGGAATTCCAAAAGGCCCTTGACCTGTTCTAAGGGGGCTTCCGAGTCAGATACCAGACGCTACTGGCCGCTCACTTGGACCAAAGTCTAAGAGAGTATCTCACGCCTGGGATGTGGAAGAAATAATGGGGGAGGGGGAGCATGAGCAGGCAATCTTCGCTCCATCCCCTTCACACATCCCAGGCCAGCAACTCCTGTGGAGAGCTACAGGGACAGGAGTAGATGTGGCGCCCAAGTGTTTCTGTTAGCTATCCCGGCTGACAAATCACCCCAAACTTAGAAACTTAATACCTACCCATCTCTTGGGTGTCGCCTGGGCGGAGACTGACAAGGCTCAGCTGGGTGCCTCTTCTGCTCCCTGCAGTAGCAGCTGGGTACACAGCTGGGCCAGGCTGGGAGATTCCGGTTTGTTTCTTCATATGTCCCCTGCTTAAAAGGGTGGCAGGAGGCTGGGTTCTGTCTCCATTTCTGTGAAGTCTCCATGAGTAATCTTTCCATGTGGTCACTGGAGGACACTAGTCTGGTTTCTTACCAGGCAGCTTAGGGGTCACAAAAGAGGAAGCTTCCAGACTCTCCTAAGGCTCAACCTACGCCTGGCATTACATCACAGTTCTCTGTTCTTTTTGTTAAACTGAGTCACAAGCTAGCCCAGACTTCCTGCGAGGGAATCATCCAAGAGCAGGAGGACCAGGAAGCAGAATTTGTAGGAGCCATCTTTGGAGCCACCCCCACCATGGGGGAAGAAACCCTTGATGTGACGTCGGGTTACAGGTCATCCAGCGAAGCAGAACTTGCACAAATGCTCCATTGGTGATTCAAACACACACACACACACACACACACACACACACACACTCGTGCTGAGACATGGTCACCCCAGGAAGGTTCAAAACCCTAATGTGACCATTGTGCGCATCAGACATGATGGTGCACATCTGTGATCCAGCTTTTGGGAGGCCACAGGAGGAAGACCGTGAGTTTGACCCAAGCTGAGAAAAAGGAGGAGGGAAAAGAAAGAAGTGAAGTGGAAGGGAGGGATGAAAGAAAAAGACAAACAGGGAGGCAAGAGGAGAAAGGCAAGAGAAGACAAGAAGGGATTTCCTTTCACAAGCCCCTTGGCAGGAGTGTGGTGACTCCCACAACTGTGACAGGTAGACAGGTACAGGTTCTGATCAGGATCCTCGAGTTTTACTGAAAAACATGTCACCTGCTCTGTCAACTGTCAAAACATACAAATACCTGAGGGGAAACTCACTTGGCAAGTTCTTTTCCAAGAACATAACCTGGAGCCCTTTGCCACCCTTCTGCGTCAAAAACTTTCTGAGAGAAACGATGTTCATGACAAGCTCCCTGGGAGATGAAGGCAAACCCAGCGCTTGTAGCTGCCCTTGAAACCCAGTCTGGTCCCTGTGAAGCGGGATGGAGCCTGCACTGTTTCTGCAGCCCACTCTCCTGCCCTCTCCATCTCTTGCTTCTGAGCCTTAATTTTCTACCATTCTGCACTTCACTGTCTGTACAGGCTGTCACAAGCCTTCTGTGGAAAGAGATGGAGAGAGGAAAGAGGACACTCATGCAGGCTGACTGCAGCGACAGACATGGTGTCCCTTGAATGACAGCCCACAATTCCACCAGCCGCCGAGAGATTGGCCCACTCGGCATAAGCACTTACTGAGCGCCTACTGTTTGCCTGACCTGTGCAAGGCGTCGAGGTCCCAGCTGTGAACAAAGTAAGCGAGTTCTCTCCAGGAGGACAGAGGGGTAGCGAGCTCTGCCTAGCAGGAACGAGGAGGTTTTGATGGGATAGGGAAGGGTGAACATGGTCGGGGGAGAGAGAGGAAGATGGGCTCTGCTGCCCTTTAATCTGGGGGAGGGGGCATTGGAGGGAAGATCTTTTGCAGAAGGGGTGTTTGAATTAGAACTCCAAAGGCAGGAAGGACACCTCTGTGTGGCTTCTGGGAGAAAGAACAATCTATGTGATGGGAAAGAGGACTCAGAGAAGCCTGCCATCTCCGACAGATCAGCTCAGGGCCATCGGTGGACAGCAAGATTGGGTTAGTCATCAAGATCAGCATAGCTGTTTGTAGAACAACAAAATTCTTCTTTTTGTTGTTGCTTAAAATTTTTCTTGGACAAAACATCCGTGTCCATTCCCAGTGTACCCAGTGAGACTTGGGTGTGTTTATGCACTGTGAAACAATTAAATCACGCTCACGCTGTGAAACAATTAGCTGATGCTCACAGACCTTTAGTTCACTCTGAACTGCTTTCAAGGATTCAGTCTGGGCTTTTCCTCTCCCCTCACCATTTCCATACAGCCCATCCCCAGAACTTACCTCTCCTGTCCAATCAAAACTCCATCCCCCAATGACGTGAGCTCCTATGATGCTGAATTTCTATAACTGGCTCCTTTCACTTATAAAATATGTTTCAGCTCCATCCATGTTGCTAAAAGCCAATATGCCTTGAAAAAAACTATATATNTGTTCTATGTGTGGTTATTCAGTTTTCCTGGCACCATTTTTTAAAGAATCTGTCTCTTTTTTTTCCAGTGTATGATTTTGGCACCTTTGTCAATATTGGCTTTCACTATGTAGCTTTGGAGCCTGTCCTGGAACTCACTCCGAAGACCAGGCTGGCCTCGAACTCACAGAGATCCATCCGCCTGCCTCTGCCTCCTGATTAAAGTGCTGGGATTAAAGGCGTGCGCCACCAACAACAACAAAGTATATTTCCTTTTCAAGGTTGAATGGTATTCCAGGGAGAGGCTGTCACTTCTGCACCAACAAACACTTAGGCTGACTCTGTGTTTGCGGCCGCTACAGTGGCCGTGCGAGGAGTGCACAGAGCGATCTCTTCCCCGTGCTCATTTCATTCCCTTGAGTATCTTCCTACACGTGGTATTGCTGGACACTGCTGCGGTTCTGTTTTTAATGCTTCCCGTAAGGGCTGTACCAATCACACTCTTAACAGCCTACACACATTCCCTTTCCTCGAAATCCTCACAGACACCTGTTGTCTTTATCATTTGGATAATGGCCATCCTCACGAGCACATCCCACCCCATCATCGTGTTTGTTTGCATATAATTAGTAACAATTTGAATACTATTAGCAGTTTGGGGGTTTTCAATTAGTTACTAGCCAGGATATCTGTTCAGCCCCGCTGCCCATATTTTAGCTGGACTTCCTGCTTCCTTGCTGTTCATCTGTAGGCAGGCATGCCTACCTTGGATTCGAACCCCTGGTTGGTTTGCATACCCTTTCTCCCAGTCCTTGGGTCTTCTCTTCGGGCTGCCGATTATTTCCATTGCCGTGGGAAGCTCTGTAGTCTGATGCGTGCCTGTGTATCTAGTTCTGCTTCTGTTCTTTTAGGGTCAAATCCACAGGATTGTTGCTTAGTCAAAGTGGGTAGGCTTCCCCCTTTATCTTCTAGTAGCTTTTAGTACGTAATCCATTTTGAATTAATTTCTGTGTGTAGGAAAATATATGTCCAATTTCAGTCTTCATATGTGGGGATCCAGTTTTCCAAGCACCATTCACGGAAGAGGCTATTCCTTCCCAGCTGTGCACCTCTGGCATCTTTATCACACTCAGCAGAAGAGACTGGACAGCAGCAGCTTTGTTCATTCAAGATTATTTGCATTATTCAGTCTTTGTGATGTCATACACAAGAGTCTGGGATTGTGTGTGATTTTTTTTTCATTCTTTGCAAAGTCTCACTGAAGGTTTTTGAGAAGGATCGGACTGGATCTACAAGTTTCTTTGGTGAATAAAACACTCTAAAACTCTAATTCTCAATCTGGGGAGATGGGCTAAACCGCAAAAGCGCCCTGTGCAAGCCTGAGGACCAGAGTTCAGATCCCCAGAACCCACATCAGTGTCAGGAGTGTACGGCAGCCTGCCTGTAATTCCAGGCTCAGAAGGGAGATTCTCAGAGTAAAGACTCTGGGGAGAATAGTCGTCTCAGAGAGCTCAGAGGGTTTGATTAAGAGGCCCTGCCTTGATGAACAAGGTGGAATAGTGATCGAAGACGATTCCCTGCATCAACCCCAGACCTCCATGTGCACTCACTCATGTGCAAACATGCATACACACATATACAACTCACACACACAGAGACACACACATACACAGTGAGAAAGAAAAAATATACAAACATAGACCATCTTTGTGTTTCTTTTGGAGTTTCAATTGGAGTTTCAGTGCATAGGTTTTTCTCTTAGCTTAATCTGTTCCTAAGTATTTTTGCTCACTTTGTAGCTGTTGGAATTGCTTTCCTGATTTTTTTTTTTTTTAGGTCCTTTCTGGCTTCTGTCTCTTTGCTGAAGTTGTCATTCCGTTCTCTCGTAGCTCACTGAGATCTTTGGCCGTCTTTGTTTCTTTTCCTGATGTTGTGATAAAATGCCTGGACCAAAGGAACTTAAAGGAAGAAAAGGTTTGTCTGCGCTCATAGCTCAAGAAACTGTCTATCAGGCAGGGCAGTCAAGGCAGCAGGAACTTGAGACAGCTGGTCACATCACAACCCCAATCAAGAAGCAGGAACCATGAATGCCTGTGCTAAGCTCACTCTTGTTTTCTGCAGGATCCAGGACCCCAGCCTAGGAAATGACTCCACCCACAGTGGGCAGTTCTTCCATATCAGTTAGCGTAATGAAGATAACCCCCCTCGGGCCTCCCCAGAGGCCCATCTCCCTGATAGATGACTCTAAGACTATCAAACTGACAACATGCCACAAAGACAATTATGTGACTTCTCAGGTAATTCACAACTTCCTATTTCTTTAGGACCTACTACTGGAGTTTGTTTTCTTTTTTTGTTGACATACCATATGTCCTGCAACCCTGTGGCCATGTCTTCTTGTCTTTGCATTAGAAGTTGGCACCTTTTCCAGCTTTTATATTCTGTCTGCAGTGAAAAAAGTCACTATCAGTCCCCAGAAAATCTGGGTAAGCCATCTGGTAGGCTCTGCAAGCAGGCTTACACTGGAGATCTCAAGTAAGCAGACCTGCTGCTGGGTCAGCAGATGGGAGGCCTAGAGCCTGCATCTAGAGAGACTGGTCTAGAGCCTAGCGCCTCAGAGTTGAGCCTCAAGGCCTGGCTGTAGGGCCACGTAGGGAGAACTGGTTGATTAGGAATATGGGGTCATCCCTGATGCTTGGATTATAGGAATAGACATTGCCTTTGTATCCATTGGGGTAGCCTGGGGCTGAGGCAGGTTTTGAGTCTAGTCTGCAGAGACTGAGCTAGCCTAGCACTGAAGAAACCTGTCATCTAGATCTATAGGAGTAGCCAGGAGCCTGCGTCTGTGGGGCTGTCTGGAGCAGCATTTTGCCAATGAAATTCAAGCAGAACAGAATAAATTAAACTATGAGAGTGCCCTGCTCCCAGAAAATATCAATATATTGTTCTGTGACATGTCTGTTTCCGTTGTACATAGGGATGATCAACTGGAAAGAATATATAATGAATCCCATTGTGTACATTGTGCCTTGAAAAGAAAACAGAGCCCACTCTGTGGAAAACAAAACAAAACAGGAGGCAAACCAGGAGCTGGAATGAGCAATCTAAAAGATAAAGCTGAGGGCACTGGAGGAAAGGCTTGGGTGACAGCAGGAAGTGCCCAGTCCTGTTGCCCTGAGAGTCAGGAAGAAAGAGCTTGCTGCTGCAGAGGATCCTGGGAGGAGTGAGGTAACCCTGTGGACATTCATGAACTGGCTACAGGGCCTACAGAGCCTGAGGGTCAAAGCAGAGTAAATATTGAAGGACTGAAGCCATGGAGACTCCTTTAAAGTGTTTTGCCATGTGAGGGGGCAAAATAAACAAGGTGGATTATTTGACAGAGGTTTCTGTCCTGCCCTGTCCCACAGCCACTCAGTCCCAAAGAAACACACAGAGGTCTATATTAATTATAAACTGGTTTGTCTATTAGCTCAGGCTTCTTAGTAACTAATTTTTACATCTTAAATTAGCCCATAGTTCTTGTCTCTGTTAGCCACGTGGCTTGGTACCTTTTATCAGCGAGGGATTCTCATGTTGCTTCCTCTGTGTCTGGGTGATGACTACAGACTGAGACTTTCCTATTCCCAGAATTCTCCTGTTCTGGTTTCCTCGCCTATACTTCCTGCCTGGCATTTGATTAAAACAATACAAGTGACAAATCTTTACAGGGTACAAGACCATGGTCCCACAGCAGTGGATGTCAGAAGAGTTCCAGGGTCTCTTTGGAGGCAGAACTGATTCCACACACAGCTGGTTCAGTTCTGTCGGGAGTAGGAGGAACTGGGATTTTATTTTTCCCCCTGTCCTGGGCATGGTACCCAGAACCTTGTGTGTGTTGGGCAAGAGCTCTACTGTAGAGCAACCATCCAAGAAAATGGGGAGAATTGTGAGAACGGCACTTCCCTCCAACCCCCATGATCTTCTCAAGGACAAAGAGTGGGTATGTTTTATAAAATAATGGGAGGAAGGATGTTGGGAGAGAGTCTGCTTCTCTTGACTATGTTGAGTCCTAGAGAGACCTTCCCAGCTGCACATATCTCTGAGTCTCAGACGTCCTGTGTGTAGAAACAGGGATGAAACCTCAGAGAGCGAATTGAGGTGGAGTTCAAAGGAGATAACAGATAACACGCCACACATGTTGGGTACACAGAAACTGCTTAACAGATACAATTGTTTGTCCCTTCCTTCTGTCCTCTCCACACCCTCTATCCCTTCCTGGCCTCTTCACCATCGCCTGGCTTTCTTTGGACTGCCATACCTTTGTTTCTGCTTAACCCTCTCTGGTGAGATGGTGTTGTATAACAATTTCCTCAGAGATAAAACCTTCCATCCTGGAAGTTTAAGATCTGGGTTAAAGTGGACATCAAGATGGCTCACTGCCTACCCATCTGTCTATCCATCCAGCTATCACTATCTACCCGTTCACCTACCTACCTCTTCATCCATGCATCCTGTATCTATGCATTCATCTGTGCATCTGTCCATCCAAAAATACATCCACCCAACCACTATCCATTCATGCATCTACCCATCCATCCATCCATGTTCATCTATTATCTATCAAACCCTGGAACTGGATTTACAGTTGGTTATAAAAACCCTGTTATGAGTGCTAGGAACTGAACTTGGACCCTCTAAAAAGATCAGCAAGTGCTCTTAAACACTGAGCCATCTCTCCAGACCCAGATTACATTTCTTTAGCAATAACTTGCAATGCCTTTTTGTATAATAGAAATATTAAAAAATGCACAATTAATGTATTGATGAAAAAGCATAGATAGATGGATGGACAGGTTCATGGATGGATGGATGGATACATGGATAGGTAATGGATAAGTGCATAGATGGATGAATAAACAGATGCATAGTGGATAGGTGGGTATACAGATAGATGGGTGGGTAAGTGGATTTATGAATGTACAGATGCATGGATGAATATATAGATGAATGCATGCATGGGTAGATGGATGGATGGATGGATGGATGGATGGATGGATGGATGGATGGATGGAGACATGGATGGAGACATGGATGGATGGATGGATGGATGGATGGATAGATGGATGGATGGAGACATGGATGGATGGAGAGATGGATGGGCAGAGAGCCTTCCTGCTGCTCACTTCAGTCCAGACCTCAATCTGTCTCCCTCCCTGAAGCTGCATACAACCTAGACCATCATAAAAGTAGATGGTAACACCTGGGCTAGAGAGAGAGAGAGATGGTAGCCTCAGAAACCCAGGATGAGAACCCAAAGATCCTTCAGGGCCAAAGAATTCATTCAGAAGGAGCCAGGCTCTGCACAAACCTGCAAGGAGCCTCAGTGAGAGAAAATGATTTAATTATCAGAGTGTCACCAAACAAATTGTACGCCTCATTTTTGGGTACTTAATGCTTATGGTAATTAACATTACAGAGATTTTTCTTCTCTCTTCTGTTTATATTTAGTTTAGCCATTCACAATAAAGCTAAAATTATTTCAACTAATTTTAGGTGCTCCCTCGCCATTGCCCCTCCATTGCTTCTCCATTGCTGCTCCCTAAATGTAATCTTTAACTTCAGAGACAGCCTAACGCAGGACAAATTGGAATCAATGCTGCCTTTGTCTTCACTAATAAGTGGCTGCCACGCGGAGGGATGCAGAACTGCTAATTGGCTGCTCTCATTGGGGAAGAGACAATGGTGGGGAAGATGCTGAGGATTAATTATAGGTCTGCCTTCTGCTGGCCCTGGCTTCTCCTGCTCCTGGCTTCTCCTGCTCCTGGCTTCTCCTGCTCCTGGCTTGCCAGGCATCTAGGCTGGGCCTCTCCACCCAACTTCAGACACAAGGCAGGTGTCACTCTCTCCTCCTGGGAGTCTCTGAGGTCCCTGGGCTTAGGAATGCAAACCTAGGCAGACAAAGGTCAAGGGGAAGAGACGAGGAGGTGGCCATGGCACTAGCAGGTTTTGTGGAGGAGAAGAGACCCAGGAGGAAAAGAGACACACCTGCTCATGAGGCCGTGGCACATAAGGAAACTGAGGTTCTGATTGGAACACGTTTGAGGTTGGTAAGAGCAGGTCCTACAAGGAGGCACACACCCGCCAGCTAGAGGACTCCTCTGGGCCTGCAAGGACTCAGACTTCACCTGACCCAGTACTCACATTCTGAGAACTGCTGGGATAAGGCAATGGGTCAAGCTCAACATCCAAAGACAACTAATCCAACCCTTACCTCACCCTCACCCTTAGCCCCCAACCCCGCTGCTGTTACAGTACCTGGTCGCCTGCCTCCCCTTGACATTCAGTGTGGAGAAGGTAGGAGTCTGGTGGCCTGAGGGAGCCTGTGCAGTTAATGCAGTGGTGGGCAGGGGTTTTTGATTTAGGTCTATTTGGTGGCAAAGCCCATGGCTCGAGTGTGCTCTACACACTGCTTGGCAGCCACAAGTCATATGGAGACCAAGAAGGGCATCCGTGGCAGGCCTCTTTCCAGAACCCCACCTTAACACTTCCCTCTTCAGCACTTCCTCAGTCTCCCCATGCCTGACCTTGGGGCTCAGGTGAACAAAATAGAAAAACCAAATACTAATGCTTGCAGCTAACGTCCTTTGGTAAAGATAATTTGGGTGTTTTAAGATCGCCGTGCTCTCGGGAATGGTCTCTTTCTGAAGCACTCTGAGTACACACATCTAGGACTGATTGACTCTTACCATTGTGCTATTAAAACCTAAACTAGGCCGGTGTGAGTCACATATTCAAAAGGAGAAACAGTTCTAACATGAGTGTGTTCCTTTTTCTTTCTTCTTCTTTTTTTTTTTTTTCAAGTTTCCTTTTGTGCTCAACTCAAGAGAAATATTCGAAATTCAAGTAATGAGGTATTCATGGCGAGTCTGCCTCCCTGGTGCCCAGGGTAAATATAACAAAATGGCTAGCCTTTCTCTCTCTCTCTCTCTCTCTCTCTCTCTCTCTCTCTCTCTCTCTCTTCCTCTCTCTCTCTCTTTCCAGTGAAGGTGCTGACTGGCTCTTTGCATATATGCTCACCTCTAAAATTTGAATACTAGTAAAATGTAAAGAAATTACCTCAATTCCTCGGTACATTTATGGATAGATTGAGAAGGGGCCCAGCTTTTCAAGTCATCCGCCGTTCATGGGAACTGCAGCCCACATCTGCTCAGCAAACAAAGGCCAGCTGTCACGTTTAAAGCAGGGCTGGCAGTGCTTGCTCACCTCAGCAGCCCATGCCACCCGCTGAACCCATCCTTCCCAGGCAGCCTCACCAACCTGCAGGGGCCAGGCCTCCTGCAGGGCGTTAATGGTTTTGAAAAGCAGTCACTGCCTTGGGAACCAGGGAGATCTGCCTGGGCATCCCCTGTGCTGTCTCCTCCAGGCTGGGAGGCTCTCAGCAAATGCCTTCACCTTTTTTTTTTTTTTTTTTTTTTTTTTTTTTTTTTTTTTTTTTTTTTTTTTTTTTTTTTTTTTTTNTTTTTTTTTTTTTTTTTTTTTTTTTTTTTTTTTTTTTTTTTTTTTTTTTTTTTTGTCTTGGCGCCAAGATGGAAATAGTGAGACGCTAGCTAGCCAGAGTATGGTGATGAGCCCCTTGTGGAGGGACACACAGGACCCCTTCTCTATTGGCCCAGCATCCAGTGAGTGACAAGCATCCCTTTTGCTTGTCCTTCAGAAGCCAGTCCTGTCTGGGTCCCTAGGGAGGGAGGCTTGAGGAACAGTCTCTCGGCCTGGCACCTCCTCTCCCTCCTACGTTCGTCCCTGAGTGCTGTCCTGAGTGGCTGACCAGAACAGAACACCTCAGAGCATCCCTGGCTCCGCTGGTTTTGTTGAGGTGACCATGGGAGTCTGTCTCTCCAGCTGTGTGTCCTTTCATGAAGACCTTTCTCAAGGTGGCCCTTTGTCCACCAGGACCTCTTCTCATCTTTCCCCATTTGGGGTGACAGCAGCCCCAGCACGCCGCAAACCGCAAGGTTTCTACCTGCACACTGCCCATCCCTTCATGAACAGCCAATGACCCAGCCAGGCTCATCTTACCCTACAGGAGAATGCCCGTCTGCTTCCCGCCAAGACTCCGGAGGATGCATTCTCCCTTCCATTGGATTCCTCCAGGATTTACAGAATGAGGAAAGAGATCCCAGAAAACCCTGGAAGCTTTCAAATTGCCACCTCCTCCAAGAAACCCTCCGAGAGTGCACTGACATCATCTCTTTCCTTTGGAATTCTCTGGAGCCGGGGGAGTTTTGCTCTCTCCCTTGCACTGTGAGACCATCTGTCCACGCCCTCTCCATGACACTGCAGTGCCACAGAGCAGGGACAGATTGTAACGCCTCTGTGAAATTTCCACTCCTGCCACCAGAGCTACTGTGGCTTGCTCTGGCTCTGGCTCTGGCTCTGGCTCTGGCTCTGGCTCTGGCTCTGGCTCTGGCTCTGGCTCTGGCTCTGGCTCTGGCTCTGGCTCCCACACCTGCCCTCACTCCATCCCTCCAGCCTACAGCTCACTTAATTCGGCCCTAGAGTGCAGAGGTCCCACTGCCTGCCCCAGCTCCAAGTCTGCAGCTGCCGGCTCAAGGGTGTGGAAAGTGCCCTGCTTCTTGTTTTCCAAGATTCATCTCTGAGGGGTGACGAGGGCATCAGGGCCAAGTTCTGAATGGATCTACAGCTGTGGGAAAGGCCTCTCTGGAGGAGACTTGAACTGGCCCTGCTCTCATCCCCCTGCTACAGCTCCACCCCAGACAAGGAGACTCCAGAGCAGATAGCTTAGGGGTCCATGAACTGACAGTGAGATGGTTTCATGCACAGAGGATGAAAAAGGCCAAGAGCTGATGAGATGATGCCTGTGGACCAGGACAGGGCCCAGTCAAACCGATCAAGTTCCAGATCCTAGAAGGAGCACATGGGGCCGGGGAGACAAGGACAGAGCCAGGACAAGCTAGCCAAAGGCCCTTGAGCTGGCCCCATCCTTCTCAGCAGAAAGTTGATAATTTTGAGTAGGCTGCTTCTGGGGGTCCTTGTGATGAACCCTCCTGGATGTTAAGGGTGGACCTGTGTGGATGAGAGTGCAGCTGCAAGCGAAGATCTGACATTCCCTACTTCCTATCCCCCCTTCAGACAACCCAACGACCTTGGAGGCATCTCCGGGAGCTGGCTGGGGATGACAGAGAGGGTCAGCTTGCTTCGCTTGCATAGAGCACAGGTGTGACAGATTCTAAGGGAGAGGGCAGTGAAGTTGTGCTGGCTTCCTCTTGGCTTCACAGAGGCCCTGACTGCTGAATAAGAAAACAGCTAAGGGCCAGGACTTGCCCTCAGATCCCCTGAAGGGCCAAGCGCAGCTCTTCCTTGTCCAGGGCTCTGGGTGCGTGGCATAGCTCCTTTTGCCAGCCTCCTGCCCTGCAGTGTTGGGAGCTGGTCCCCAAGTCACAGGAAGAGCAGGCCAGCTCCGCAGGGGATGCCCCAGCCAGGTGTGCAGGGCTGTGCTAAGCAGCCTGCCAGCCCGACAGATGGCAGAGCAGAATTGCCATCCATCACCACTGTAAGTGGCCAACTCTCTCCCGGTGCCCCAGACAAATGGCTCCACTCCTGCCTCCTCCCATCCCTTTCCATCCACCGCTCCTGCCAGGCAGCCGGGTGGAGCTGGTTCCTGAGCCAGCAGAGTCCTGTGTGCAGAGTGTGGGGGAAGGTAACACTAAGAGCCACGTGGAGGTGCATCTGTCATCAGAGAGAAAGAGAGAGAGAGAGTAGCTACCACCACAGGGCTGTGGAGGGAACAAGGCATACACGTGAGGGTACCAGCCTTACACACAAGTGTACATGCACACATGCGCAAGTACGTGCGTGTGTGTGTGTGTGTGTGTGTGTGAGAGAGAGAGAGAGAGAGAGAGAGAGAGAGAGAGAGAGACAGAGAGAGAGCACACCATCTACCTGCCCAGAGTACCACACAGGGAGGGAGTGGTCTGGCCTTCCATCCATAGCCTGTCATGGCTTCAGTACTTGGGAATAGCCACCCAAGGCTTCTGGGGCAGTTTGATACCACCACCGTGTCCCTTTATCCACACAGTAAGGCACAGAGCAGAGTATCAAGTGTCAATCAAACAGGAGGTCACATGCCAGCCCTCTTGGCCAAGTCAGAACACCATCAGACCACAGATCAGGTCATCCCCTTGAGACCCAGCTCAGAAAACTGTCAGGTGGCTGACTAGCTGACTAGGTGACTAGGTGACTGGAAACTCAGAACAAGGACAGTTCTACAGTCCCTGATGCTCAGTGTGGCCTGTGGTGCTGTGTCTCAGCTCTTCTACTCCCCAGTTCCAGAGCTCCAATGAATGACTGAATCTCTTAGAACCTCCATTTGTTTCCTTCTCTGAACATGGAGTGATCCATGCCCACCCCTGTGGGCACTGTGCCCTGCCAGGCCCTCCTGCAGATGTGGGCAGGAGAAGCATGCATCACAGACAACCCCCCAAACACTGCAGGACAGCTGGGCCTTGTGCCCTCAGAGCCCACTAAGGATTGTCAGATTCCAGCTCTTGCATCATAGGGGGCCTGGAAATGGGCATGGGACCCCGGGGTCAAGTCTATGAGGGGCTCTAAAAGGATAGAAGAGTTTTCAATGGCATATCACTGGGGGCCCCCTCACCCCCCCCCCACAATCCTGCCTCCATCTTTCCCTCCCTTCTCCTTATCTCCTATCCCTTCTCCCTCTCCTCCCTCTAATGCTCGAGGACCAAACTTGAGGCCTCATTCATTGTAGGAAAGTGTTACTGAGCTGAGCTTCCATCCTGACAAGTCACTTAAACACAGTAACTCTGACAGCTTGCTCCTGCTTTTAGATACCAGGACCCAAGCACAAAACACAGAGGGACCTGAATCGGCAGGTCCTTGTGAGCAGGAACTGTCAGACACCTACACACAGCCCAGATCTCTCACCTCCTAGTGCAGCCCTCCTCACCCTCCCACCTCACAGATGCTCTACCCCTGGGCCTGTCCTGTGGAAACCCCTTCTCTCTCCCTGGCTGACCCAGGCCAGCTGCACCTCTCATTCCCACCCCCAAGAAATTAACACGATGCCTAGGACAAATGGGAAATGAGAGAATTCGCTCTTTCCTTACTTTAATTATTCATAAACTTCTAAAAGCCAGGAGAGTTATATGGCCAGTTACCAAAAACGGCCTCAGTTAAGCTTTATCAGTCGAGGTATGGTAGCCAGGGCAGTGGAGATGAGAGGCATGCTGTTCTCTACTGGGCACGAAGAGAGCCAGATGAGAAAGGCCAGAGCGGAAGCAGAGTCTAAAAACTATGTGCCACAGAAGCATCCAAGAAAACTAGACAGAACCTTCTGAGCCTCTAAGAAATAGAAGGGCGGGGGGATCCCGACGCCTTGTCTCTCTAGGGCCCCTTTGCAACTCCACCATCCTCCCCAGTCCAGGGCATCCTGGCTGCCCCACTATGTTCCATCCAGTGGAGATAGCAGATCTCTTAACATGCTCCAGAGAAGGCCTGGAGCAGCAGGTGGCATCTCCAGGCTCACACTGATGACAACTGGACCAGGAGGTCACCTGAACTCGCTGGTAAGCCATGTATTGTTTGGCGGGTTCAAGCAATTAGCCATCGCTAAACAAATCAACCCCGTGTCCAGTTTTAAATTCTAAGCTGTTTATACACGGGGAAGGGGAAGAAGCACTAACTTGTGGCCCCCAGGCTGTTGTAGCTTCCGGTTTTCTTGCAACTTTGGGAGCAGGTGAGAGCTTCTTCACACAACTCCTTCATTCCCAGGGTTCCTAACCACACGCACCAGTAACACATCACAATAAGGTTAGAGGCAGACACGCCTTCATCCGCCCCAATCTGCTTTCTCTGGATCCAGTCATCCCGAAAAGGAGCCTCGCCAAGCAGACACCTCCAGTGAGGTCTTGGAAAAAGCCAAGCTCCCTCTGTAATTTCCTCTTGGACTCCTACCACCCCTTTCCCCCCTCCCCAGCTAATTGCAGGAAGAATTGTTATGCTAATTATCATTATTCTCTTCGTTCACGGAGTGCGGGGTCTAAATTTAGACCCCTGCTGCTGGGGGCTGGGGATTCACGTGGTACTGGCAAAGATGCTCATTGGAACCAAAGGTTCAGGGGCAGGGACTGCAGGAGAGCAAGTGGGAGGGGAGCAGAGGTCACACCCCATCCTTGCTGGCCCCATCTTCTAGTCTCTGGAAGTTTTGCCTTGTTGTAGCAGGCTTGCCTGACAGGCTTTCTCTAAAGGGACAAAGTTCTCTCCCAAGGGAACAGACACGCATAGGTGTTGAGCAGGATACCCAGACTGTGAGTGAAGAGACCAGGATTGGGGAGTACGCCCACCCTGGGGTCCAAGCTCATCGACCTGAAACTAAGCATCCTCAGGAAAGTTGTTCCTGCCTGTAACATCTCAGTGTTTCTGTCAGAGTGGGGACCAGAGTACTCAATTCGTGGGGCTGCTGGGTGGGCCCATGAGAAACAGCTGGAGCTGGTGTCCAGACATCAGGGATAGTGGGCTTGGGAGGAGAGAAGGACCCTCATCACTTTGGTCTGGCCAGGACAAGAAGGTCTCGTAGAACTAAGTCCTGGCTCCAGCGCTGTCTGGTTGCAAGGCCTCATGGTCACCACTGCTTCTGGGTTCCAACAGTGCTGCCAGGCAGTGGCAGCTCGTCCCAAGGCTGTCTATCTCCTTGCCACATTATGACCTTCGTTGCTCCATGAGAAGACAAGTCTAAGAAAGGCTATTGGGAAAGGGCTCGCCCTGCCTGCTACCTTCCCCACGCCATCACCTGCTTCCTGAACACCTGGACTCCAGACCACACCTTTCCCTGTCATAAACAGCAGAACAGGGGGTCTGGGTCCGATTTCTGCTTCTTACTATTTCCTCATCTATGAAAGGAGTAAAGATGGTGCTTCCAAGCCTTGAGACTATGGGGACCCTGTGAGTGCCTCCCAAAGTGGAGGTGCGGAAGATGGAGGCTCAGTCGAGGCCCAGGTTTCAAGCCCATTCACCCACAGGCCCGTGGTGCAAAACAACGCCACAACGACACATAGCAAACAGAACTATTCCGACAGAGCAGGATGGGGACACAGATGAAACCAGACAGCTCTCTCAGTGCCTCAAACCAGCTTAATCGATCGCTGTTATTAGCCCAGGGCATAGTCCAAGATGTATGTAGGGGTGTTGCTCACTGGCAGGGCTGGCTGTGTGGGAGGGAAAGGGAAGGAGCTGTACTCTCCTGTTCACCCACAGTGGATGGTTCCCTCTCCCAGGATCCATCCTCCAACCCCCTTTCTCATCCTGAAGCCAGTGATCTACACACAAGATCCTCATTTCCACACATCTAGGCTCAGAACTTGCTCCCAAAGTACCATCTCTGGCCCAGCTCTCTCTTCAAGCTCCCGTCCATCCTTCCAGACACCCTGTCTGTTGAAAGGAGCCGCTTGTTGATTCCGGTCGTCCAGCTAGCTTAGACCCAAAATAATCACATGTCCAGGTCATCCAAGGTCTATGCCCACCCAGCAGTCCGCAGTCTGAACCCACTGTCCTCCTTGAGTCTGTGCCTCCTACAGCTCCCCATCTTCTTCAAGGAGGCCAGTGTGTCCCCACGGCCAAACAGAGCCACACCAGACACTCAACCTAGCGTCAGGTTAAGTGCTCTGAATCCCGCCTTATAAATAGCTCTTGAATTGAGAGACCGCTCCCTGGCCCTGCTCCAAGCTTCATCTTGCCATCATCTGTCCACAAAGATGTGCACATCTTGAGGACATTTTGTCCTGAAGCTGCAGAGAAGCGGGGGACAATGATTGAGAGGACCACACAGGAGAGGTTTGCAGCGTGCCCACCGAGCCTTCCCAGAGCCCTTTCTCACCCAGCCTTCATGGCATCTGCCCCTATTTAGGAGACAGAATAGGAGCCCGGGAGTCACCACATACTGGTCTCTGGGAGGAAAGGACACTGCAAATATCAGTAAGTTAAATATCCTGAGCTAGGGTAGTAACAGGGAGGGGGGAGCAAGGCAATCTCATCACGAAGGTCCTTTTGAGATGTCTGCAGAAAGATCAGAGTTGGGAGATAGGACACTTTGAAGACGGCGAGGGCTGCAAGCCAACGAATGCAGGTGGCCTTTATACAATCAAGCACTCCCTAGAGCCTCAGATGGAAAAGGGCCCTGAGAGCGCCTTGATTTGGGCTGTTTAAAACTCACTTTGATGTGGAGAGAGAGCCTCACACACACGGCTGGTAGGAATGTAAACTTACACAGTTGCTATGGAAATCAATATGGAGGATCCGCAACAAATTAAAAATAGAACTACCATATGGCCCTCCTAGGAGATTACCCAAAGCACTCCAAGTCAATATAGAGACACCTGCACACCCAGCCTAGGTGCCCACCAGGGAATGCCAGAGGTAAAGAAAGCATGGTAAAGCCAGGCATGGTGGTGCATGCCTGAAACCCCAGCACTTGGGACATTGCAAGTCTGAGGTCAGCCTGGTCACCACAGCAAGTTCCAGGCTAGCCAAAGCTACCAAATGAGACCCTGTTTCAAAAAATAAATAAATAAATAAAGTTTAAAAGTTGGTACATATACACAATGGAACTTTATTCATCTGGAAAGAAAAAATGAAATCATGGCATTTACAGGAAAATAGAAAATCATTGTGCTAAGTACGATAAGCCAAACTCCGAAGGACAAATACCCCTGTACTCTTTTATGTTTAAACCTAGATTTAAAGTTAGGCAGTGGTGGCGCACACCTTTAATCCCAGCACTCAGGAGGCAGAGGCAGGTGGATCTCTTGAGTTTGAGGCCAGCCTGGTCTACAGAGTCAGTTCCAGGACAGCCAGGGATACACAGAGAGAAACCCTGTCTCAAAAAAAAAACAAAAGAAAAAAGAAAAGCCTACATTTAAAATCATCCATAATAGATGTCAGTATATGTGTATACATGTGCACTTGTTTGTGTAAAGACCGGCTTGGAATTCTGACCTCCAGGAAGGGAAGACAAACCTGGGTGTTGCATAAGCTGCTAAGCTTGTTGTCATTTGTTTCAGCAGCAACAAGAAACTTATACATTCTCTCCTTTGCACAGTGAGGAAAACCAAGAGAAGTGATGACCCAGAGCCAACAGTGAGCGAGTTGGAGTTAGATTCAAGCTCAAACCTCTGGCCTGGGGTTCCTGGGTGAGACTCTCCTACAGATTACAGTAGGTCTAATTCAAAGCCCAGGAGTAAGTTCCTCATCAGTGGAGGAATTCAACAGGCTGGATGAATAGCTGTTTATTCAGTGTTGTAATGGAGATTTCTCTTTGGGTGTGCATGTGTGTTTATATTTTCATGGAGGGAGGAATGCTGTGTAGAGGGTCCACCCTTTGAGATAAAGTTGGCCTGAAACTTTGCCAGGTTGGTTGGGCTAACTCTTTACCAGGTTCCAGGGGTCTGCCTTCCTCTGCTTCACATCTCTGAGATCACAAGCATGCCTGGCACTGTCCTTGCTTGCAAAGCCACCACTTCACCTCTACCAGCTGAGCCATCTCCAGCTCCAAAGGAGAGCTCCCTACCAATCAAGTCTATCCCCAGCCAGGTTCAGATCACTTAGTGGCAGGTCCCATCTGCTAGAGTGGATGTCTGACTCTAAAGCAATGAGTCCTGGGAACTTTATGGTGAAGCCCCAAACCTGAGGGTCCACCCTCCACTCCCCACAA
Organism: Alexandromys fortis; assembly: GCF_014885135.2. Taxonomy (NCBI): domain Eukaryota; kingdom Metazoa; phylum Chordata; class Mammalia; order Rodentia; family Cricetidae; genus Alexandromys; species Alexandromys fortis. The sequence continues at coordinate 16,043,824 of NW_026067894.1, forward strand.
GCCCCAGGGGACTCCTGCAGCAGCCTAGACCCCATCAACAGTGTGTGAAAGTCCTATCTGGTGGCGCTCAAGATCCAGAGTCCATGAAGCCTGCTGATTTCCCATCTCATGGCAGGGAGCACGTGGTCTCCCTGGGAACCGGGAGCAGAGGCGGAGCCGGCAAGGTTTAAGAGCCTGTCCAAGTTGCTACTAACGATTTTTAGTTACTTAATTCTGCTAGAGCGGTGACAGGTCCCCATAACTTAGGCTTTATTTGCTTTCTCTTGAATGTCACATATAATTCTTGTCGAAATGTTTATTTGCCTAATGCAACTTTTAGTGCCTGGGTAATTTATTCCCCCTATTTGTCAACCAAGAAGGAGGAGAAAGGGTACTTTTAGCCTCTGGCTCCATTATGGAAAGTAATACAGGGCCCCTCACGTTCACCTCCAGCCCAGGATGGGGGGAGGGGCTCGGCTGTTCACACCCTCCCTGAAAAACACCAGGCTGGCTGCATTGCTACCTCCCCCACCCTCTTCCCTCCCTCCCCATGGGCTGCAGGCTCAGATCACCTAGAAGACACAGATTGCAAACTCAGCGCCATGTAGAGCTACAAGCTCAGTCCCAGCACACAGTAAACATGGGTTTCAGGCTCAGTCTCCCATAGACAGCATGGGCTGCAGGCTCAGTCCCACATAGACCCGTGAGGTGTTGTTTTCTTCCAAAGGAGTAGCCAGTGGGCAGGGAACTTGCCCTCATTCATCCCTGGGAGAGGCAAACCTAATTCTCTGGATAGATGTTATTGCAGATGAAACCAACCCAGTTAGCAGTGAGGAAATCCTATTCAACCAATGCTGAGTACCTACTAACTGCTGGGCATTCTGCTGGGAATCCAGCAATAAATAAGGCTGTGTTCCTGCCCTGGAGGAGCCAGGTATGTGAAGAGTGTTGGGGCAGGGAACTGTAACAGGGAAGGGACAGAGTGCTGGAGGCTGAGGGAGGAGGAGCCAGAACTCTGCCCCAGAAGCCAGCAAAGATAGCAGAAGTAACCAGGGTACAGGTCAGAGGGGGTGGAGGAAGGGAAAGGCGGGGAAGACACAGGAGATGGGGAAAAGTGGGGTGGTACCCCGAATGACGAGAGGCCTGGGTGAGATGCAGAGATGAAGGCCACTCACCTCTTGGGTACTCAGGCCTTGGATGCTCAGGGGTGAAGAACCAGTAGTTTGTATTAGAAGATCACCATATAATGGCATGGCATGGCAGACTGAGGTGACATTGGGGACAGGGCAGAACTACCCTGAGGCTCTCTAGGATACAGGAGAGCTATGAGGAGGGAAACTGAGTCAGGGCAGAAGCATGGGAATCCTGCAGACGTTTGACAGCTGCTCAGTGCAGGTGGGTATAGCGGATGATAGGATGCAAGGATGGAGCACTGGAGGGGCTAGGATACACCCTTAGGTAAGAAGCTCTAGCAGAGACCAAGTGTGAGCAGGAAAAGGTCAAGTGTAGACGCAGCCACTCTGAAGATGCTGGTGGGGGGAGGGGTGGTCCTGAACCAGTCATGATGTGGGAGTGATTTCTTATTAATAAAGAAACTGCCTAGGCCCCTTGATAGGCCCACCCTTAGGTGGGTGGAGAAAACAGAAGAGAATTCTGGGAGAAAGAAGCTTAATGAAGGAGTCGCCATGATTCTCCCGCTCCAGACAGACGCAGGTTAAGATCCTCCCTGGTAAGCCAGCTCGTGGGCTACACAGAATATTAGAAATGGGTTAGAACAATATGTAAGAGCTAGCCAATAAGAAACTGGAACTAGCCGGGCCAGGCAGTGTTTGAAAGAATACAGTTTCCGTGTAATTATTTCTGGGCATAAGCTAGCCATGCGGGCGGCCGGGTGCCGGGGACGCAGCCCTACCGCTCCTATTTCAACACAGTCAGGAGCCGATGTCTAGATGGGCTTTGCTGGGCTCCATTGGGGACCGTGAGCAGTCGCAGTGTTCCCACTCCTAACAGCCCATGCTTCCTGGCTCTCAGAGGCAGAGCTGACTTTCCCATATCTGCTCTCCACTCTAGCCTGTCCTACCTAGCACAGCCAGAGCAGGAGCGCTTTGCTTCTCCTCCCTGAGCTTTGCAGAACTTGCAGAAGTCAATGAGCGGAACACTTTATGACCCCAGGTCTCCCTCCCAAGGACTTAAGAAACACGGGGCATCCTCAAGGAAATCTTGGCTGTTGGAAATCTAAGGATAATCTCAGGGGCCCCCAAAACCACCTCAGAACCCTCACCCACTCCAGACTCAGCTGTCCCAATGGCCTGGATAGGTGGGTTGGATATGAATAACACATAGGACCACTGGGGATTCAAATAAAGTTATGCTGGACTGGAGTAGAAAGGACCAGCTTCTAGAACCTTCCGAAGAAGGTTGGGTGTATTTATTACTTTTAAAAATTGTGTGTGTGTGTGTGTGCACGCACACACACACATTCTCTTACACACACATACACACGGGTGCCCTCAGAGTCCAGAGAGGTCATCAGAACCCCTAGGCTGTTATGAGCATGGTGCTGGGATCAGAACTCAGGACCTCTGCAAGAGCAGGAAATGCTTGTAGCCACTGAGCCATCTCCCCAGCCCCTGCTACTTTTATCATCACCAGGATGAAAACACCTGTGAGAACAGCCCAAAGGAAGAAATTCACTTGGGTGTGTGGTTTCGGGAGCTTCTGTCCATCATGGTGGGAAGAGTGTGGCCAAGCACGGCTACTCAATTCTGGTAGGCCGGAAAGAGAACAGGAAATGCTGGCTACAACTTGGCTTTGTCCTTTCCCCTTTTCATCCCACTTGGGCTCCCAGCACATGGGATGGTGCCCCCTCTTGCAGGCCAGGTCTTCCCTTCCCTCAGCCAGCCCTCTCTGGAAGCCAAGTGTGCTGCATCATCTCCCAGGTGATTCTAAAACTAGCAAAATCGACCTTGACGCTCAACCACCACACTGGGCATACTGGCTTCTTATCAGAGTGACCCAAATGTGGCCAAGGGTGTGCTCAAGCAAGACTGGGGTGTCACAGCCACAGACAGTGACTGGGGACACATGCATTCTGCTCTACAGAGAGGGAGGGGTCTCTGTAGTTTGCTAATTCTAGCACAGATTCAAATCCCAACCAAGGGTCTTGAGTTCAAATCTTGATTTTGCTACTGATAAAAGTGACCTTGAGAAAATGGCTACCAATGCCATTGACCTCAAGGAAAATCCCCCATGCCCCAATGCCTTACTCTGTATGGTAGGCTTTACAACAACGGCCGCCCTACAGCTGTTGGGAACGCTGAGTGAATTTACAGTATTTGGAATTTAATAAGCAGTCAAGCGCTCACAAGGTGGGTGGTCCATGTGTATTATTTTTGTAACCATGTCGCCATGCTAAAAGGAACCATCAAAACCAGACTGTCTCCAAAGAAAAACTCCTGAATCTAGCCAAGGCCAATGTTTGCTCCAGAGCTGGGAAGGAGCATCCTATCACCTGTCAATACACAGGAGCCTTAGGAGGAGAAATGTCCCTAGATTCTGCTGGTCTGATTCCCTCCTAGTGTCCCCTAGGGGCAAACTCAAGGTCCCTCTCCAGATACAGTTACCTCCCTAGACTCTAGACTCACAAGTATTTTGGTCATGGTAGTGATAAAAAATAGCAAATACACCAAACTTCGGTAGGTGCTAGAAGCTGGCCTTGCCTGCTCTAGTCTGGGTGAGTGGCATTCTCTTAAAAATTTAAGCAGAAATCACAATTCAGGAGCTAGCGGCCCCCTGGACCACTTCCTCAGTTTCTTCTACCACATTCAATCTCAGCCTGAATGAAAGACATCTTTTCTCCTACGGCACGGCACGTTCTATCAGCTGGGAACCGTTCCCAGGAGACTCCTATATGCAAATCATCTCAGGGCCTTGAGTGAGGACTGGTGGAGGAGTACCATCCCAAAGTCCAGGCTCTAGGACTGAAGGCCCCTTTCCCCAACACCTACGTCCAGAGACCCCATTCTGCCTGCATCCGTGAAGGACACAGAACACCAGCAACCAGCACCACATTCATCCACAGAGCAGAACCCTCCAGCCACAAAGAACCCAAAAGTCACTGCTAATCACATCTGCATAATACGATTCTTTTCCTCCGCAGATTTACCTTCCTAATTACGCTGTCTCCAGCCAATATTAAAGTGATTTTGCACTCCTTGGCTTTTGGTGTTGAGCCAAGCCGCTCCCACAGTGGGCGGGGAATGGGGCTAAATTGCACTGGAGGCCCAGGCTTTACCATGAAGTGGATAATTGCTGGCAATATGAATATAGGGCTCGTGTTCCTGCTGGGGTACAACTAGAAAGCCCACGTCTTTACCACTTGCAAAGAACAGCCACAAGCAATGTCTTCATCACGTTTCGGCCCAGGCAGGAGAACTGAAGTTGCTCCTTCAGGACATTCAGGAACAGTCCAGAGTCCTAGGCGAGACCTTCCAGTTCTGAACATGTAGAGATAGCCTTCCAAGGACTCCCTGTTGGATTGTACAATCTACGCCACAGGTGTGCACACCAACACACAGAAAAGTGATAACCGGGTCGGCATGAACACACACATTCCCCACCCCCACCCGAACCTGGGCTATTTATACACTGCCCTGGTCTTAGCTCCATGATTCGCCTTAACCAATGGGATCCTCTTAGAGGATCACCACCAGAAGCTTGTGCTGCCGGAGAGCTACCTCACACTGTTCTCCAGTTCTACCAATTATCATGTGACTGAGCTGGAGCCAGCCTGGTGGAGGACGGGATGTGTGTGACCCCATCACCCTTCCCAGCCTGCTATCAGTCAGCCACCAGATGTGTGGAGGCTATTGGAATCCATCCAAGCCCAGTAGACACATGGGCAGCTCAGCTGAGATCTGCCAAGCTAAGCCAGATCATCCACACACTTGGTGGCCACTCAGCGCCTGATGCCCTGTCTCCTAACGAAAGCAGCTCTCTCTGATATCCGTGTACTCCGTGTTTAGGTTCCCGAATTCTTACTTTGAAACAGTCTCCAGTGTGACAATGTTTGGAAGTGGGGTCCCTGGGAGGTAAATAGGATTGGTGGCCTTATAAAATGACCCTCCTGTGTGAGGACACAAGAAAACAGACAGCTCACTGGGAAGCCAGCCTTTTCCTGCTGCAGAACCTGCTGGCAACACAGTTAAATCCTCCTCTGTCTCAAGACCTGTCACCTCAGAGCTGTGAGTCATCCTGGACAGTGGTGCACCCTTAGATGTGTGATCTATGTTTGTGTGTGTGCATGCATGTGTATGTGTGTGTGTGCATGTGCATCCGAGTGAGTGCACATGCGTGTATGATGTGTGTTCATGTGTGTGTGCATGCATGAGTGAGTGTATATGTCTATATGCATGTGAGTGCATGCACGTGTGTGTGTAATGATGTGTGTTCATGTGTGTATGTGTGCATGAGTGAGTGTGTACGTGCATGTGAGTGCATGCACGTGTGTGTGTGTGTGTGTGTGCTTATATATTTACACAGTTGGAAGTCAAAGGTCAACATAGGGGCCTTCCTCTGTGACCCTTCCCCTAACTTTTTGAGACAGGATCTCTCACTGGGCTTGACACTCACCCACTGACTAGACTAGCTGGCCAGTGAACCCTGGACATCTGCCCATCTCTGCCCCTCCAGCCCTAGGTGGTCTTCAGGTCTTCGGGTCTTCCGGCTTTGCTGAAGCACTTTCCTGACTGACCTGGCTCCCTGGCTCCTGATTTAACTGTCACTGCCACCATGACCCCTGCTACCGCCATGAACCCCACTGTTACCATGTCCCCCTCACCGCCATTGCCACTGTAACCCCGTGAGTACATCCCACACAGCTATACTCCTGCTAAGGACACAGGAAAGCTAGTCCCCCATCGTGTCCCCCTAAGCAGAAGCTCGACAAGGCCCCTGTCCTCTTCTGACTTGTCCACCCTCTTGTGAGAAATGGGCTCCATTCTCCCTGTCAGGCTCACTGGGTCATTAATGCTCAGAGCACAATTCTCTAATGCTTCTCTCTGGGCCTCAAATGGACTCGGTGTAAGAAAGAAGAAAATAGAATTCCGTGCGCTTCCTCCCGTCCCCCTGTGACTGCCTCTTTTCTAGAACAAACGATGTCCCCGGCAGATGTTTCTTCACTCTCCCTCCCACCAGCCCACTCAGTTTCTCCGTGCCCACGCCCTTCTACTATTTTCTGGACTATTTACTATGTCGAGCTTCTTATTTATAGGAGCAGCCGCCCCAGAAATGCGAGGCCAGGCATTTAAAACAGCTCTTCCTAGGACAGAGTTTGTAAAAATCGAGACTCAGCAGGGCTCTTGCCTCAGCCTCGTGTTTTTATGACTTTACAAGATGAAGGACAGGCCTGCGTGGAGACTCGTGGGGAGGACGGTAGGGAGGATGAAGGATGGATGAGCGTGGTCAGAACTCACTCACCAAACATCCACTTCAGCCCCACCTCTTTCTCCAGGGTGAGGCAGCAGCTTAAACTCCTCCTCTGCCTCACTAGCTGTGTGATTCTCAAAAAACATCCAACTTTCCTGAACCTCAGTTTCTTCATCTGTAATACAAGGTTCCTGGCTCACCACGCTGCATTCATTTTATTTATAGACGGGGTCTCGCGTAGCCCAGGCTGGCTTCAAACTCATGCTGTAGCCCGAGAAAACTCTAAATTCTTGATCCTCCTGCCTCCACCTCCCAAGTGGTGGGATTACAGATTGTCTCCTCACAGGATTCTTGAGAGCTTCAGGCAGATTTAACACTGCCTGGAACACAACAACTAACCTAGCCAAGTGACTCCTCCCTCTTGGTTCTTTGTGTGTTCCTCTTCCAAGAGAAAACTTGCTGAGCCGGAGATCACCTTCATCTGTCTGTTGGTATGGATATGTGTTGTTCGTGACTGAGTCTCCCTCCAGGAGCCCAGGTTGGCCTAAAACTCCTGGTTCTCCTGACTCAGGCTCATGAGTGCTGGGGTTCAGGAATGCACCACCTTGCTTGACTTTATCTGGGATTTTTTTCTATTTTTTTTTTTTTTTAATTTTTCGAGACAGGGTTTCTCCGTAGTTTTTGGTTCCTGTCCTGGAACTAGCTCTTGTAGACCAGGCTGGCCTCGAACTCACAGAGATCCGCCTGTCTCTGCCTCCTGAGTGCTGGGATTAAAGGTGTGCACCACCACCGCCCCGCTGGGATTTTTTTCTAATAATAATAATAATAACAACAAATTCCTGCATTGTCTCTCTATTGTCCTATGAGTGTTTCTTTTCCAGTATAAAGTATATTTTGGGAGATGATTTCCAACTGTACCCTTTAACCTTTCCTGCCCTGTCAGCTTTATTGGAATTTTAAGTTTTCATAATGTGCTCAATAATCCGCTAAGGTGGTAGCGAGACCCAATTTACAGATGGAGAAACTGTGCTTTCGTCCTTTCTGAGAGCAGAAGAATCATAGGGGTGGGAGAGAGTGCCACAGCAGATCAAAATCTTGCTGCACAAACAGCATTGAGCTTGTGCATATATAACATTAAGTTGCTGGCAATGTGATTTGTTTTTACCTACTAAACAGCAATTTTATATAATCCGACCTCACTATACCACTAATGATAACAGTATCATGTGTATATATGATTTACTGAGTTAAAAGAGTCTTGGGACTCGACCAATCCTCAACACTAACACTCTAAGTCCTGTAATAAATTTATTTCATAAGTAGAAAAGTTTTGACACAGAGAGGTTAGTACTTTGCCTAAGATCACACAGCTAGGGAGGAACAGCAATGGGATCTGAATCCAGTGAAGTCAGGTGCACATTTTGCTGCTTCTCTGGTGAACAATTCAGAGAGCTCCTGAGGAGGCTCCATGATGTGTCATACAATGACCAGAGGGGAGCTTTGTACTAGAAAGACCCTAGGAGCCAAGGCTGCCTATCCCTCGGATTACACACAGTCCTGAGCCCACCCCTTCCAGGTAGAGCACTCCCTCCAGGAACACAGAGCAGGCAACCCGCCTGCTCTCTCTCCTGAACGTTTCATTTTCCTGTCCTCTGTGGCATGACTCTCATAAAACTATTCATTTCTTAATTCTGATGGCAGAAAGGAATTTAATCAAGTTGCTTGAATATGACGCCAGCCTCCCGCTAAGCCAGCTGCCTCCCGAGGGTCGTTGGGGGAGACAACGCCCTGTTAATATTTAGCTCCAACAGCAAACATTATGGCTTTCAATTTAGAAGATTATGCTTCTGGTTAGTTATGTATCACATGTGCACGCGCACTCGTCGGGTGCCTCATCTCATCAGCGCGGGAGCATTTTGCCAGGGTGATAAAAAAATGCCATTTTCTCCGCGAGCCCTTTCCACTCAGTGATCCTGAGAGGTAACATCGGGATTAAAACCATGTTCTGAAAAATAATTGATCTATTCAGCCGCTCTCAGGCTTGCATTCCTGCTGCCCCGAAGAGCTGTTTCCAGGGCGGGGCTGGGCGGAGGCCCGGACCCAGCAGGATGTGCTGTCCGTGGTGCTGAAGCCAGGGACTCTGAAGGGTGCTGTCTGATGTTATTGCTGGAGGATTGGGGCTCCAGGCCCCTGTCTGCCGTCCTGAAGTTACAGAGGCCGGGGTGCCAGGAGCTGGGCCTATTTCTGGGTCTTGGGTCATTGTATCCTCCCTCTCCCCTCTCAAGGACTCCCTACTTCTTATTAGCTCTCAGTCAGATTTTTCAAGCGCCTCCTCTCATGCTTGCTTCATCCCAGTAAGCTCATCGTATTACTGCCCAGCTCAAGGTTTCTTCTCTTTTTTTTCTCTTTTTGGTCTCTCCCTCAACTGGGTGCACCTGAAAAGATATTTCAGAAACGAAATCTCTTCCCCAATATTTCTCTCTCCGTCTTTTTCACTCTCTCCCGCCCCTTCTCTCCTGGTCCCCTCTCCCCTTCCTGCCTTTTTCCCCCTCTCCTCTCCCTCCCCTTCTGCCTCTCCCTTTCCCCAGCATCCCTTTTCCCACTTCCCACCAGCCCTTTCTCCTACCTACTATGCATCCCTTGTATGATTTCTTTACCTGCCTTCTCCTTCTCCACCCCATCTTCCATCTTTTCTCCCTCTTCTTTCCCCCACTCCCTTCTACCCTCCTGTTTTTCCCTTCCTGCCTCTCTCATTCTTCCCCCTTCCTCTGCCCCGCTCCCCCGAGTACATGTGTGGTGTGTGTACATGAGTAGGTCAGGGGTAAACATGGAATTTCTTCCTTCATTGCCCTCCACTTTTTATGAGGCAATGTCTCTCCTCGCAGGAACTGGTCCTCACTCATTGGCTAGACTAGCTGGCTAGTGAACCTGGGGAATCTTCCTATCTTCACTTCCTATCACTGGAATCACATAACATACATAACACACACACACACAGCACCTGGCTTCTACGTGGGTTCAGAAGATACAAACTTGGGTCTCTATGCTTGCACAGTAAGCTCTTTACCCACTAAGTCACCTTCCTTCCTCTCTATCCCTCTCCTCCTTTGCCTTCATCTTCTGCCTTCATCCTTGCTTCCCATCCTCTCTTGCTATCTCCCCTGTACTATCCTGCCACCCTCTCCATCTCTCTTAAGTACCCCTGCTACCTCATTTCTTTCCTTCCTCCCTTCCATCTGTCTCCAACCTCCCCTCATCTTTTCCATCTGTTCCTCCTATTTCTCCTTCCCCTTTCCTCTCCCACTACTTCCTCCCACCTTTCTATTTCCTCCCCTCTTCTCACTAACTCCCTCCTTCTCTGTTTTTGCTCTCCTCCTCTTTGCCTTCCAGTTTCCTCCATCCTCCTCCATCATCCCATTTAGTGACATTTAAAAAATAAAAGTACCTCTATTTCTCTCTCTCTCTTTCTCTCTCTCTCTCTCTCCCTCTCTCTCTCTCTCTCTCTCTCTCTCTCTCTCTCTCTCTCTCTCTCTCTCTCTCTCTCTCTCTCTCTCTCTCTCTCTCTCTCTCTCTCTCTTTCTCTCTCCCTCTTCCAGCCATTCTTTGCTGTTCCTTGCTATCTGTTCTCTCTCCCCCCCCCCTCTCTCCCTCTCTCTCTCTCCCTCTCCCTGCTCCCTTCCTCCTTCCTTCCAGCTGCCTCCCTCTCCCCTCCTCTCTCTGCACACAGCTCTCCTCTACAGGAGCCCCCAGCTGCCTGGTGAATTCATTTCAGCAGCTATTAGGGATCAGCACCTGCCCTGATACTTGGTGGGGAAGATGAGTTTGAGATAAGATGGGCCGTTTCAATCTCAGCACATCTGTAATTGCATTACCATTAAATTGCACCGTTTTTCCAAAGGTGAGAGCCCAGGGCCCTTGCGCTGAGAGTTTTCTGTGACTCTAGTACCAAACCCTGCATGCTGTGGCAGCCTCGGGCAGAGGAAAGAGGAGGCATAGCTTGATTTGGCCACCATAATAATCCCCCTTATCTTCAGGGCCTCTTGTTTTCCATTTTATTTCAAAGGTAAAATGACCCCTGGGAATCATTATCCTAAACCCCCTCATCTCAGATAAGGAATCAGAAACTCAAAGGATGGGAGAAAGGGAGTTACCCAAGGCCACACAGGTACAAGCTAAGGAGCCTGAAGATATGCCCTGGTCGTAGCCTTCCTGCAAATCAGGACCATGGCAGACAGAAGAGGGAGAGGCAAAAACAGAATGTGGTATTTCCAGGTTCCCAGAGTGGTATCCTTAGTGCACCACCCAAAAGGTTGCCACACCTGGGAGATGGGAAACGTCATGACTTCCTTGGTTCATAATCTTTTGCCAGGGACACAGGGAATGGGATTCAGCCCTGAGGACAGACACAGCTTGCAAGGGCTGGATTGGGACTAGGCGCATGAGTACTCTGGCCAGATGGGATGAGTAGAACAGATGGAGACTGTTTCCAGCAGGTCCTGGTGGAGTACCCAGGAAACCTGTGAGTGTGTGTGTGTGGGGGGGGGGGGGAATCAGCAGCATACTACTGAGGGAATGAAACAGGGGTCTGTGTGCAAACTTCAGGCCCGACTCCAGCCAGTTCCAACCAGCCACAGAGATGTTCAGAGAGGAGGTGGGCATGATGAAGGCTGGAAAAATGGAGACCTGGCTGGGCTAGAGCCTGGAGGCAGAGGAGGTGAGGTACAGGTGCCAGATGGTGGGAGTTGGGAGGGAAAAGCATAGGTATCAGACAGGATTTCAGACTGGAATTCAGGAGATGAGCAGATGAGAACAGGAGATGTGACTCAGTTGGCTGAGTGTCTGGCTAGCCCACAAAAACCCTAAGTTACCCCCAGTGTCACATCCACCAGGTGAGCTAGCACACACCTGTAATCCCAGCACTTAGGAGGAAGAGGCAGGAGGACCAGAAGTTCTAGGTCATCCTTAGCTACATAGTAACTTCAAAGCCAACCCAGGCTACATGAGAGATCCTGTTACAAGAAGAAAAAAAAAAAAAAAGACCCTAGAGAGGATCAGATACCCAAGAGGCTAGAAACAGTGACACAGACCCAGATCCTGTGGTTGATATCCGCTTTGCTTTGTTCATGCCTAGTTCCTGCTTCAAGAGAAGAACAGACACAGGGTTGGAATGGCAGGCAAATGAGGAAGTGTGGTTTTGAGGCCAGAAGAGAAGGAGGGAGACTATGGCACTGGAGTCTCTGACCAGTGACACCCACCCCCAGCCTCCGGTCCAACAACAGAAGGAACCCAAACAGACAGGCTAAGCAGATGTGAGTCCTCTCATGGCTGTGAGGTTGGCAAGCAAACAAACAGCTGCCAAACGCAACGCAGCATCCCGGGGTCAGCTTGCTGCAGTGGCTACACCTGCTTTGGCAGAGCAGTAGCTTTGAAGCCCAGGCTGATGCTGAGAGCATGTGTGGTACCCAGGGATGAGATAGGAGGATTTAATGATGTGAAATAGCTCGGTGTGTAATCTGGGTGCACTACAAGGGCTGCTGAGAGCCTCTAAAAGCTTCCAGGGCCAGCCCACCTCCAAGGCTGGCCCATTATGTTGTTTGTGATCAGCGCCCACTGGCCTCAGCTCCAGCTATCCATCTTGCTGCCTTCTCCGACTCCAGGGCCACACATGGCACCCCCACCCTTGGTCAGTGGGTGCAAGTCCCAATGCCCCCACGATTCTTATATAAATCAATTAGAATAAATGAACTGAGTCACGTGTGAGGCCCTGCTCTGTTGCATGACTTCGGAACGATTCGTTCTCCCAAGAAAATTAATTACAGGTGCCCCTATGCTAATGCTCTTTTAATGGAATCTGATATTTACATTTAAGAGGAGCCAGTGTCAGTGACTGGGAGTTAGAGGCCTGTTATAAACATCCCAAAGCAGGGATGATAGGAGCCGATAGCCTCAGAATGGACCTGTTGAGACAGGAGTCAGTAATAGCGCAGAACCCTGCAGAACCTTGCAGAGTCCAGCTGGAACCTAATGAATGTGTCCATTGAAGTAACTTTTCAATCTACTTAAATGGGGCTTCATAGGTTACTGGCAGCAAAGGAGGAAAGTGGAGGTGTTATTGGACAGAACAGGCTGGCTGGCTGTAAGTATGAGGGCTGCGAAAAGAAAGGCTTATTTGATTTGTAATCATATTACTAGAGGTATAACATCCTAGTAAGGGAGGTCTGGTCTTCCTGCTCTATCAGCCCAGTTCAGCGGGGAAGTCATATTTCTCAAGAGATGCTGACCAGCTGGGGGATGCAATGTGCACAATGACAAGAACGAAGAGAAGCTGGAAAACTGAACCTCACCAGGGGAAAATTCAAGAGCTGGAGCGGCTGAGGATGCAAAGCTGAGCTACCGGTATCCTTTCTCTGAAGCAAGAGCTCACGGTCCACAACACTTCTTAGAATCGCCTGAGGAGCTTTACCTACCTACGCTCCTCTGAAATTCTGCTTCTGTCAACCCAGAGTGGAACTTTAGGGTGATAGGGTACCAAAATGGAGAGCCAGGCTTGGGGGCATGCCACGAGGAGGAAGGAATCTGCTCCCATTGTGCATCTATGGAGAACAGGATGCATCTGAGAACAGCGTTTATCCCTGTTTGTCATAGCCTGGTAGTGGTGATCCATCAGTAATGATGGGGTGGACTGGAGGGACGGCTTGGGCCAGGGGCCTACTCCTCCATGGGGACCTTAGTTGAAGATGTACCAAGACACCAAGAGGTGGGACAGCCAATGAGACCCACCAGAGTGGACACAGTTCTCAAGCAACTTCGTTCATTTGCTGAAACTTGAAGAAAAAAAAATAGATGAATCCCCCACAGTCCCAGGACCCCCTCGCAGAAGGGAATGCAGTGAAGGTCTCTAGGACAGAAGCCATTTGGGGACTGCAGGCTGAGGCAGCCCCTCCTGAGCACATCAAGTCCGGTTGCCAGGCACCTAGATGAGGCAAGGTCCCACACAGGAAGAATGCACTGCAAGGGCCGCCTCTAAGGAGGGAGGCACTGGGAGGAACAGGGCCAAGAGCCAGAGTCCTTCTCTAGACTGGGTTTCTGTTCTGGAATATCAGAGTGAGAACCAAAGTCCCTCTGACTGGGAATGCATGGTGGTCCTTGGGGGAGAAAAAAGCAAGAGAACCCTGAAGCCCTCTGTATTCGTTACTTCCCGTTACTGTGATAAGACACCATGCCCAAGAAGACGTATTTTTAAAAAGTTTATTTGGCGTGTACAGTTTCAGAGGATCAGAGTTCACTGGGGCGGAATCAAGACAGCCCGTGGCAGGCGTCTGGAGCAGCAGCTGAGAGCTCACATCTCGAGCCACAACTGGAAGCAGAAAGCCCGTGGAGAATGGCATGAGCAGCTGGAAACCTCAAATCCTGACGCCAGTAACACACCTCCTCCAACACAACCACACCTCCTAACCTTTCCCTGACAACTCCACCAACTGGAGACCACATATTCAAACATATATGTCCATGGGGGCCATTCTCATTCAAACCCCCGACACCCGCCATGGCCAGGCCCTCTGCAGTGACTTCTGAGTCTCCTCAGATAAACTCACTCATTTGCACACAACCTGCAAGAAGACACACCCTGTCTACTTCCTGCTAACACCTTGAAGCGTCAATCAATTGCTATTCAAATATTTCAGCCCCTTTCCACCAGGGCCACAGTCTGCCCATGTTTGGCCGCCGTAAATGGCAAACCACGAGTGGGGTGCCCTTGAATATGAAGACGTTTGATCCTAATTTGACGCAGGGAAGAGAAAGGGAATGGGTGCAGCTTGTTCCTATTGCAGTCATAAGATTTCACGGGCACTGAACATTTTTACAGCTGCTAAGGAGCTTCGGGGCACTTTACCTCACAGAATCCTGTGGCAGAGAGAGTTAGTCTCCCTTTGTGGGTGAGGCATTTGAAGCTCAGAATGATTAGGTCATTTCCCCAAAGGCACACCGCTAATGAATGGGATGGGAAGTGGGAGAGCAGAGAAGTGGGTGCCCTTACAAGGCCCCCAGAATTAGTTAAGGCATCAATTAATTGTTCATCTAGAACACCCTAAGCTGTCTCTCCTCTTTCAAATCACTCTTCCTTCTCTCTCTCTCTCTCTCTCTCTCTCTCTCTCTCTCTCTCTCTCTCTCTCTCCCCCACTAATGCCTTCTTGTCTTCCCAGTAAGTCTCCTTCCCAGACTCGAGTACTCATGGACCGTACTCATGTTCTAGCATGGAATGGAGACTCGGTCCCCCATGTCCAGTGCCTAGCAGAGAGCCTAGAACATGAATGTCCTGAGCTGAAGGATTTCCTGGGCAGTGCAGCATGGGGGGGGGCAGTGCAGCATGGGGGCAGTGCAGCATGGGGGCAGTGCAGCATGGGGGTATTCCTGGAGACACGCTGACTCCTTCAACTTCCCCAGTGCAGAGGTTTAGACCCCAAATGCAAGGCTAGTTGCAATTCTTTCTGCCGTGTCTCCTGCGGCTGAGCTACAATATATCAATTGGACAAACTCCCAGGGCATTTTCGTATTTCCATCTCCTTACGTATTTCTAGTTGACCAAACTCTTGCAAATTGCCATCAAGCACAGTCCCATCACCTGGCTCACTGGGCAAGAAGGCAGCAGCCTGGGTTTAACTCCTGAAGGGCCACAGAGGGGTAGGGACTAGGTTCTAGCCAGGTAGAGAAAAGCCCCAGGGGGAGGGTCAAGCCCTGCCTGGGCCCATAAACTTTGGTCCCCATTTTCCATGGCAGCTCATGTTTAGCCCCCTACTGCCCAACTACTGTATCTCATCAGCTCCTTCTCTCCTGGAATATTGGGTCATTTCTGTCACCTTCCACTTAAGAACCTTCCCAAAGTACAGCTCCTGCCTAGCAGTAGAAGCAGGAAAGGGAGGGGAGACGCTGGTCAAGTAGACTTTAATTTAGAGATGATCCTTTAATGTCCTGGAGAAAAAGGACATTAAAGGTCTTTAGGGCTTGATCTAAGGGCTTGCTCATTGGACCCAGTACCCAGATTCAGAGGGTGGCCCCTCACAGGGACTGGAATCTATGTCTCTAAGGAATGGATGGATGAATGACAAAGATAGCGCAGTCTCTCACATCCCAGTTCCACAATTTTTGTGACCTTGGACCAGGGCCCTAGCTACCCTGAATCATAATCTCCTCATCTTTAACGTGAGCCATGCACTCCATGTAGGAAGGCATCACGTGACTCCCTCCCCCAATTTTTCTGGAGGGAGAGAAACCTTGTAGCTGTCAGGAACAAGCTGGAACTGTCAAAAGGACATAAAAGAGCTGCGTCAATCCTGAAACACCAGTCACAGCTGTTTCTTTCCCAGAGAGGTAAACGTCACAGTCTTTCTTCCCAGATAGTGTGTGTGTGTGTGTGTGTGTGTGTGTGTATACTTACACGTACACCTTTCATTGCTATTTCTAGGAAATCTGTAAACTTCAAATGCTGTAGACCTGTCTAGGGGGAAAGAAAACGGTGATGTTCAGTGGTGGGGTCAAGGCAGGGGGAGGTGATTGGCTAGAGAAGTTTTGGTGTCTATGTTGTCTCTGTCCAGCCTGGCTCCAAGAATACAACATACATCATGAGGACATTAGGGTAATTGAGCAGGTACCTAGCACCAGCTCCAGCCTAAGTCCTCATGCAATTTTTAGCAGTTTCCTACAAAACCAATAGCATTGCATTCCCGCTGCCAGGGATTCTCATGTCCTGTGGTCCTCTCCTGGGCCCTCGGAGTGCCTGTGGGCATAATGGCTTGTATCTAATGAGGAGACGAGGGCAAAGGAGACTGTCTGTCAGTTCCACGACTAGATTATAAGAGGCTACAGTGTCTGTCCTACTTACATGTGTACATGTGAGTCTCTCTCTCTCTCTCTCTCTCTCTCTCTCTCTCTCTCTCTCTCTCTCTCTCTCTCTTCCCCCATTTCTCTCACTGATTATTCCTGCTCTTGTTCTGATAGAGCTGATTGGAGAGGCCCCTGTCTCCAGAAGTTGAGGGCAGTCCTGGTAGATGCAGCAGGGACCTGAGGCCCACCTCACAGCCTGTGAAAAGTTGAATCCTGCAGACTCTTTTCCAGTGTCGCCTTCTGCTGAGGCAGCAGCTCTGTGAGAGTCCAGCAGGGGGCTTGCCTGAGCTGGGCCCGAACCCCAGTTCACAAGAACTGAGATAACCACTGTGTGACAAGAACTGAGATAACCACTGTGTGCGATTTTTAGCTATTTGCTCTACAGCATCAGGTAACCAGGAAGACCATTACTCACAGTCTGTGGATAGGGGAACCAAATGTCACCGTGCCTGCTTACGTCACTCGGTGAGCAGTGAAGGGACCCAGAGCAGAAGCGAAGCTTATGTAACCTGTCCGAGACCTCCTTCTTGTACACTAAGTACCCTGACTCACTTCTGGGAGAACAGAGAAGAAACTATGGGGGAGGGGTGCTCCAAGTCTCTGCCCTCTGCCTCACACTGTGTCTGTCTGGAGTAGGACCAGGCTGGGGCTTTGTTGGATTCTGAGGCTTCAGTTGCTCTTAGTAAGAGCCAGTAGAATCCAGGGATTCGAGTGCCATCTAAGACCACTATGGATGGATGCATGGCCTTTCTCTTTGCCTGGAAAAGATGACAACTTAAAAAAAAAAAAAACAATGAAAATGAGACAAGGAGGAAGGCAGAGAGCTGAAGGTCATGTCCTTTGTAAGAAGCCGGACTCCCCTGTAACATGGGGCCTGCTTGTTGGGGTTTCTGTCCTGCCCAGTTCCCACAGCCATTAAGCTTCAAATAAATCACACAGAGAGGTCTATATTAATGATAAACTGTTTGGCCCATTAGCTCAGGCTTCTTATTAACTCTTGTAACTTATATCAACCCATTGTTCTTATCTATGTTAGCAACATGGCTCAGTACCTTTTTCAGCAGGTCACATCCTGCTTCTTCGGTGTCTGGACAGGACTGCAGGAAAGAGCTTCCTTCTTCCCAGAATACTCTTGTTCTCCTTGTCCCGCCTCTACTTCCTGTCTGGTTTTCCCGCCTATACTTCCTGCCTGGCTACAGGCCAATCAGCGTTTATTTAAAATAAATTGACAGAATATAGAATTGTACTGCATCACTCCCCCTGCCCCACCCCATTCCAAGCCCTCAGTTACTAATACGCCATCCAACCACTGACTTCTGTCCTCATCGGGGCTTCTTAAGGTTTCTAGAGCCATCTTGGGCCCCTCTGCCACCCCAGCCACGGCACTTAGCTGCATATCTGAGCAAAGCAGAACTGCCCTAGCCCTGCTCCCAGCTCCTTTCCCAGTTCCTCCATGTGGGAGGAGCAGCATGTCCTGGCTCACTCCTCCCGTGGCCGTCCTCTCTGCCTCAGTCCTCAGGTATTTCTTCAGGAAGTTCTTCCCAAGGTCTGCCTTCCCAAGAGCTCTCCCAGGCACCTCTGCTTAGTCATCCCCAGCCATCCAGCTCAGCAGGCAGTGCAAACAGTCGAGCTGGAAACAGCATCAACCCTCTCACACCTGTGATAAAGTCCCCAGACCCGAGTCACCCACCCATCAGTTAAGTCCTCCACTGCATCCCCAGGTGTCATCTGTAGGGAGGAGAAGACCACATACCCCCCCTTCCCTGGCTCTCATCCTCAGTCCTAGTCCTTTCTGTATCCTGGAACGTAGGGGTCCTCAACCAGCTTCCTCTGGATCAGAGGGGTCTGTGTCCCATAGAGGATGCTAATATCTGTTACTATGTACTGCCCGGAACACCCAGAAGTTGGTACCGGGCCTGTGCGGGGTAAGAGCCCCCTCCAGTAAGCCTGATGATGCTCTGGGCAGTGGGCACATGGCCCAACTGTTTCTTCAAAAGGACAGAGAGCTTCCAAGAACTGGCCGACAGGGGTGGATCCAGCACAACCCCACTACCTTCTAGATTGCTCTGCCACTGTGTCCCCACTCATCCCATCTAGGACTCCCACACTCCTGTGTGCTAACGAGAAACTAGATTCTGTTCTCATGTGGACCCAGAAGGAACAGGAGCCCCAGGCAGCAGGCTCTGGCCCCAGCAGCAAAGGCCTTCCAGGAAGATGGTAGAATTCACACAGAGATGGCATGGAGCCAGGGAACAGAGTGAGGCCTCAGGACCTCCGTCCGTCTTTTCCACCTTCCATCTGGCTGCTTCCAACAGGTCTTTAGCTCCACTTCCTAGTACTGCATCCTCCCTCACAGGCTCTGAATTCCACAGGCAGAGGAACATGAATATTTTAAGGCCCCACGGCCTGAGTCACCGCAGTTTGGTGGCTCCTAATGTTCTGCAGCTGGCCCTGCCCACGGGCCTGTTTAGCATGCAATTAAGATGCAAAATAGCATCCCTCAAAAGCTCCCCTCTGGGCATCTCTGTTTCTCCCTTCTAGGCCCTGGTGGATTAAGAAGTTTCTGGAACAGTGGGGAGGCACTTCTCCTGCTATTCGAATTGGCCTGAGTTCCAGACTAGGTTTATGAGCTTGGCTCAAGGCCAGCCTGGTGATGGGGTGCCAGCCCTTCCATGGCCGCCTCCTCCTGACTCCTTACGAGCCAGCCCTGTACCACTATGTACAGGGGCCTGAAGAGGCACATCAGATGGCAACTCTACCCACACACACACACCAATGCCTACTGGCCTTAGTTTAGCATCTGAACTGCGACAGTGAATTCCACGCTAGGCTGCGGGGCAGCCCCTGAGCCTCTGACCTTCTCTGGTTTCTCCAACCACTGTGGCCTTTCCCAACCCCTCCCACCGGTGCCCCAGAAAACCAACTCTTTTCTCACAGGGTCTTTGCCCTTGCATACAACTTTATACTCATACACAACTGGTTCCTCACCAACCCTAAACATTGCCCCTGCAGAGTGAATTCCTGAGCCCTCCTTCTCTGAGAGGAAACTGCGTAGATGCTCAGCCACTCAGGTGGTGAAAGGACCCAGTCAAAGGCTCAGAACTTGCCTAGGGCCACACAGACAAGGCAGGGTCTGAGCAATCTGTACAGCCCACTGGGTGCCTAGCCATCCTATTACACCAGTGGTTCTCAACCTTCCTAATGCTGTGACCCTTTGATACAGATCCCCATGGTGTGGTGACTCCAACCATAAAATTACTTTTGTTGCTACTTCATAACTGCAAGGTCTGCTGCTCTTAGAAACTGTAATGTAAATGCCTACCTTTCCCGGTGGTCTTAGGAGACCCTGGTGAAAGGGTCATTCGACACCCCACCCCAAGGGGTCTCGACCCACAGCTTGAGAACCATCCTACCACACTGACAAGCCTGGCTTCTTCCCATCTTCCTTCCAGCTTCATCTGCATTCCTGCCTGTCTCCCACTGCATGGCACTGTGCATGTAGACGGGACTTCTGTGGCACAAGAGTGGCTGTTCTTGCTGCTCTAAGCAATAGAGTCAAGGCCTGTGGTCCACAGCAGTTGAGAAACAGGCAGCTCAGTCTCAGGAAGCAACTCAGAGGGAGCGCCACCATCTGCAGCGTCAGTTGTCTGGACACGGAATGGAAACGGTCTCCACCCTCCCACATACACACACACCCCAAAACCTGGCAATCCCATCTTCACGGACCTGTGGGTAGGAAGCCCTGCCCCAGCTAGCTGGAGAGGTCAAAGCTCCCAGAGTGGGAAAGCCGAGGCTCGATGTTCGGAGCGTGAAGGTTGAACTGTCTCCTCTGGAGCCCCAGAGAGGGTGGTCCAGGCTCATGTGGGGAGGGGGGAGTGTAGACTCCTAAATAGGCAGGCAGGATTCTAAGGCGCTCTGGGTGCCCCTGGAGGACAGAGGCTGTAGAGGGAGTATTTTCAGATCTGGGGAGGCTGAGATGACACAACCACGAGGGAAAACCTTCGAGTGGGGTTCAGAATGTTCAGAGTCACATAGAAAGGACAAACAGACATGGAGCCCCAGGGTCTGTCTCTCTTCATGAGAGCATGGTTGGATACAGGCTTCTTTCCACAGCAGCCAGGGTCAGCTATCCTGATCATATTGCCCAGGCTTTGACTTCCTGATCCAGGAGGCTCCTGCCTCACAGGACCCACAGTGGCTGGGGTGGAGGCCATGGATAATCCAGAAGGAAGATTATACGTAGCTGAGCCAGGACTCCGGAGGGCTTGTTCCTGGCTGGTTGCCTTTACCTAAGTGACCTCTGTTGGCCCACAAAGCATTGTATTCCACAAAGCAGGAGAGGAGTGAGAACAGAACTTGCCAATACCATCCTCTCTTTCTGACCACCTCACTGTAGCTCCCTTAAAAGTTCTCTGGCCACTGCCAAGCCTCCAGGCCACTGCTGGGCTGGACAGCCCTTATTCTCCTTTTGACCTCTAGGTCAGCCCACACCCAGCCCTATCCCTATGTGCCTGACCCCATCCTCAGTTTATACTAAACATCCCGGCCCCTGCATCACTAGCCCTGGGATCCAGGCCTGGCAGAGGCACAAGATTATATGTGCCCTCAACATGAACTTGACCATTTGCTGGAGATTTCAATCTGTCCAAGAGAGAGAAGGGATAGGGGCAAGGAGGCAACAGGGCAACAGATGCCACTATTGTCTGAGCTCAGAAATAGAAGGTAGAGTGTGGTGGTATTTGTTTGTGCTGTAACAAATAAAGCTTCCCTGAAGATCAGAGTGCGGAACTAAACCACTATTTAGCCATAGAGTCCAGGCAGTGGTGGCACACACCTTTAATCCCAGCACTCGGGAGACAGAGGCAGAGAGATCTCTGTTAGTCAAGGCTACCCTTGATTGAATCAGTCTAAAAGATTGAATCAGTCTAAAAGAGAAACAGAGTCAGGTGATGGAGGCTCACACCTGTAATCCCAGCACTAGCTTTGGGGGTAGGGGTGTCCTGAGTTCAGGCTTCATGGCCATGTTCAGAAGGTGTGGGCAGGAAGTGGCCACCTGGGTACTTCACCACCACAGTAGAAATACCTGCTCACCCACCCACCAGGCAAGAAGCTGGAGCTGCCCTGGGTTTGAGTCCTAGCTGTCCGCTTACTGCAAAACACAAGCTAGAATGATGTTCTTCCGCCTCTATGCAGCAGAAATGCTTGGCACAGTCGCTGGGCCACTATGACTCCCCAGTGTATGTTCCCTTCACCTGCCCAGGAGGACCAGACAGGCCTCATTTAAGACCACCTCATCCCCAGGTATTCCATTTTACCTGATTGGAATCTGCCACAAACTGAGCTAGGGGACTCCTATTCCCCAAAATGGGAAGAATTTGGGTCACCCCGTAGAAACCCTGGCAACCTCCTTCCAGAGACCTGGGGTGAGGAGAGCCACTTTGTGACACCTAGGAAACTCTCTTCCTCACCGCAGGGTTTCAGAGGACTGCATAGGTCGACGACCCTAGATGCTCCCTCTTGGATGCTAGTCCTAAGAAAGGGAGTCCTGGAATGCGACCGTTGCTCCACGTTCTGGGCGCAGCTCTGAGCTGGCTCTCCACCAGCAGGGCTCCCCACCATGGAAACAGCCCCCAGCCGCAGCTGTGCCCCAGCCCCTGGATCCTCATCCTCCTCGCCGCCCTCCAGGATCTGCCACAGCCTCCCTGATTGCTAATTTAGACTTCCCTGCCGTCCCACGCAGGGGAATCAGGGGAAATCAAATTACCGAGTTATTCACTCTTTTTGTACAGCTGATGGGCTGATTAGCTGTCAATCAGGGCCAACATTAACATCTGACACTGTGTGCATAACAATTACCAGTCACATTAAGGAAACCTTTCCTTTCTTTCTCTACCGGGAGCGGTGGGGAGAGACAGGAGAGGAGGCGGCAGACGAGGCTCCGAAGGGAGAGGGAGGAAATTCAATCAGCATAATTAGCTCAATCAGAAGAGAACATCACTTCACCAGCTGAGCGGAGCCGCTGCGGGCTGCCAAAGGCCTCGGGCTGACCAGCTGCTCCGGCGCCTCTGCACTCCCTGCCCTCCAGCCAGGGCCTGGCTCGCCTGCAGCCTCAGCGCTGGCCCGTGGCCCCGCTGCCCCTGCCGTCAGTCAACCGCTTGCCTCCGCCTTAGACTTGTCTTGCTCCAATCAATTGGGCGTATTCTCACCTGCCTCTTTCGGATTGGCTCTAGCCTTGGAGTCTATAAGGCTCCAGTGTTGGCGGTGAGGACAAGAGAGGGAGGAGAAGGATGGATGATAAGCTTACTTTTGTGGAAGGGACCCTTGCTTGAGACACTTGGCAGTCCTGAGTATCCAGGACTATCTTGACATTCTCGGGCCTCAGTTTTCCCATCTGTGAAACAAAGCTGTCTCCATCTGTCTTGACTCTGTCCAGCAGTATCACCTGGAGAAGAATGGCGTTCCAGCCAGAAGGTTGTGAGGAGACAGCAGTCTGCCTCTTCCCTCACTGCCTCCTGTGGCTAAAGCAGATGGACCAAGATCCAGCTTGCAAAGAGCCAAGCTTGGGCCCAGGGCCACAAACTGCGCTTGACCAGGAGCCCAGGCAAGGGGCCACCCTGCTCGTTTGCTGTGTTGTCAACAAACAACATCTCAACCTCCTTAATTCAGCTCTAACCCGGTGAGCAAATCCCAGACAGTGACCTCCGATAGCACTGTGACCACTTCTTGGGCGAGGTGGGGACAGCTAGGACTAGATGGGAAGAGGACACAAGCCAGATTTTCTGAACCTGAGATCTTTTTATTTTTTTGTGTTTGTCTTGTGCGTGTGTGTGTATGCGTGTGTACACTCATGTATGTGTGGAAGTCAAGAGGACAATCTCAAGGCTTAGTCCTCAGCTTCTATTTTTTTTTAGAAGACTGTATCTCTTTTTGTTCACTGCTACATACGCTAAGCTGGCTAGCCTGGTGGCTTCTGGGAAATTCTCCTGCCTTTGTCCACCCCATCCTGCTTTAGGAGAGCTGGAATTACAGGCACACTCTATGGTTAGCCTTGACATGAGTATGTGAGCTACCTGGGTCCTCATGTTTGCACAGCCACACTGTGCGCCTGCACCACACCCAGCTCAGCCTGGGGCGCTCCTAACCCAGTGTCTTCTGGATATCACAAAACCTATTCCCTCCAAACAAGCTGTGTCAAGTCCAGACTCCATGGTCCCATCGCTGTGAAGATGCTATCCAAGAACAACATGTAGGCTTGCTTCTGGGGAGGCCTCTGCCCTTGACTTGCAGGTGGCCAGTTCTCTATGTGCTTGTGTGCTTACATGCCCCCACCCAATGCCCTAACCCCTTCTTCTTCTAACAACATCAGTTCTGTTGGATTAGGACCCCCAACAGCTTCGTTTCCACACTCACTACTTAAGACCCTGAAAACAGAGGTTCACTCTGACATCCCGGACACTGGAATTCCAGGTTACTCATCTGGGAGTGGGGGCTACAAATCGGGCATAGCACCAAGAGAGAGGAAATAACAATAGTCATTGTTTTTAGCAGCCCCTATGCATGATGCTAACCTCCCTGCATGTATAGGGCTGCAAGCATCCTGGGGGCTCATCACATCCTCCAGATCTGATCAGAAGCTCGAGGAAGGTGCTGATCTGGTATCATCACCTCTGTAAACGGGGACAGTGGGGTACAAGGAGGTGAACTAACCTGCCCTTTAATTAACCACAGATTGGAATCCAGGCACCTGGCTCTCGGTCTACACTCTCAGCATCTATAGCATGTGCTGGTCAGTCTAGGAGATGAGGTCCTTGCCTGACCCGGGAGTGAGCCATCTCCTGGTGCCCAAAGCCCTGAAGCCTCCACTGTGAGGCCAACTCAGACAACCTCAATGCACCACCTCAGCAGCTCACATGCCACCCAGACAAGCCTAGACATCAGCCCAGTATCCAGGAGGTTTGTCACGAGAGTGCCATGGAACAGGGACTTAGCCTGGGGCTGTGCACCAGGCCTGGTGCTCACCTAATGATGCTACATGGAATCCTGAGGGACACACGTCATTAAGGTACCAGTCCCACTCTGTCCTCACCCTACACCCCAGCTGAACTTGCCAGACTCCTCCTAAGTAGGCATAGCCAGGACTACTCTGGGCCATGCCAGCTGTGGTACCCCCAAAACAACTGGTTTACTCATTATATCCATGTTGGTGTGCTACTGTTCTGTGTGGCAGGAACTGGTGGAAGAACTCTCTAGATATAATTCCTAAAGCTGGTGGACTGGGATTCTTGTGTGTGCAGACACATAATGGCCAGGTAGGGAATCAAGAAATATGTGGCAGGGCTGGAGAGATGGCTCAGAGGTTAAGAGCACTGGCTGCTCTTCCAGAGGTTCTGAGTTCATTCAATTCCCAGCAACCACATGGTGGTTCACAACCATCTTTAATAATATCTGGTGCCCTCTTCAGGCCTGCAGGCATACATGCAGACAGAACACTGTATACATAATAAATAAAATAAAATGTTTAAAAAAAAAAAAACAAAGACATATGTGTCAGATGACCATCTGTGTGGGTAAATAAAACAAAACCAGGCAGTGGGAAGACCTCCCTGAGGAGGTGACAACTGAATTGTGAGGTCTGAAGGGTAAGAAGGGCCCAATAACAAGGAGAAAGAGCAGGGAGGTGGAGGAAGAGCTAGTGCAAAGGCCCTGAGGCATAGCCAAGAGGCACAAGGCTCTGAGGTTGAGGAGACTGGGCTGAGGAGACAATGTCCTTGAGGACCCGGCATCTCACCCTTGTGGACAAGAAGGACGTCCCTCCTTGTGTCTAATTCAAATCCATCTTAAACCTTAAATCCAGCTTAAACCTCTCATCTTGGTCTGTCTTCAGAACAGACAAATCTGGGAGCACTTTGGTGTTTCCCCCAACAAGCCCCGCCTCTCAAAAGCAAAGTGTCTCTAGGTTGTGTTTAAAGGGCCATAGGGCTCAGGCTGTGAGGAAAACCTCTCTCCTGCTTCCAGCTGCCTCCTTGCAAAGGCCGGCAGAGCATGACAGAGAACATTTCTCGCCATGGTCCCCTCGTGTCGCAGCCTAAACACACTCATAAATCCTTGCCTGACCCCAGAAACAAGGCCCTGAGTTTAAAATAAGAGGAGACAAGGGGGAGCCATCCTCCCAGCTCTGGTCTATTCCCCTTTCCTTCCTGCCCAGCCACAAAGCAGAACCACATTGCCCAGGAAGCAGGGTGGCTGGGCTGGAGTCAGTGTCCCAATCCACATCCCAAAGGAGTAAGCACAGGGCATCCTGTGGTAGAAGGGGACCAGGGAGCTAGGGAAAGCCGGGCTGAGAGTCCAGCGTTCATCAGTATCCTTCCATCTGGCAGCTCTACCTGAGCACAGACTCAGGGGCCGAGCATATGAATTCACTCGAGTCCAGCAAAGAGAGCAGAAACCGCCCCGCGTGTTTCACACAGTTGGCATCCAATGCAAGGGATTGACTACCTAGGTGATCGAAGAATTGAGAGGCCAAATTAATGTCGCCTCCGAGTCAGGAACAGTGGGAAGCCACCAGCACCCCAGGAAGGGAAAGCCCGTGAGAGGGATGTCTTCACTACAGCCCACAATCTAGGGTCATCACACATGGAGTCAGACTTGGAGTGGGGGCTCTGTCTGAACCTGGGATCACACAGGGGCATGAAGAAGATGGCTGCCATCAGGGTCTGTCCCAGGAAATGCAAGTGAGAAGTGTTCTGATGTCTCCCTCCCTTCCACCCTCCAGACTCTTGCTAGTACCTCCTCTGTCACCAGCCCATCCATAGGGCCCTCCATGAGCTTCTGAGAATAGTCTGTGGAGTCAAGCCTGCGCTCCCAAGAAGAATGGAGGAGAGAATAAGGAAGGGATTTGAGGGAGCCGCAGACAAATGAGTAACACAATCGCTAAGACCTCACGGAGGGAGAATTGGATATGGGTTTTAAAACATGGTCAGAAGTTTTCCAAGCAGGGAAGATAGAAAGGGTCTGGGATAAAGCAGGAGAAAAAAAAGAAACCAGGGAAATGGGAGGCCAGGGCACACTCAGTTGTCAGGAAGACTGTCTACTCAGCTGCTGGAAACAGACGAGCGAATGGACATGACTTTGGGGGCCCTCCTGGAGGGCCTTGACTTCCAGCTGAGCTGGGGGGGGATATGCTTCTCCTATAGGGCAGTTGGGGGGCTCTCAGTTATAGACTGGAATAAAGTTGGGAGGAGAGATGACAGAGAGTCTTCAAAGGCCCTAAGTGGGTGATGATTCAGACTGGGCTGGGGCTGTTTCCATGGAAACTGGGAGGGTGGGGTACCTTCAAAAAAGATAGTTGACTGGCTATGGCGGACAGAGAAAGCAACAATGGCTGCCTATGGGGGACGTCTACAAGGATATGGATACTTCTGCTTCCTCCCTAGCTTCTCCTTCTCCTAGGATGACCTATGAGAGAGAACTGATAGACACTCACCCTGACTTCCATTATGTTCAAATTCTCCATCTTCAATTGGACGAAAAAGACATCCCAGGATTAAGACTCCATTTCCCAGCATTCCTTGCAGCTAGCTCTGACCATGTTGCCTGAATTCTAGCTGATGAGTGCCTGTATTGTGTGGCAGCATCAAGGAGTCTTCCTTAAAGGAGCAGGCCAGAGTCCTTGGTCCCTTCTCTGCCTCCCCTCCCCCACTTGCAATCTGAACAGTGGGTGTAATGAACGGAGCTTTAGTAGGTATAATGGATGGGACTTTGGTTTGCATGAAGGAGCTTCAAGAACCCTGAGTCCCTGAGGATTTAATAGGATAACCCTGACCCAAGCTCTTCACTACCCACTGACCTTGTTGTAACCAAATATCCAATACAAGCAACTCAGCAGAGGAAGGCTTGCCCAGGGCTCCAGGCCATCATGGTGGAGAAGGCATAGCTGGCCACACCATTTGTACGATGGCATCATGCAACCGATCTGGGAGCCAGAAGTAGGGCTAAGTCATAATCATAATCCTCCAGGTGCATCACAAGCAGCCTGCAGCAGCCAGCCATTCTACAGCCTCCCCAAACAGATCACCAATTGGGCACCTAGTGTTCAAGCATCTAAGCCTATGAGTGACATTTCCCCTTCAAACCCTAACCCTGTCAGACTTAGGGAGAGAAAGACAAACAACCTGTTACAGCCACTGTGGCATCCAAGTGTTCCAGATACAAACTTAACACTAAACAGTAGGAGAATAGGAGACACAAATCTCCCTGACAATAATCTAGGCACGGCTGACTCCTCGACCATCCAGAGACTCAGGTAGTGCCCGTGCACCCACTGTGCAGGTAAGGAGACTGAGGCTCAGTGAGGCTGTGTTGTGTATCTAGCATCACACAAAGCATGAGGTGTGGGCTAGAAGCAACTGTGGGTGTTTTACTCCGAAGATCCCCACCACCTTTCCTTCTCACTCACCCCCACCCGGCTTCTTCCAGCCAAGCAGGAGCAGCAAGAATAACGGCCTCAATAACCGAAATGGCTGTAAAGATGCTGAGACGCTGGGCTTTGTTCCTTTGCAAACCTGACAAGTTCCCATTATTCTTGCCAGCAAACAAGCACTCTGCCACCCTTAGGTGGCGTTTGGGAAAACACAGAAGGTTCCCAACTTGTCAAGAATATAATTCGATCAGCAAAACATCGGAAAGAGAAAGGGGGAAATCAGTAGATGCTTATACAAAGACTAACTTAGTGGGCCAAGCATCACAGTCTGGGTTCTGAAACCCTCCCTGGAAGAGAGGAATGATATACCTCAGAGGCGCTGGGCTGTGTGAGCAAGGGGCCCTTCCCGATGACAGCTGCAGGGACCGGTTGCTCCCCAGACAAAGAAACCTATTGGGGTCATTTCTTTCCTTCCACTCCTGTCCTCTCATCCTCTAAGCAGGGTAGAGCAAAGGGAGCTTCCACAGCCCAAGTCAGAGCACTCAAAATGGTGATTACTCAAATGGCTTCTCCACTCAAAACTGGCCAAGTACTTCTCCATTGTTTTCAGAAGGAAACCGAAGTGTTCCACAGGGCCCCAACCTGGCTGCCAACTCTGCCCTGCTGCCTCTCCATGTTTCCCACTCCTTCCCCAGGCTCCGGGGACCAACCACAAAACAGCAGCTGTTCTTGCCCTGCCTGTTGGGTTGAACTGTAGACTACTAGATGAACTCTACCCCTGAGTGACTTCCCCAGTTCTTCTATTCAGCTCTTCTTTCTTTTCAGTTCTAAGACAGGGTTCTCTTGAGACTGTCTGGGCAGGCTTTGACCTGTTCATCCTCCTGTCGCAACCTCTCAGCTGGCTGGGATGACAGCTTACACCAGGGTGCCTGGCTCTCTTTTGGAACACTATTGGCCTCTCTACCTGGGAAACAGATCAGTATGGTTTTTGCTGAGCCTCAGCCGAGAGTAATCTGCCTAAGGGCAGGGGCCAGATCTAGCTTTCTTGATGTTTGTTCTCCCAGCCTTAGGTTCAGAATATTTGTTGGAAAAAGAGGAGGAAAGAAGTGCAGGGAGGAGGGAGGGAAGGAGAGGGAGGAAGGGAGGGAGGGAGGGAGGGAGGGAGGGAGGGAGGGAGGGAGGGAGGGAGGGGGAGGAAGACAGCACCAAGTGGAGAGGGAGGGAGGGAAAGAAGACTGGCAATACCCTGGTGAAGAAAGCTTCTGAGAGAGCTGGGTTAGGCTAAAATGAGGTGCACTGGGAACTCTCAGTTAGAGATAAGGAAGCACCTTTTTTTTTTTTAAAGATTTTATTTATTTATTATGTACATAGTGTTTCCTTGCATGTTTGCCCACAGGCCAGAAGAGGGCATCAGATCTCAGTACAGATGGTTGTGAGCCACCATGTGGTTGCTGGGAATTGAACTTAGGACCTCTGGATGAACAGTCAGTGCTCTTAACCTCTGAGCCATCTCTCCAGCCCTAAGGAAGCACCTTTTGACCAGGAGGTAAGCAACAGGAGCCAGGTGGGAAGAGGGGTGATTTGGAGCTACAAAGTGTGTTCTCAGCACCAAGGTGAGGGTCAAGGGTCGGGTCCAGTATAAAAGGGAAAGCCACCTGTTTTTTGCTGGCAATGAACACTAGCCCCCCCCCCCCGCCTGATCTACGTTCTTCCCTCTCCCCCTCCCGAGGGAGCAAGTGGCACAAGTGGGATTCTGGTCTCTGTGAAGGGAGAGAGAGGAGGGGGAGATGGTTCTTCGCTCTTAACCTCCCCACAAAGTTACTGAAGACATCTCGAGTTGTGAATCATCCCTCTTTACAATCAAGCAGTTATTTAAAATGGAAAAAGGAAAAGAGACCCAGAAAGAGACGGAGCAGAGTTGCTCGCAGCCGCTCCCCAGCTTGCGGCAATCAGCCCCGAGATGCGCCTCTGCTCACGCGAGCTGCTTTACTGATTGAGGGAGCTAATTGCCGGCTGACACAGCTTCCAGGGAAAGCTCTCGGAGACAAAAAAATGCCAAGTGCTACATCAACAACCAAACACTTCCATGCGCACTGCAATCTTATGGCTGAGGACCTGCGAGGCGACCTCAGCTCCACCAAGCAACAGGCAGTTCTCAGTTCTGGGTCTCAAGGGGCCGTGTGTTAGGACCCTGGGGGTAGGGGAACCAGACAGAACCCTAATTGAGAGCTCCAAGAAATGGAGGCAGAAATAGCCAGGAAACTGACACAGGAGGGCGCAACCTCGCCTGTAGTCAAAGAAACCTCAAGATCAACAACCACGGGGCTGTTTGTTGATGAAATTAGAACAAGGCTGGGAAATGCATGCTCACAGGGATGCCCGCACCGCCCTGTTTATTGCTTCGCCATCTCAGGCGCTGAATCATAAAAGCAGCCCAGACGCCCATCTATAAATGAACGGAGAAAGGAAATGTGCCACCTATTCACAACGGAGTTCTATTCAGCTATAAAGAAGAAAGAAATCACATCATTCTGTAGGAAAATGGATGGAGCTGGAGATCATGCTAAGTGAGACAAACCAGATGTAGAAATAAGTGATTCGGACGCGGAAAGGGGGCGGGGCTACCAGCATGGTTTCGCCCAGCCTTCTCAAAGGTACAGACCAAGCAAGCCTGACAACTTCTGCAGGCCATGTCAAAGGCAAGCTAATTGCCTCCCAAAACCCTAGTACTCAATTCTGCCAAGGATTTGGTGACACTGACATCTCCCTGCTGAGTGGAAGTTGACAGACACTCCCTGTGGGACAACCTGGTGCTTGTCCCCAGCGTTCCTTCCCTTTGTTTTTATTTCTGGGAGTCAAGAAAGGAAGGGGATGCCTCAGGTGGCCCTATCCAAGTGTCCCCAGTGACTTTAGGTACAAACATGACTTCAGGTACCTGATCACTGGTGCCTTCAAGGTGGCTCCCTGGAGCAGGACGGGGGCAACCTTGTTAATACTTCCTGCTTCTAACCCAGGTCACAGAGATTCCCGGTCCACATTCTTCAGTGTGGTCACCTCACATATGAGTGTCTACAGTCAGAGGTCTGGATTCTGGCATTTTCAGAATTCCCAGCAGGAAAACCTTTAGACAGCCTCGAAATCCCACCCCGCTTTTTAAAATCGAAACATAATCTGTGCACACAGTAGCTTACAGGATATATCTGCTCTCGTTTGCAATGTAGTTTTTTTCTCTGTTTTCCAGCCTGTGTCTGTCCCAGAGATAACCACAATTCTGTTCTTAATGACCATGGGTTTGTGCTGAACTCCCTCTAAGCCAATCACATAGCAAATACTTCTTTCCACTCAACACGATTCGCCCTCAGGCTTACTCGACCTCCTTCTTCCCTGGCACCTGTTCTTCCATCCTATGGACAGACCACACTTTTTTTACTTACACACTGACGGGCAGTCTGGGCACCTCCAGCCTGGGCTCAGATGAACAAAACATAAACAAGTCTCCTCTCATAGTCACACACACTCTCCTGGGTAAGTACTCTGGTACGAAGTCACTCCGTCAACTGCCGGCACGCTTAATCTTAGTAGAAATCGATTTCCAAAATGGCTATGCTACTTTCAACCCCACCTGCGACAGATGAGCAGTCCCAGGGCTCCACGGCTCTGTCAACACTTAATAGTGCTGGCCTTTTGAATTTCACCATCCGGCGCACAGCAAAGTCACTGGGTTCTGATGAGCTTTTCTGGAGGAGCACAGGGCAGAGCTCCATCATGTGTGCTAGCCAGCTGTGCAGCTTTTCTTGCAAAGCACGTCTTCTTGGTCTTCTTGGCATCTGCCTTTCCCCCCTACTCTTTTCTTTTTTCTTTTTGGGGGAAGAGAGAGTCTTGCTATATATCCCAGGCTGGTCTCAAACACCCAACCCCCAGTATGAAGATGGAAAGGGGAGTTATGATATTATGATACAAACATACCTTCAAAACTAGATTGTCATTTAAAAATACAATGCTCAAGCCAGCAATATGACTCGGTGGATGAAGATGCTTACAGCCAAGTCTGATAACCTGAGCTCACCTCCAGGACCCTCAAGGTGGAAGAGAGAGAATCTTTTCCTGCAAATTATCCTCTGACCTCCACATGCTCACCTCAGCACACACATAACTACACACACACCTGCACATGCACACCTGCACACACACACCTGCACACCCACTTGCACACATACACACCTGCATGCATACACACACCTGCATATAAACACAACAAATGTAAAAATTATATTTAAAATCCCCATTATACTAAAATGTAAAGGCAATGCTTGTGACTAGTACCCCAAATTTGCTTGTGGCCAATGTTACTCGAGTGAGAACCTGCGTAAAATACAATGCTTGGATAGTGACTTTAAAAAAAAAAAAAAGAGCAGAAAGTGGCTGTGCTGAGACTTCCTGCTCTCCCCAAGGTAAGGCAGTGGGGAGTGTCGTCTTTGTTTCATGGATGCTCTGCCTGGTATATACAGATTTTAGAACCAGAAAAATAGTCAACATTTTTTACATCACTGAGACTGTTGAGCCTGACAGAAACCAAGGTTCCACAAAGGAAACCACTGGCCTAACAGAAACCTGTTCTTGCACACTCGACGTCTCCTGGCACAGTTTTCTCAGCCTTGAACACCTTTCCAGACACTTGTGAGAGGAAATGGCTCTGTTCAATGCACTTGCTGGAAAGGTGCTTCTGCACCTGGATTCCCATGAGTTCTAACACTTGGAATGTTGCCCAGGACACGGGCTTCCCTTGTCTGCAGTGGACCCCTGACTGGAGGGTCTTCAAAGCTTCCCAGTGGTTCCAGTACCAGGAGAGAGGACCAGATTTCAGTCTCAGAAGCCTTCACAGAACCCTCTATGGTTCAATCAACAAACCATGGAGGCCTACTATGTGCTGGACCCTCCCTTTCGGCTGATCAGAAACTTGGCTCCACCCCACTCATTGTGCTAATGGAGACTTCGAGACAAATGGCAAGCTCCACCAACCAGAGCCTGTTGGAGGATTTGGCAGGTTTCTCTAGTCTCTAAGTGAACCTCACCTTTCTCCTTCTCCCAAACAGTCCTGCCTGTCACCAAGTCGGACTACAAAGGATGGAATGGACAAGCCTATGGCTGAGAAAAGGTGAAGACCCCCCCCCCGGGTAGAGCATGGTGTCACCCCAGAGCATACCAATGGCTTCAAAGTCTCAACTAACTGTGGAAGACCCTCTTCTGTGACGTCCAGGCAGACCCAGTGACGGAGGTGGAGAGGCAGTTAACACTCTGAGAGTTCACTGTCCACTTAGCTACAGAAGCAGTGTGGCAATGTGGGAAGAGATACAAGGTCCTCAGGTCCCTCTGGGTTCCCACACTAAGCCCTATCACAGGCACTTAGCTGCCATTTTTGCTACAAAATAAACACACTGACTCCTCACTTAGGCTCACCGGCCAACAAAAGCAGGATGACACTCGTACTTCTGCCGGCATTCTGCTTCTGTCTCCTTTGCTTTGGGTCACCTGCTGGCCTCCGCGTTGGCCTGTCGGCCACTTGACGTGTGTCAGTGGAAGCAGGTGATGCCTGGCTTCTCTCATCCCTCTTAAAGGCTGAACACTCAAAGATGAGAGCAACTGAGGCTTTTACAAAGTGCTGGTCCCTGCGGTTGAAAATGTTTAACCCCCAGAGAAAGCAGGGTGTGGCGGTATGCCTTTGGAATCCCAGCCCTGGGGGAGGCGGATAAGGTAGGTCCCTGAACTTGCTGGCCAACTTAGCCTCCATGGCAGGTTCCAGCCCATTTAGACACCCTGCCGAAAAATTATGTGGACACTGCCTAGGGGATGACATCCAAGGTTGTCCCCAGCCACCTCATACATGCACACACAGGTGCATGTGTACTTGCGCAGAGATGAACACACACACAAAACAAACAAGTGAACCCTGATGTTCTGATCCAGACCCACAAAGGTATCTAGAGGTCCCTTGTCATTGTCCCTAAGCTGCACTCACCATGGATTCCAGGAAGAGCAGTGTCCTGCAACACAGAGCACATACCCCAGCCCCGCCCCCACAGCAACCATCTCTCATGCACCCTGGAGCAGGAGAAATCACAAGAGCTAGACTGTCCCCTGAACAACGAAGCCTTCTTAGACCACTTAGCAGAACCAGGACTGAGACAGTGACCAGCCAGACCTTACCTGAGCTGGGTCTGCTTCATTCTGCCTTCCTCTTGCCCTCGCTCTTCCTTTTCTACACCTACAGTTTGTGTCAGTGCTCTACAGATGAACTTGGGGGTTCAGTGGACACCTTCATCTGCTCCCAGCACACACACACACACACACACACACACACAAGCTCCTTTTTCTGTTTATCACGATTACTCATTTCTTTGACTGGTACACTGGCTTGGGTGGTGGAGTCCAGTCCCTTGGGACTCCCGGAGCTGGAACTTGAGTCCTCAAATACTCCAGCCACATCAATGTCGTGTGGCAGAAACAAGTAATGAGATCAGATGTGAGCAGCAAAGGCTTAGAGATCATGGCTGAGTACAAACCACAGCAACACCACCCAGCACACCCTCCCTTCTCCCTAATATGCTCACCCTGGGTTCTGATCTAAGCACAACAGCAAATCTGCTCCGCCCATCACACCCCCTAAGCTTTCTTTTGTCAACTTCACAGTCTGTGGCTATGTGTTTTTATGTTAAGCACCACGAGGGCAGTGCCATTGTCTGTCCTGGTTCCTGGAAGCCCTCTCTCTGGGCACAGTTCCTGTCATATGTCAGGTGCTATGGGTAAACTATATATTGGCCTTAGTGCCTAGCCTCTTCCTGTATTTCTGCACCCTCCGTCACAAAATCCACAGTGCCTCCTTGCTGTAGCTGTGTGAATCCTTTGACCCCTTCCCAACACATACACACTCTCTCTTAATTTTAGTGGGGCCCTGTTACTGGCTCAGGCCACAGAGCGAGGTGTGCCAGCTCCAGTCTAGGGACCGCAGGAAACCCGGTGTGGCCCTGCTCGCTCTCTTAGGCTTCTGCCTGGGCCTTAAGAAGAACCTATCCAGGCTAACCCACTGGTTTCAGGAGGCGGAGGATGGACAAGAGAAATAAGTGGAGATGGGGGAAGAGAACTCTCACTGTTGCCAGGCAGAGATGTGCAAATAAAGGCAGCTGTTTTAGACACTGACTTCGGGGTTCAGTTTATCAGATGTGTGTTTCTCTAAACTAAACAGGAACTCTGGCCTGGCTTTAATACCTCCTTTCATGCCTTGGGCTTTTCTTTAACCATACTTCTCCTAACCCCCCCATTCCTGTCTTACCTCTCTACCCCTCTCGTCCCCCTCCCGTCCCCCCAGAACTCTGCTTCTCCTCCCCACATGCTCTGCCCTCATAAATAACCAAGCGGCAGTCACTTTCACAGGGTCAAGCTCACAGCTCCCAAGAGCCCCACTTTCAAGGCCACCTCTCCTCAGTACTCCCTCTTCCCTAGCTTCCTCACCAAGGCCTGGGGGCATGAGGAGCTAAAAGCCTGCCTCCAGTTCTGATGTGCAAATCTGAGCGCCTCTGGTGGCCCTTGGAAGTGGCTGTCCTTGCCAGGCCTGCTTGCCCCCACAGCCCACCTGAGCAGGATGACAGGCGGAAGGAGCCGGGATCTGAAGACGTGGAGTTCTAGAGCTACAGAGAAACTCAAAGCCACCTCTCCCCTAACCTGCAGAAACTGAGGCATGTGAAAGGAAACAGTCTTGCTCAATGTAGTGGCAGAGCTGAAGAGAATTTCCCAACCTCTACCCAGGGCACAATCTACTGCCCCCTGCTTGTCACAGGGAAAAGCACAAGAACCATAGTCATCTTTCCTTGCATACCACAAAGCAGGGACACCTACTAAAGTCCAGGGAGGATGTCTGATGGATGTCAAGTCTCAGTCTGGGGACACTTATGTCGGGATCCATGCTGGGTGAGTATTTGGTATAACAACCGGGTTCCAGACCAGGAACGGACAAAGAACTTTATGCTAGGTGGGTAACAAAAGACCCTGATCACCTGTGTCCCCTGCCAGCCACTTCTTCCTCTGTTACTTTGCAATCTGTGTCCACCCTTCTTCCCCCCTCCGTCCCCTCTCTTCCATCCCTCCCCACTTCTTTCTCCTCATCTCTGGCTAAATGAACCCCTGTTTCTCTTGCTTGCTGTAATCTTCCTCTCATCCATTTCTTCCTTTCTATGTGTCAGTACCTCTCTGATTGCCCCTCTCCCCCAGCCCGTCCCCCTCCCACCATCCCTCATGACTTCCCTTGAGGTTTCTGGTTCACTGTCCTCCCCACACAGCTGGGACGTTCTCTGCCAGCTACCATGATGAGTACGTCTGTTGAAGACAGCACACTCTTTTTCCATGATGGGTAACAAGAGGCTGTATGTTTGCAGCCACCAGCCGCAAAGCCTGAATTCCTTTTCAGCACAAAAAAAGAAAAAAGACAAGCACCCTCTTGGTTTATAAATATTAATTATAGGCACCCAGTAATGAGAGAACGGGGCGGCTGTTGGCTGTGATCTCCAATTGTTTGACTAATCCTGGAAACAGTTTAAACAAGACAGTTATTGCCTGACAGGAAGAGGAATTAGGAAGTCCCGGTCCTTTCAGGAAGATCGGCTTAGGAAATTGTAGAGATGTGAGGAGTCTCAGAGGACACTAAGCCCTCCCAACTCTGACCGCCATGTTGTGTGTGTGTGTGTGTGGTGTGTGTGTGTGTGTGTGTGTGTGTGTGGTGTGTGTGTGTGTGTGTGTGTGTGTGTGTATGAAGGGGGTCCTACTCTGGGAGAAGACTTGAGAGACCACATCAGAGGCTCTGCTCAGCGGAGATTCTGTACTCACAGGGGGAAGGCAAGACTTCGTCCTTGGACTGATCTAAGGGTCTCGCCCACATGGAGTCAGCGCCTGCTCCAGATCTTAAGTGGAGCAGAAGTGGCTCCATCACATGTTACAAGCCAGCTGCTCTAGGTTTACCTCTGCTTTCTAAGCCCCTTGGTTTTGCTTTCTGGAAACTGGGAGTAGAGCAAAGAGACTCAGTGCATCTCCTATTAATTCCAGAGTTGGACATACTTCTAAATTTAAATCTGAGAAATCTCCTCTGGTTATGGCAGCCAGAGGCTGCTTCCACCATGGCCCAGTCTCCAAGCTCAAGTATCACCACTGGATAGTTCACACTGGCTAGTTCACACTGGATAGTTCACACTGGGTAGGTCACACTGGATAGTTCACACTGAATAGCTCAGACCATGCTATATGTACACGGCACAGACAGAAAAGAGGTCACCTGCAGAAGAGGAGAGATTCTAGAACAGAATGTGGCTCTGACACACCCCTGAGCAGGACCCCCGTGTTGAGGGAAAGTAGGTCATTCCTTCTAGAACATACATTTTTGAACACCCTCGCCCTTGGGGAGATCTTTACATTTGGAAAGCATTGAGCCATTTATCATCCTGTGGGCAAGGCAGCTGGCCTGTTGGAGACCCAGCGTAAAATGTGTGCCCCCTACCTGAATAAAGCACAGCCCCATCTCCACGGGGCAGGGATGGCAGCAGCAGGGTTAGCCTCTTCTCCAGACCATACAGTCAGGACATAGCCCAGCTAAGAGTGGTGTAGTGATATGAGCAGTGGGCCACTTCCCACCCGGCTCCCTCATGGTTAACTTTATGCCCCACGTTGGGCGCCAGAGTGGAGCCCCAGGCCTGTGGTTCCAAAACCTAGCTGAGGCTCATCCTTCAGCCCGGGCACCTATAGCTGCTCCAAGAACCATACAAGTCATGCCAGACTCCTGGGAGGCTGGGAGCAGTCACTCCCCCCCCACACCCTATCACTGTAGAATGCGCCAATCCCAGAGCACCCGTGAGTTCTTATAAAATGTAACCACCCAGCTTCTATGACTGTTTTTCTATTAAGCATCAGTTTGTAAACTGTAAAATACAAGTGTCACTGCATATTGGGGGTAAAAAGCTGGATGTGTGTTGGCTGTTATTAATAACTACCCCCACCCCTGTGATGCTCCCTGCCAGCCTCTGGGGACAGTTTATCCAGTCTCACATGTAGTGAAAGAGAAGATCGTGAAGCCGTGCACATGTGCACACATACACATACCCCTTATAGTACCAAATGCCTCAGAGAGGTTGGGGAACCAAGTCTGGCTCCAACCCCACCCTCACAAAACCAAAATTCATGGCAGCTCCCGTTAGGTGTGTTTTTTTCTTCATGAGTTCTTTTTATATGTCAGGCCTGGAAGCTATGGAAAACACAGTCAATGTCCCTGTTATCCCAGAGTTCACTGAGACAATGGGAGGAGGGGGAAGCCCATGGAAAGGCCCAACAGGCCCTGTCCCACTGACACAACCAGATGGGAAGATGAGGGTTCTGCTTAGCTATGTGTTCAATCTTACCACCATCCTATGAGTCCAGGAGGAAAGGTGGGGGTGACTTGCTTACCCAATGCTAGCATACCCTCACCCAGCACAGGCTACCCTCACCCAGCACATGCTAACACTAGCACACCCTTGCCCAACACAGGCAGCCCTCACCAAGAACACGCTAATGGTAGCATACCCTAATCCAGGTTACCTAAGCACCTCATCGGAAGTGTTTTAGCTCCAAGTTCAGAGCCATGGCCAGAGCCAGTTCTGCAGGAGACTGAATACAAGCCAAGGTACTATCTGCCACAGGGACTCCTCCCTAGCCCTTCCACGGCCCTTACCTCCTGGCCTTCTTGAGCGTCATGATTGTGTTTGTTGGACTTATCCGTTCAGTGCTGGGCCCACAGTGTAACTCTACAGACCTCTCAAGGCGCCATGACAGCTCAATGGCCCATTGGCCCATTTTCTGGCTAGACACTGTCCCTAGAAGATCGCCACCTCAGCACACTTGTGTGTGGAAGCCACTCACACCTATGCCCTTGGCCTTTCCATTCCCTTAGCTGTACCAGTGGGAAAAGAAGGGCTTTTGCCTGCAGCCAAAATCCTCGTCACTTCCCCTAAAGATTTCCAAGAAAGTGTTCTCCTAGAGCCAAGAGGAAACTGTGAGCAGATGCGAGCCTTCCAGTCTGTCCCCTGAATCCATTCGTCTGCACTGTTGTTGAGTTGCCATCTACTCCTAGGCCAGCTCATCTCCTAGGGCCAGCATCCTGACCACTCTGAGCCTCAGAGTCCTTGTCTGTCACCTAGGGGCAGTACTCATGACACCCTGACAGAAGACTGAGGAGCAGTGAAGAGATGGCACACGCAGAGAGGAACTTGAAGCAGCTACTCTTATGTATAATATTTTTTAATTCATGAGTACGTGTTATATGCCAGGCCCAGGAGTCATGAAGAAGAACACAGTTGGTGTCCCTGTTATCCAAGAGTTCACTGTGATATGGAAGTGAAAGACAGATGAATAAAAACACCAGTGCAATGAGATACACACGACCAGCCTAGAGGGAAATGAAGAACGGAGGGGTAGGGACCAGGGATGAAGGATTTTTGAAGATGGATTCTTAAAGACCTAGGGGGCACTCCCAGGCATCAGAATAGGGAAAACATGCTGGGTAGATGAGAATCTTAAGAAAGGCCATCGAGAGGACCAGAGAGAAGACAGGACAGATGATGGGGTCCAAATGGCAGAAGGGCTAAACCCAGAAGAAGATGAATGTGGTCTCCTGGCGAGGCATGAGGTCGTGAGAAGGGTTTTAAGTGGGAGGCTGACGGGCTGTGTTAAGCTGAGCACATACCCAAGCCTGTGGGGGTTTACGTAACTTTCGCTTTTCCTTTCCAGCCTGTAGCCAGCCTAGAAACCTGAGAGCGAGCACTTTTCCTTATTTCTATTCAACCTGAAAGCTGCTGCTGCTGCATCCAGCCTGCGTCGCATTGAAATGCAGGTGGCCTATGCAACAGTGTTGCTAAAATTACCAAAACTAACCACAGCCAGGAAAGGGGCCATTATCGGAAACAGATTTTATTACCATGGAAACCAGCAGATAATGCCAAGTCCAGTCATTTTGATTCTCCCCAAAGAGGGAGAGAAACAGAGAGTCTGAGAAGGAGGCCACCGAGGGGAAGCTATTGGGAGGGAAAAGAGCACGCTGGAGCCGGCTGGAAGACAGGTGACCCAACACAGGGCTTGTCAGCCGGGGGCCTGCACACTGACCTTGGGCGGACCATCCACAGACTTAGTTACCATTCTTGGAACTCCCACTACAGGCCCCGCGCTGGCAGGGAGTGGCTACAGGTGGCAGGAGCGACTTAGCGGTGTGACTTCCACGCTAGGGTTCAAAATATAGGAAACATCCAAACAGTCCCAGGAAGAGCTGCTTCAGGAAAACACTGGTGTCCCTGGAAGGGACAGGGAGCAATGACCTTGAGAGCAGAAGACCCGGCCTCAAGTTCCGGCTCCATCCGGAGTGGCTTGCAACCTTTAGCAAAATCACAGAAAATCTTAGAGCCTCGGTTTCTTCAGGTGTCTTAAGAGTGGGTGGCAGCGAGGATATGGGGGTGCCCAGATGCTGAAACACTTGGCAAGGAGCTGGCGTTTTTGTTTATTTTTCTCTTTCACGTCACTGTGAACTCTAGGGTAATGGGCGGCACACTGACTGTGCTCTTCCCCGTGGCTCGAAAGCTTGGCAAATGGCATGCACTCATGAATAAAAAATGTACCTACTAACTGCTGCCACACATTATCCCTTCCTGGCTGCCAGAAACAGCTAAACGTAGGCCCAAGGTTTCTGTATCCCTGCGACGACTTTGTTCCCCGATTTGAAGAGCTCCCTCCAGTTCTTGCATAGCTCCGGGCCCTCTATTGCCTTGTAGGATATATCTCCAACCCACCAGAATCCAAACTGCAAGGGTCAGGAAAAAGAACAAGGAGCATTCTGGGAAGAGAGCCGGGAGCCAGGCACTCACATGGATTTGTACACAGGGCTGCAGTGAGACTTCCACAGACTCAACCCAGGGATGGGGTGGCCTCCATGAAGGACAGAGAAGTGGGTAGGGAGAACCAAGAGGAGCCCATGACCCAGGAGCGGGGGGGGGGGGCTATGAATGTCCTAGAATCCTTCCCCTGCAGGAGGAGTAAGAGGGGGTGTGGTCAGGGAGGAAGGATGCAGGAAGCCACAGGTGGGCTTAGAATCCCAGCAGTCCAGAGGCTGAGGCCTTGTCTGTGAGTTCCAGACAAGGCTGGGTTCACACAGTGACTTCCCAGCCTGCTTGGATCCTATAATGATCACCTATCTCAAAGACAACACAAACAGGCAGGAAGCCACCAAGTCTACAAATGGCCCTGACTTACCTGTACTTATGATAAGGCCCCTGAGGATGGTCTGTGGTCACTCTTCCTGGGTGCGGTGCCTGGCATGGTGGGCTGTGGACAGATGAAATCGTTGACCTCATGCCTTTGACATCCACAAATGACACCAAAGCCTTACTACTCAAAGTGTGTGACCTCTGGGGACTTGGGTGGGACAAGCATTTAGCAGCAACTGTCCTGGAGATCTGGCTGTACCGTCTAGGCTGACAGGCACCGCCCGACATCACTTTCCTTTGCTGAGTCTGTTTCCTCATCGATAGAACAGGAAAGACATGTTCCCTATCTCACAGACCTACAGAGGATTAAGATAAAAACATTTTTAAAAAAATTGTGTGTGGGTCTGAGCACAGATCAGCTGGAAAAGCCCTCGCTGTGTAAACATGCAGACCTGAGTTCAAACCCCAGAACCATGGTGTGAAAACCAGGTGTGCCGGGCTGGCAGGATGGCTCAGTGGGTAAAGGCGCCTGTCACGATGTCTGATGAGGATGACTTGAATTTCGTCCCTGGAACCCATGTGGCAGAGAGAGAACTGAATTCCACAACCTTGCTTCCCACATCCACATGGGTATGGTACTGTGGCATTTGTGTACACACACACACACACACACACACACACACACACACACACACGCCACACACAAATAAATAATTTATTTAAAATTTTGAATCAATCACGCTGAAAAATTAAAAGCACCATACTGGGTGTAAGACGTTCTTATATTTGCATTTTCTGTTTGTTATTTTACTCCAGGAGCCCCAGGCCCCACCACCAGGTGACAAAGGGCTTTCATCACGTAAATGACTGGATGGGACTGTTCTCTTAACAGCCCTGTTTGCTAATGCTTCTCCCCGCTCCCCAGCCCTCCCCACAGCTGCGCACTCAAATCCTCACGCCATCAGCCCTTGACGGGATGCAGAGAGGCAAAACGCAGGCGGGGACTCGGGCCTGAATTAGCGCTTTAAAGCAGGAATGAGGCCATGATGAAATCCCCTCTCCATCCATCACAGTGTAATAAGAAGAGAGCGTGAATAGGAGAATCTCAACATGACCTACGACTCCGGGCTCGTTGTCACCATTCTTTATGACCGAGCCTTGTGAGACACAAGCATCTCGTTTCATGGCAGGCGTCACGGTGTTGCCAGGGGACAGAAACTGAGGCCGAAGCAGGCTGTCCACTTGGGGATACACTGGCTTGGCAGGTCACAGAGAAAGAATAAAAAGGGGATTGGAGCGGATGGGGGAGTTGTCTGGGGTTTTGATGCTAAATTCAGGTAAGGAAGCCACAGGCCTATCAGGGGTCATTGGGAGTCCTGGGGGGAAAAATATTTCTTTTTTGGAATTTTAAAACGTGTGTGTGTGTGTGAGAGAGAGAGAGAGAGAGAGAGAGAGACAGACAGACAGACAGACAGACAGACAGAGAGATGTGCTATGGCATGAATGTGGAGGTCAGAGGTCAACTTCCGGGAGTCAGGTCTCCAGGCTTTCTCGGCAAGCCCCTTCACCCACAGAGTGCTCTTAATAGGCCCAGAAAGGTTATTTCTGTATGTCTCCCGAAATCCCTATCCTTCATTAGCAGCCACCGTGGCCTCCAGGACCAAGCTGGCACCATCCAGGCTATGTTCCCAGAGCCCTGGAGTGGTAGTATCACAGGTCCCTACAGCAGCAGGTAAGGCGGCCATGGCACTTGCTCAAGAACACAGGACAAAGAGGTGAGACGGGGCCCATCAGCCTCCTGCTCCAAGGGCACTCACAGAGCATCATGCAGCCAGCACGATGCTGGCACCAAGGTTGGTCTAGAGGTACACCAAGTCCCTTGGGGGCTTCCAGGCAAGGTTACCCTCCAGTTCCTGTCCCATTGACCTCTGACATGGAAGCACTGAGTTTTTGTTATCCTCTCCTTGCCTTTGAGTGCCTGTCTCTTCACCTACTGATCAATGGAGCGCCTCTCTGCCCTTCCTCCTCCTGAGGAAGCCTTCCCAGACATCTTGCCTCCTTACTTTTTCTTGTCTCTGGGACCCCTGCTTAAGTTCCCTGTTACCCATTTTGCAGTGGAAATGAAATAGTCAGAAGCCCTCACCTGCACAGGATGAGCCATAAAGCTTTGGGGGCCTCTGCCTCCTGGCACAGCACCTGGGCTCACTCATCTGTGTGTGAAACCTATCTGTTGAGGGGGCTGAGGAGATGGGTCGCTGGGTAAAACACTTACTGCACAAAGCGAGGACCGTGTACAAGCCAGATAGGTGTCTACCTGTAATCCCAACACTCAAGAAATGGAGACCGGAGCTGGAGAGAAGACTCAGTGGTTAAGAGCACTGGCTGCGCTTCCAGAGGACCCAGGTTCAATTCCCAGAACCCAC
Organism: Alexandromys fortis; assembly: GCF_014885135.2. Classification (NCBI taxonomy): domain Eukaryota; kingdom Metazoa; phylum Chordata; class Mammalia; order Rodentia; family Cricetidae; genus Alexandromys; species Alexandromys fortis. The sequence goes on from NW_026067894.1 coordinate 16,087,215, forward strand.
ATGGTGGCTCACAACCTTCTAGAACTCCAGTTCTAGGAATTCCAATTCCCTCATCTAGCCTATTCCAGTACTGCACACAACATAGTGTACAGACAAACATGTAGGCGAAACACCCATAAATATAAAACAAAAATAAAATGAAGAAAATTAAAAGTAAATAAATGATTTAAAATTTTAAAAGAGGTGGAAACAGGGGATCCCAGGAGCAAGCCAACTATGGGAGTTGGCAAGCTTTGATCAAATGAGAGCCCCTGTCTTAACAGAGAGGGTAGAATGTGATCAAAGAAGACACCTGATGTCTATACACGCACTCATCACACACACATGCATGCACACATACACGCGCGCGCGCACACACACACACACACACAAATGCTTATTGAGCATTCAGAAACTGAAGCAGAAAGACTTCAAAAGGTGAATCAGGGAGTGCTGAGCTCAGCTTGAAGCATCTAGAATCTTCTTTGGGAAGGTGGCATTTGAACCCTGGATTGAATCTGGGGAGTGAGCCACCCTAGTGCTTGCAGGATCAGAAGGCACAATACCTGCCCATGATGCTGGGATAGACGTGTCAGTGGGTGGTGGAGAAGAACCAGGAATGACTTTGGATTCATTTCTAAGAGCAGAAGCCACCAGAGGCAGCATTTCTCTTGTGGCAGTGACCAAACACCTGAAGGAAGCAGTTTAGGGGAAGAAAGGTCTTTTTGACTCAGCATAGTAAAATTTACCATTGCAAGAAAGGTTGGGGGAGGGGGCCCTAGTGCACCTCTGTTTGCCATAGCAGGAGTTTGCAGGGGGCTGGTCACATCGCAGTGACAGGGAGTGGGATAGCCCGTCAAAGCCTTCCCTTGGTGGCCTACAACAGCTAGCTTGTTAGACCATGCTCCAAAGGTTTCCCAGTCTCCCAAAACAGCGCCGCCATCTGGGAGGAGGGGGCATTTCACATTCAAATCACAACAGAGGCTAGGATCTGGTGGTTCTGGGGTAACTGTAGGTCATGTGTAAGCCCAACCACAGAGGCAGATCAGGGAGACCAGCGAAGAGTTAAGAGGCCATTACAGCAACTCAGGTAGATGATGGCAGCTTGGACCAGAAGACAAGCCGTGGAGCTGAGAGGGCTGTGGACTCTGGCTGGTTATGTTTTGCTGCTGCTGTTGTTGTTACTGCTATTGCGGTTGTTGTTTTTGATGTTGTTGTTGTGTAGCCAGATGGCCTAGAACTCACTCTGAAGCCAAGGATGACCTTGAACTCCTGATCCTTCCGGCCTCTGTCTCCCAAGAACTGAGATTACAAATGTGTAGCACTCAGCTAATTTGTGAATGTGTTCTGAAGGTGGTGCCCGCAAGACTTGGATGTGAGGGGAAGAGAAAGCTAAGGATGATTTGACCTAAACACCCTGTGAATGGAATGTCCATGAACCGGTAAATTACTTCTCATGCCTAAACCCATTACAGGGGACAGGGAAGAAAAGCATCATGAGGTATGCAGAGATTAAGAGATAGGCCAGAGAACCAGAATGAGGGGGAGGGCAGAGGGGAGAGGCAGCAGGAAGACAAAGCCTGGGGTAGAAAGAAAACAAAACAGGACCCCAGGCAGAACTGAAGGGTGGCAACATGGGAAGGGTGGGCACAAAGGAGTATGCCCCTCTTTTGGCACCACTGAGATGTAGAGGTGGGGCTACAGAAAGGGCTCAGTAGAAGGCGCGCGTGCAGGCACACACACATACACACGCACACACACACAGCTAAGCACACGCATCACTGTGTTAAGCCTTCTTTCAAATTTCAAAGCTCTATAGATGAACACCACTGCCCCCGTTTTATACAGATGAGGAAACAGAGATGAAGGAAGGTTGCAGAGCTTGTCCCAAAACATGGGACTGCAGATAAAGATCCGGTTGTCAGAGCTGTCAGGAGAGCCCAAGTCACCCACCCCATGTGACCTTGGGAGGATCCATGTCCCTCTCTGTGTTCAACCTCCAGGCCTGACTTCCCTGGTTCGCTGCTGCTAACGCTTCAGGGGACCAAGGTAGGTGAAGTGGATGCCTACTATGTGCATGCAGCATATTCTGCTAGGAAGAGACCAGATAGGGAGGTGGAGCCGTCCTGGGAGCACTCTGGAGCACTGCAGAGCTGGGAGCACGGAGCCACTGCATGCAGTGCCGGAGCTGGAGATCCTTGCCAAGTTCCTGCGCACGAATCGCTCGCAGCATATGCTCCTCATTTCATACATCATTGGCATCCTTGCCTTTCTGCTCCAAGAGCAACTGGGCTTTAGCTTCTGTCTTTTCTGCTCCAGCTCCTGCCCTCTGCACCGTCCCCCCATGCCACCATTAGCCAACCCTGATGATGTCTTCCCAGAGGCTTGTGAAATCTCAGGTGGAGTGAGTGAGTGTAACCGCTTCCTCAGGGTGGGCTCCATGTCCTAGAGAGCATGAAGACTCAGGCCCGGAGGGATGCACACGCCCAGAAAGGCCTACAATAACGTAAGTAAGGACACACTGGCATTCATAGAGAGTACCTCGCACACCCCCAGCCGTGGTTTTCACAAGCAAGTGCTGGCAGACCCGGGTAGGGAATGCTCACAGCAGGCTGGTCCAGAGCACCCCTGGGAGGTTTGGCATCAGTGTGTCTGTGGGACTCAGGACAGAAGTCATGCCACTGTTGGGCTTCATATCAATATGGGTGGTGTGCTGGTTGACAGGCCCACGTCTTGCACGATTATCTTTACATGGTAGGTGCTTAGTGAGCTTGTTGTGGCTGACGGGACTGAGTGTACCCAGCAAAACCAACGGATGGATCCAACGCTGCCAAGGAGTCCTGCTAGCACTGCCCGCCCCCCCCCCAACAGTAGACGTCAAAGATCTGATGGAGAAGGTCATATGACCATCCATCCCCACAGTCCCTGCCACCTTGCCAGATCTATTCCCTAAACTCAACTGGAAACTCTCTCACACAAGCTGAGCCCAGAGCTCAGATCTCCACGCATAGGGTCATCTAGAATTCCTGGCTTCCTCCTGCCTCACTGCAGTGGGCTCCTGCCGAGGCTGACACAAGGCTCCAGTTTAGAGGGTCTGAGTATGGCACCATCCTGTCCTGGACTGCCTGCCACCTTCAGCCGCTGCCAACCTTAGCCCAAGGGAGGACTTGGATGGTTCCGGGAGCCCCCTGCAGGAGACAGCAGGGTTGCATCCAGAGCCAAGGGCTCTTCCTTTCTGTGGCGCTTCATGAAGAATTACCCTGTAGCCAGTAAAAAGAGCAAAAGACCAAACCGCTAAGGTCCCACCCTGATGGCACTGCCGGTCCAGTAGAGCAGAAAGCCAGGAAGCGGCCAAGCCAGCAGATAACTCAGGCTGTTTCAGGCAGGGAGAATTTAAACCGCAACACAAAACTGGGCCCTTAAGTTTCCTCCGTTGATATCACAACCCCTCTCTTCTGCCCTCTGATCTGCCCTGTGTGGGCTGGGTCATGGGGGACATACCCCAGAGCTGTCCTGCCCAGTCAGCCTCTAGCATGGGAGACCCAAGCAGAAGGCAGAGAAGAGGATCTGAGAGATGTAGGTGCTCTGCCCCTGCTCCCTCCAGACTCTGCCACCTAGGTTCCAGTCCCGGTTGTGGCTGCAGCTCCAGCTCTCAGTAGACTCTTGAAGTCCCTTCCCTCCGGTGTCCCTCAGGCCTAGGTCCCACAGCTTCCCCACCCCCGTCACCAGCAGCTGTAGCCCTCAGATGGTCCCTGACTCTTGAAGCTTTCAGCTGCACATCCTGCCTTCCTGCTAAACCCCTGAAGGATGGACACGTAGATAGGATATTATGTGCTGGGGACAGGATGGGGACAGACAAGGGAAGTGTGTTCAAGGACTAGAAAGATGGCCAGTGTGACTGGAGGGTGGAGGGTGAGCAGGAGCTAGAAAGAAGATGAAGTGATGGTCGGACTATTCGGTCACTGGCCCAGCACAGGTCTAAAGGGACCTCAGCTGTAAACTGGGTCCTCGACTTGAACAATTCCTGCAAGGGAGTGAGGCGTGCTACTTGCTAGAAACCACAGGCTAAGCAGAGAGAGCGAGCTGCCAGAAAGAGGCTAGGCCCTCCCGCCAAGGATGTTCCATGAGGGAAGCATCTGGAAAGCCACACCTAGCCCTCCGGACTCCTCTATATACCAAGCCAGAGAACTCCTCATGGGTGACCTCCTGCCTTACTTTGCTGTGATAAAAGATCCTCATGAAAGTAACTTAAGGGAGAAAGGGCTTGTTTAGTCTCAGATCCAGAGGCAGTCAGCCCATCTGAGAGAAAGCACAGTGGGAGGTAGGGAAGGCATAGCTGCAGGAGCAGGGAGCTGGCTGGTCATATTGCATCCACACTCAGGAAACAGAAGGATGAAGGATTGCTTACTGTCGTTCAGCTGACCTTCCCCATCTTACATCAACCAAGGCCCCCTGCCCACCCTGGGGACAGTCCTGTTCACAGTGAAAATGGCTCGTCTCCCATTAGTTCATGCAGTCGCGGTAATCTCTCCGAAGCACACGTGGAAGCCTTTCTCTCAGGTGACTCTGGAGTTTGCCAAGTTGGCAATCAGCTCTACCCATCACACCTCCCAAAACCTAGAGCAGAGGAAGTGGTGGAACTCAGCTAGTTCAAGGAAGGTGGAAATGGTTCAGCCCTTCAGGCACTTCCTTCTCTGGTATGAGTCAAGATGCCAATACAGAAGAAACCCAAATAGTTGTAGATGTGCCCCCTGCAGAAGGAAGAGTCCCCAGCCAAGGAGGACAAACCAAATGACCCCTACTAGATCTTAGAAATGCCTGTTGTTTATAGACCTGACACCAGACAGAACTTGTACAAGAATGAGAGGTTCCGATTCCCTCTCCAGAATGATGTAGATCATAAGCATCCCTTGGCTTTAGACTCGGGATCCCTGGGCTGGAGTAATAGTTGTGGATGTAGGAACACAGAGAGGCTGCTGAAAGCAAGAGGGAGAATGGCTGTCTGAGCTGAAAGGTCACCCCAGGCACAGGGTCTGGCCATGTGCCTGCCATCCTCTTTCATGGTATCTTGGGAAAATCAGAGTCAGGTTTATCCCCTCCATGGAAGCGGAAACTGAGACCCAGAGAAGTACAGTCCATGACATCCCTGCAACTGGTCACAACGGAGTCACTAGGTGAGCACAGGACTCTAGTGGCAAGAGCCTGGGCCATCTGTTCCCTAGGCTTCCAAAACTTGAGCTCCCTCTGTGCCCTGGAGACCCTCAGAAGAGCTCAGGTTACTCTGGGCCCTACAGCTGCTAGCCTCCATCACCATCTCCACTCATGGCTCCCCTTCTAGCTTTACCAGGCGGAGGCTGGATTCCCGCCTACTGCATCTACAGAACAGAATGAAGTGGTGCGCCAGCTGCACAGAGAACATGCACACCTTCATTAGAATTAAATTATTACTTTAATAACCACAGGGAGGAGGTGGTACTTCCTGGGACCGGTCTGTCAGCATGCCCCGTGAGGCTTGAAGAGCTGTGCACCGCCTTGAAACACCAGGCACTCCTGTACAAAATTTCATGGCGCAATACCTTTTTCCTTCCTCTCTCCCAGGGCCACAGCAGTGGGTAGCTGGCCCGGCAATTTTATCTTTCTACAGTGAGCTATATGGGCTGACCCTGAGTCCTAGGGTTCTGACAGTGTGGGTTCTGGCCTCCTCCTCAGAAGGAAATCCAAGCTAAACATGGGGGCAGAGGGAGAGTATACCTCAGAGTTTACAAGACCCCTTGAGAGCTACACGGCTAGCTAGGGGAAGCACAGGGACTCGGATTTAAGGCCACGCAAAGCTTACACCCAACTCTATATCTTCTCGGCCACTTCATCACGTGGCCTTGGTGTCTTTTGTGGGTCCTGCACAAAGGGACAGGTGCAGTCTCACCTGGGAAGAAATAGCTGGCATTGTCACTCGCTGGCTCTGCAATTTGAGCCAAATTACCCCACTTGTCTGTGCCTCAGATTCTCCCATCATCCCGGATGTTAGGTCACTGTGAACCTTGAGCGAGATGACAAAGGTGAAAATACTCTGTAGATTGCAAAGTGTGGGCGCATCAAAGATTTGGGAGCTGAGGGGAAGGTAGGTTCCAGGAGACGCAAGGTGGACCTCAGCTGGGGAGCAGCAAAAATGAGAAAGGAGCAAGGGCTGGGTGACTGGGAATGAGTCCTGGTAAATTCTAAGTGGGTTGGGAGGGACTAGTTACCTGTGATTGTAGGAGCTAGGACCCAGAGGAAGGGAGGTGGTTCCGGGAGACCTGGGCACTCTGTTGGGACGCAGGAGGCTGGGATAGGGAACCAGTATCCGACTCTTTTCCAGGATAAAGCAAGAAGTAGTCAGGTTCTCTGTGACTGGGCTGTGTCTGCACTGGCCACATCTCGAGCTCTGAGTCTCAGTTTCCCCACTGTAAATGGACCTGATAAAATCTGCTTTGCAAAGTCAACGTTGGGCTAGGCAACACATTTGAGAAGTATTCTGCCTGTAAATGGTGTTCAAAAAACACCGTTCACTGTTACAGTAACGCCAAGCAAGGTCGGAGTACCTACGAGCCTGGGTTTTAGGCTGTACGGTGGACACCATCAGACCCGGGTCACAGCGTTCTTGGGAATCTAAAAAGCTGTACATAGTCTATTTGAGACAGCCAAGCACAGGGCCTGACCCCCGAGGGGCAACTCCTCAAGGCATGGACATCTCCTGAAGCAGCTGTTCTCCATCAAATGCCCTGGATGCCAACAACCATAGGAACAGCACAGCCCTCCAGTGCGAGCTCTCAGGAAAAGAGCAAAGGCTGCTCCCACAGCAGACGCAGACCCCTCCCACAGCAGACGCAGGCCCCTCCCACAGCAGACGCAGGCCCCTCCCACAGCATGCCAACATTGGCCTAGTCCTTCCAGCTGAGGGGCCTGGGCACCCTTAGCCCTTTGCCCTCCCAGCAGCCCCAGCAAGTGTGTTTGAAGATGAGCTTCACCCTCTACATGTTCCCCGGCTCAATTACAGGCTCAATTTTCTTTTCTGTTTAATCCCCAAATCAATATGTGTTCATACATATTTAATCGGGAGACTGTTTTTATTAGAGTGGGGATTAGTTTTACATCTTTCTCCCCACCGATTAGAAGTCATGCTCCGTTCATGAGGGAGACAAGAAGAATGAAAGGGAAGACCATATACAGGCGGGGTCCCCTTTCCCCAGCCAAGTTGGAGGTAGAGAACCCCATTCGTGGGCCTGTATCTCTTCCACATAGTCATGGGGTCTGGCTGCCTCGGGCTCTCTCTCAGGACTGTAGCCCCAACCCACTCCCCACATCCAGTTTCTCTAGAGGTCCTGGCCCAGGGAAGCCTCAGCCTTACAGACCTGTTCTCAGTGAGGCAGAGCAAGGACAAGCTCTTTGTTAGAGGTCAGAAAGGGGGTACCCCACCCCCAGTCTCGCCTCCTAGAAGTCAGACATACCTCCTTCCAACTCTCAGTTGTGGCTGAGCAGAATAAATTATCACCCTTCCACAGTGTAATCGCCGTCACACTCGGCCCCAGATGCCATCTGCTTCTTCTCTGAATCCCACCTAGGCAAGCTGGAAGGAAGCAGAGGACATGGAACATGGAGGTCACTGTGCTGGCCAGAGACAGGCAAGGACAAGCAGCCACTGGAGCCACAGCCAGAGAAGGTCTGGCGACTCCACATCTCCCTGTGGGAGCGTCCAGCCCTAGCAACACTGTCGTTTAATCACCCCCCCCCCCGCCCCCAATCACATAATTTGACATGAGAAACTGAGACCAGATTAGGCAGAACCCGAAATGTCCAGTGTCTCACAGATGGGAAGTAGCGTCACCTAGCTCTGTCAGACCCTCAAGGCTACATTTTTGCACACTTACCTGTTTGGCCACCCTGCCACCTCTCCTGTCATACTGTTGTTCTCTTGTCCCCTGTACTGCCTAGGGGCTGCTCCAGGTGACATCCGCAGACGGTAATACTTTGGGAGCCTCAGTTATGGCCAACAATCGCCATTGTGGAGCCTGGGGACTCCTGATGTGGTCCATGCTCTCTCTCCTTTGCCTCTTCACTGAGTTGTGCCTCACACGTGTCCTCACTGGATATGCCCAACAAACCTGCAGTCGGTGCTAGATCCCCAGTTGGAACACAGCCAGGCGTGGTGCCTGTCACACATAACTCTGTCTCTGGGCAAGGGTGCCAGCAGACAGAGCCAAGGTTCTATGACCACGCATCCTTGCCTGGGCTCTCTTCCCACTCCAAGCTTTGCCCTGTCCATCACCAGCTTCCTGAAGCTTGCCCTGCAGTTGGAGCACCTGCCTGTCATACAGTCTGGAGAAGTCTATTTCTGACTGATGACAGTGGCCAGGCCCGTCTGTCATCAATGCAGCAGAGAAAAGAAGGGGGGGAAGGAGGGAAGGAGAAGAGAGAGGGTAAACTAGGGGGGAAAGAAGATGAGAATGAGGAAGAGGGAGAAAGGGAAGAAATGCGAGCCCCTGCCCCCTTTTAGAAACATCAAGTGCCCAGTGCCCTCTGTACGATTGCCACTGTGGTCCAGACTTACCCTTGGTCCATAGGCCCCACTTAGCTGATAAAACAAGGACACTTGTTCTGGGAGGGTTTGGTGCTCCCAATATTTAACCTCCACAGAATCAGAAGTCCAGGCTTCTCTTTTCTGCCTTGCCAGAGGCAGAGGGAGGGGAAGAACAGCCTCACAGCCAGGGACCCCATGAACTTGGTAGGGGAACCCTCTGGGCTGGCCCAGAGTATCTAATGGAGGCGCCTGAAGCACCACTCTTGCATTCAAGGCATGTCAGGCACCTCTGCACCCCAGGACCCCAGGGAAGTGACCAGCCAGAGGGCCCCTCAGACCCCGTCCAAGCTGTCTGGGGGCCTACTCAGCCTGTCTCTGCCTGCACTAACCACTTGGCAGTTGGTGTTTAAGGGCGGATTAATTCCTGAACAAAACAGATAACGTAGGCAGTGTGATTCCTCATTTAGCTGTCAGATTGGGATAAAAAATGTGCGCGAGAGAAAACCCAAGGGGGAAAAAATTGGATAATGATGAATTGTGACTGAACGCGCCAAAGAAACACACACCGTCTCTCCCATCGTGTTGTGCCGCTGTCACTTAATGTGAAATAATCCTAAGTGTGCGGGGCCTTTTCCTTGGCACTTCTCGATCTTGGAAGAGCTTGGTGCTCCTTGGCTGGCTGGCTATGCAGGCAGAGCATCAGAAACCCTGGCAAACGCCCCTCAAGGCATCCTCTTGCCCCACCTCCATGCCACCGGGTCTTTCACACCCCAGAAGACTCCCTTGCACAACTTCACGCGGCTGGTAGGAGGCTCACTCGGAAGGGACGGGGAGGAACAAAGACAAACTTCGGAGGTGACACGTGTCAATGACACCTGCGTCTGAAGACGTTCTGCAGAGTGGAGCACCGTGAGAAGGCAGAAGCAATAGATCCAGAAAGCTTCAGAGACCTGAAGTTGTTAGGATGAGAGCAAACACCTGCCCCTTTGTTTTTTCTATTGGCCACACAGGACTAGTGAAAACTTAGCAACCCAGGAATCTCCTTGGGGCCTAAGCCAGCAACCTATTCCCAAAAGATTGCAGGACCATGTGCTCTGGCCATGTGAGCATTGTCGCTCTGATGACCTGCAAAACCAGATAAGCTGTCTGCTGGTCCCAGAGCCTTAAGCAGGACATAAGGAATTGAAAAGTTGGTCTATCCAGGATGATCTGTGATCTTAAACAGCAACGAGAATAGTTGACACACTGGGTGACCTCAGGCACATCCTTTCCTTTCCCTCTCTGTGCAGCAGGGAGTGGGTCTGGACCGCCTCCAGATGTCCTTCAGGGACTAGAAGTAGCAGGCTCTGGAACATTCCCCAAAGCTCAAACCCAGGTCTATCCAAAGATGCCTAGAAAATAAATCAGAAGGTGGCCCATCCCATAGGAGAGAGGAACATAGTCCATTCCCCAGGCAATGAAGGGTGCTCAGATACGGCGAGCAAACCAAATGGCCTCCCACCAACCTTGGGAACCAAGAACTGCCATTCTGTTTAGTTAATGCTTTTCTTTCTTGTGGAGAAAACCTGAGATATGGAGTCGTGGATAGACCTCATGCTTGTAAGGGAAGCCGTTATCATTAAGCTACACCCGGACCCAGCATTCCATGTTAGAGATAGAAACAGAGGATCAGCAAGGTCACTTGCCCAGAAACTCAGGGTCAGGATGGTATGCTCACCCCAGCATCCAGTTCATCACCACATCCGGAGTTCTACCTCTAAAGCACCTCTGGGCTCTCCACAGATCTTCATCCAGAGCCACCTTCATAACCTTAGCCACCACTGTCCCTCCTTAGAATTGCTGTGATGACCCCTGACCTCTTTGTCCCCCAGCTGGATCTGGGCCACCAAGGATGAGCTAAACATCCTGTGGCCCTCACTTAAAGCCTCTTCCCTTCTTCCCATTTGGTGCTGTCATTTTAGCCTCCCCCCTACGGTATTTCTCCCTCTTCTGGCAGCTTTTGTGACTCACCCCCCTCCTCCAGCCACATTATTTTCCCACCCATTGCTAGTCTGACAAGCCCATGGCACCTTCTGCCTGGCCTTCTACCAAAATGGCCAACATGCTGTGCCACCCTCACTCAAAGCAAGAGGATTGCAGTTGCCTGTTCGGCAGCTGACTCTGAGCACACAGCGCCATTCAGCGCACAGTAGGTGCTCAAGAGCCGTATGCTAGACAAATGATGGAGTGGACGAATAAACCAATGAGAAGGAGCTTTCCTCCTTCGCATTCCAAATGTATAAAAAGCAGCCACAAGTCCATCAATAAGGCAGGCGCGCTCCTCACCGCCCGTCCTTGGCTGGGAGTCAGTGATGGATTTGCGGAGGTGATGCATGGGAGCGTGAGAAGGGCGGAGTGGACGCATGGAAGAATAGAATATAGATTTCTATAGATTAATCATTTGTCATGCCTGCCACTGAGCACGCTCTCACCCTCGCTCCCTCCCTCCCCAGATCCACACACATGCACACGCGCAAGCACACACACACACACACACACACACACACACACTTCCCAAGAAGCACTACTCACACTGCCCTTGGACTGTGCAGCAGGGGCAGACACTCAACACACAGGGGCAGTTTCAGAGATGCATGCAGAGACACCCCAGCCAGCAAGTCTGCATGGCACAAAAGTTCCAAGCTTGCAGATACAGATTCAAATTCATCAAATCTTTATTCCCAGTTTTCCTAACACACGCACACACGCACACTTACTTCTGACCCCCACATACTCACAGATCTCCTCATCTTAAGTCATCCCTAATTGCCAAGGGCCCATTACAAACCACCAGTCCCTCCACAGCTGAGACAGGGCACCTAAGCATTCCACCCACCCTCTAGGGCAGAAACAACCACCTATGACTTCTCAACCACTGTGAGTCCCCTCTTAGGAAATTGCAAGTACTCCCTTGCATTGCAGCCCCCACTTCCCAGGTGAAGGCATGGGGACAAGTCCAGGTAAATTTGGACAGAGGCTTCTGGTTATCTCTGCTAGCCCCAGCGGCTGGGTACACTTGAAGGCACACATGAGTGACCTTTGGTGTGACAGAATTGTCAAGAAGGTAAGAACCACGGGCAGCCCCTCCTCCTTTAGCAGAAGCAAGGGCTGGGAGCCTTGGCCTATTCCTGGCTAGTCACTCCAGTTAGAGTTGGGAGGGTAAGACTCAGGGACACCTCTTCTCTCCTAAACCCCTGAACACCACATCTACCCTCCTGGAGGTGCCTTCTCTGCCTCTCAGATGTCCCCGAGACAGCTCCCACCTCCTTGATACATGCTCTTTATTCCAACCGTTGGTAGAACAGCCCAAAGACTCCCCTATCACACACACACAAATGCCTACTAGAGCACAGGGCCCCAAGTCTTCATGCAGCTCTGCCAATTGTATATCTGGGGTAAAATTCACACACACACACACACACACACACACACACACAAAAAAAAAGAGAAAGAGAGAGAGAGAGAGAGAGAGAGAGAGAGAGAGAGAGAGAGAGAGAGAGAGAGATGCATTTACACACAGTCTTCAATCTGCAGACCCACAAGCCATATGAGTGCCCTGTGTTTGGAGAATCCTTTGAGGCCATGAGGCCATCTTGGGGCTGATACTTCCTGTCTCTTCCTGATCTGAAGACAGCTGGCCCTGCTCCCTCTCCCAGGCCCTTCCTAACCTATGGGTTTCCCCATGTGCCATACAGTCAACCACAAAAACCCTGACCTTTGGCTTCACGTTGTCAATAACAGTCTTCTACACCTCATTCCTGAGTCTCCACTCTGACTTCCGGGCTTTAAAAGCTATACTCTTAAACACCCCCCCTTTCCAAAATCAGAAGTCTGGCCATCCATCTCCCCACCTGATCCCTTTCTTGAGTTTTATCTGCAATCAGAAGGTGACTCATTGTCCACTAACTCACTAAAGACTGACCTTTCTGGGTTATAGCCAAAAAGATGGACAGTGCCTCCTCCAAGGCTTTGCCCTGTGGAGTTGGCCATCCAGAGAGACCCAGACATTTACAAAAAAAAAAAAAAAAATGAATCCAAGGGCTGAGAGGAGTTCCAAACAGGAACAGCTATTGTTGGCTGCAGGTCAGCAAGCAATGACCCCAACCAGACCTTAGTCCCATCAAGGGTTATAAAGAACTTACCACAAGAAGGAGCTCTGGTTTATGCCCTGCTCCCAAGCAAAGTAGATCTCTACATGTGGAGAGAGGGCAGCTCCTGGACAAACAGACACAACTTAAGAACCAAGACTTCAGTTCCCTACTTAAATGCCACAAACCAAATTGCTGTACAGAAACTTCTGGGTACACTGAGCCCAGCGAAGTCATGACTTCCTCCCAGAAGCCCTTGATTTCCTGCCACAGTGACTTCAGATGTACCGGAAGAAAGGGACTCTGAGCTCCTCAGCCTCACCCAGGAGAATCAAGGCTGAGATGGAAGGGGATTTACGTATTCTGCTAGACTCTGCTCCCACCCTGGAGAGCCCCTCCACCCTAGCATCGATGGATGTGAAGGACTGGGGAAGGGGTGGGCCGTGAAGCCTTCCTTTGCCTTTGATCTCATCTGCACTCAGGTTGCTCCAGCATCCAGATATGGATGTCTCTGCTCATCTCCCTTTGAAGTCTGTAAATAGAGATGACTATAGATTGCAGCCATTTCCACCGCCTGGAGTGGACTGATGCTTTCTCGGGCCTCCTCCCATCTTGTCTTGAGGTGGTGGGCTCCATCTATAGAGCCGTGAAGCCCACAACAGACTTCTCCCTCCCACAGGCCCTGGGCTTCTGTGCAGGAATGACCCAGCATCTTTTTTCCCTGCTCCCAGATGGCGGCTCTGAAGTCACTTTACTGGCCCTAAAGAATGGTGCTGAGATGTTAGGAGACGCCACTCCAGTCCTGTGTGACACAAGAACCCAGACCAATCTGGGGAACTCCCCATGGTGCTGAAGTCAGATGCTGCTCTACCCTATCTGAGAGCTCACCATCCACCCCCCCTAAACGACGCTATACTCTGTCCACTCAGTGTGGCACTGAATGGAAGCTGGGTGGCAGCAGTCCTCTGTTCCTGCTACAGCTCCTACTTCCTCCTGCAAACCATCTTTCTCCCATCTTCCTTCTACCTGGTCTCTGCTCTCTCTTCAGGCTCCGCCATCCGTCTCAGCAGTTTCAACCTGCCAGCACCATCTCTTAACGTGCTGCTGGCAAACAGAATGACCATTTCAAAACACAAATCAAGTCACAGAGACCTTAGCCACCCCCCCCCAAAAAAAACACAGCCCAGCCCTTGTTTTTGGTCCTACCATAACTGAGTGGTAAGACCCTGTTTCTGAAGACACAAAAACTTTGGCTGCAGGCATAGAGAAATCACATTGGAATTGACCTAAATACTTCCTCCCTGTTGGCTAACTTTCATAGTGCCAGAAGGTGCTGAGCAGGCCACTGGGAGAGAGCAGCTATCTCTGGGTGTTACCTAACAGTGGATGCTAAATGCTTTAATACCAACCTGCTAGGTAAGATGTGTCCCCTGGTGTAACAGTGGCATGACTGTATGGTGGTAACCAACCACTTTCTAATTGGGCTTGAAGCCTGTTGTACAGGAGGGAATTTGTGCCTGGTGCTGCAAACCTAATCAAAACCCCATGGATGAGGAGGCCATAAGCCCCTGAAGGGAACCTACCATGATTGTCTTACTAGATGGACACATGGCCAAGCTGTCCTCTAAATATTTACCCAAAGATCAGTGCTGCTCTTCACCCTGGCTCGAGAAGCTTCTTCTGCAGTAAGTAGTGGTTAATGTAGACTCATAACCAGATAATATGCTAAAAACAAGTGACTGTTGAGTTCTCAGCCCAAATGGAGCATCTATATCAAGTCCCTCGAGGTTCAAAGAGGTGGGGAGAAGAAAAAAATGCAAGAGCCAGAGGATGAGGATGGGTGCTGTGAAGTGCTGTCTTCTGGACATGATACGGTTGTCGCACTCTGCAGCTATGACGCTCTGCTCAAAGTCAAGCCAACAAGATCAGTCAGCACTCCAGTGGGCTGCACCAACTGAACTCGGTGGGGACAACCTGGAGGCTGTGCTGGAAGCCTTGCTCCAGATGGGTTTGATGACCTGGGAGAGATGCGTGAAGTTGAGCTAATAAGAGGCTGCGACCGCCTGTTGTTCAAATAAATGGCCCCAGATAGCCTGGGCTGCTTTTGTTCATACAGTTTAAATGGTTTCTATGAACAGTTTTACAATCAGTTTTGCTTCCTTAAGTTTCTAATAATGTTTACAGTCGTTACTAGTTTGTTCCTTGCTTCTTTCCCCTTCTGTCCCCCTACTTTCCCGCCAGGAGCCGCGACCTTTTTTGATCTATACCTCTACTGTTAGAATAAGTAGTCTTGCACGTTGCAAAGGAAGTTTTCTAGCTAGGCACACCTACACATAGGAGAGGGTGCCCAGCTGGCAGCATATGGAGTGATAGTGTCCTGCAGGGTGAGAGACAGTTTTGTCTCTTGTGGGTAATATTTACATCTGGTAAGGTCTGGGTTCTCATGATCCAACTCTCCAGCCAAAGCTGGATCAATCAATCCATTCTGCATTCTGCACTACTGTCTCCTCTGGGAATATACCAAGTTTTCCGATTTATCCTATAGGCAACATAACTTGGAAACTTACTCTTAATAGTTGGCACTGTTTATCCCTTGTCCTTATGCCCTTCTCTCTTAACTTCTTATGGTATTGGCACAGTTATCAGAAATGAGGGAACTGTGGGTTTCCCTGATTCTTCTTCATTCCCTGTCTCTAAACTGCTCCCATTAACTCCCGATATCATCTATTTAATGGCATTTCTCAAAGACTCTTGTGGTTAAAAATCATTCTTTCCAGACCAGTTGTGCAAGTATGTAACATTAGACGTCATGACCTACTGTGACTCTTTCAGACCAGCAGTGTGCCTAGCATGGTGAAGGCAAGGGGGAACACAGAGCACATTTGCTCCTGGGGTCATGTTCGGAATCCTGCAGCAAATTGTCCTTGGGTGGGTCAGGGTCTCCATGGTATTACCACAAGGAGAGGCATCCGTGCTATTCTCAGGCCTTCTTCCCTGGAGAAATAACATGTCTCCTGCCAAGGATGTCAGCGGTGTATGGGAAGGGGCAGTTAGAGGTGAGTAGGATCAAGAAGTATAAAACTGATAAAAAGAAACAGAGAATATTCCAACAGAACAATAAGTAAATGAATACTAACCATGTCCCTCCTTGTTGGATACCCTGGCGGCTCCACCTGCAGCTGCAGTGAGGATTGGATGCCGTACTTTACTGACACGCCAGACCCTGCAGGAGCTGGGTGGACCCCATCCCACCGCCCAGCCCTCATCGCATTAACTTCTTTTATTTTTCTGTCCTGCCACTGCTCCTTGCTCTGTCCCCAGTCCAGGCCCCCACGCTTGCCTTCTTCTGTTGCTTCCCTGTATCCATGCATTTTCTACCACAATAGCGACATTTCCTCAGAGTGAGTGACTTTATAAGGAACAAAAGGTTTTGCTTCACAGTTCTAGAGGTCCAGGATCAAGACAGCACATTTAGTGATGATCTTGTTAACAGAGTCCCCACGTGGTTCACATGGCAAGAGTCAGGGCCAGGCTTTGTGGGTCATAACCTGGAAGCTCAGCACTTGGGAGGCTGAAACAAGGTAATCACCAAAAGTTTGGTCGGCTACAAAGGAAAATCACATCTCAGGAAGGGGAGGGAGCTGGAAATGCAGTCCAATTGCCACATACCTTCCCTGGCATCTGGACTTGATCCCCCAACACTGAATAAACCAGGTGTGGTGCTGTACATCTGGAATTCCGCACTTGGAAAGTGAGGGCAGGAATCACCTTTGGCTATGTAAATCATGTAACATGGGCCACCTGAGACCCGGTCTCAAAGAAAATATAACAGAAACCAAAACCAGAGCTGGGAAATGTGGCATGAGGGCATCCATGTTTCTTCTGTCCTGTCTGTCTCTCTCTTCCCACAGGACTCCATCCTGATGACCTTCCCCATCCTAACCCTAGAGTCAATCTGGTGACTCTAAAGCCCATCATCAGATCAAGTCCCACCTTACAGCTCACGATAGGCATCTCACGGCAGCACCTGAAGCACTAGGTGGAGGACAAAGTGCATTGGACGCCAGCACCGGCAGACCAGTGACTGGCTGGGGATGGTCTTCCTCTACAACACTGGCCTTGGTTTCCACTAGCTGCTACATCATGACCATCAGCATGTCATAGGTTTTCTAGTGCTATAAAGAGACACCATGGCCACAGCAACTCTTGGAAGGTGTTGTAGTTTGGATGTAATTGACCCCGTAAACCTATAGGGATTGGCACTATTAGGAGGCATGGCTTTGTTGGAGAAAGTGTGTCACTGTGGAGGCAGGCTTTGAGGTCCCATACGCTCAAGCCATACCCCGTGTCTCAGTTCACTTCCTGCTGACTGTGCAAGATGTAGAACCCTCAGTTGCCCGCATGTCACCATGCTTCCTGCCATGATGATAATGACTGATCCTCTGAAACTGCAAGCCACCTAATTAAATTAGAGTTGCTGTGGTTATGGTGTTGTCACAGCAACAGAAACCCTAAGACAGAAGTAAAGCGTTTAATTAGGCTTCCAATTTCAGAGGTTTAGTCCATTATTATCATGACAGGAAGCATGGCAGTGTGCTGACAGACATGGTGCTGGAGAAGGGGCTGAGACTTCTACATCTTGATCAACAGGCAGCAGAAGGAGACTATATGTCACACTGTATGTAGCTTGAGCATATGAGACCTCAAAGCCTGTACTGCCCACACACAGTGATATACTTCTTCCAACAAGGTCATCCCTTCTAACAGTGCCACTCCCTAAGAACTTATAGGGACCATTTTATTCAATCACCACACTGTCCCACACTACGAACTGAGAGATAAAGACTGTGTGTTCCCTTGTGGAGTTTTCTCTGGGACCCCATATACCATTTTGACATTGCAGATACTTTGGTTGCTTGGTTCTCTGATTGATTGACCGGTTGACTGACTGATTGATTGATTGATTGATTGATTGATTGATTGGATCAGAACAAATTAATTGACATATGTTTGGAGGGCTGCAGCCCCCAGCCAGTTCACCTCACCATTTATTTTAGTAGGTGAGGTTTGTTTACCTGGGGAGGGGAGGTATGTGTGTGTGTGTGTGTGTGTGTGTGTGTGTGTGTGTGTGTGTTCTTTCCTTCCATCATGTGGGTCCCGGGAATAGAAATCAGGTCATCGGGCTTTCCAGCAAGTTCCTTTACCCACTGAACCATCTTGCTGACCTTACCTCAACTCTTAATTCCTCTACTGAGTAGGCCAAAAGTAAGGGTGATCCCTAAAAAAAAGACAAGAGCCAATTTCCTCCTCCTCCTCTTCCTCTTCTTCCTTCTCCTCCTCCTCCTTCTTCCCCCCCCCTCTCTCCCAGTACCCATCATGCCACTGAAGGCCGAGTACACTCCCCAGGGCTCTCACTTGGTTGTGACGTTCCTGAGGCATCTAGACTCCATAACCTCAGAAGGCCTGAGCCATCAGTCCAGAACTCCACAGATCCACCTTCTTGGAAGGCCTTAGCTTTAACAAGACACCTTCAGTTTTAGAACCAAGATAGGGGCTAGATCTCAAAGATTCTAGAATCCCACAAGAAATGTGGTACTAGAACTAGACCCTTCCCTCTTAACTGAGCATTCCCTATCCTGAGGCTATCTCTGCCTGGTTTCTGCAGGGACACCCAAGCTCTATGGTGGCCTTCATTCCCCTCCCCCAGCCCCTACATCCTCTGACCTATTTAGGAGCACAGAACACAGCTCTGAGGTCTCCTCTTCTCTCTCCCTCTGAGAGAGGCAGATGTCTTCTCTACTGCCAATGCCCTGCAGATGTGGGGTCACACTGGCTGTCACCTTCAATCCTCAGCCACCCCTGACCTGCTCCACTCAGCCAGGCCCTGGGTTCTGTTCTTGAGAGTCCTGGTCTTCGCTTCCATTACGTTTAAGCTCTCTTTTCGCAATTAGTCATCCCTGCCTCAATAAAACCAGGAGGAGGACCCCGCTGCTTGCCTTCCCACCTGCTCACTAAGCACCTTGCAAAGGGAAGAGAAGAAGCACAGAAAGACAGCCCCTTACAGCTCCGGGCGCTTTAATGAATTCCAGCCTTCAGGGAAGACGACGTCCTGTTAACAGTGCCTGTGAAAAATGAGGGGAGGAACAGTGAAGCAAATTTCTTTTTATTGACTTTTAGTGAGCTATTTAATCCAAACAGCTCATTATCTGCAATATAAATATACTATATAATGGATTTTGCAATAAGAACAATTAGTTTTGCAATTAGCATGAGAATACGCTCTCCCCAAGTGCAGAGGAGGCAAGGCCCAGACACTGGGAGCTGGGGGGAGCTGGGAGGGTGGAGGTGGGAGGGATAAGAGTCAGAAAGCAACCCCAGGGCAGAGAGGGCAGGGGTACACACTGATCCCCATGCCCACATCCCTGTGTGACCCCAGATCTGCTGGGCATTCGCAGCAGAAAAGACATCAGAGCCCTGCTGGGTGACACACAGGGCGTGCACAGATCTAGGTTCAGGCTCAGCAGCATCTCCTCCCAGCTGTGCAACCTCAGGCAGATGTAAGCTCTCCGAGCCTCTGCCTCCTCACTGGAAATGGCTGTCACTGTGATGCTTCTTTGTAGACTTGTCATTGTCGTGATGGTAGCATGAAGGGACAAACCAGCTCAGCCAGAGTATGTCCTCTGTGAGCAAATCCCAGGACGCCACTCAGATTTGCTTGTCTCCTGGGCCAACCACAATATCTGTCTTGCTTACCACAGAATCCTTTAGTGCCCGGCCCTGCCCATGGCAGACAGTGAGTACTGTCTGCTGGGTAAATATGGTCAGGTGAGTGAAACTCAGTGGTGGCTTGGCCCAGGTCTGGGACACCACCACTTAATAAATGTTCATGGAGTATACACTGCTGAGCAATTAAAACTCAGAGCTTACTTCCCCCTTTATTATCACAGGCAGCATCCTTGTTGCAGGGAGGCTTGCTGGTAAGCATGGTGACAGAGGCCAGTCTGCAAAACCCAGCGTGCCCAGCGTGTCCTGCAGAACCCTGTCTTTGTGGAGCGTTCCCACCCCAGCACTCTCTGCTGTCCTCTTTAGCGAGCTTCTGAGGCCTTTCTGAAGGGGGATGGGCTCAGTTCCTGCCCCGAGCTAGAACACTGCACCCTAGTAACCACAAACACGGACACACACAGCTGCTAGGACAGCAGCCTGGGTCTGGGTCTGAGAATCCCACTTTGCAGGATCCCGGGACCGACCTCTAAACAAAGCTTAGAGTGTTTGACCTCTGAGTGCCAACCAGGCCTGAACTCTCTTGTGACCTTAACCCCAAGGCCATCCTAACCTCACATTGGTGAGCAGAGGAGGGGCAGTGTCCAAGCGAGGAGTCTCCAGGCGCTGGGAGGCTCAGGTCTGATGGTGAACCCGGACTCCACCCCCAAGCTTTCTGACAGTCAGCCTCTTCCTGGGGTCCACGCTGAAGGAACGAGAAGGCACAGAAGGAAGTGTCCTTCTAGTCCCTCCTGAACCTCCAGTGTCCCTCCCAGGCCCAGCAGTGGGTTCAAGTCAGCATGGGAGCAAGGGCATAGTGCCATTAACTCAGAGCCCGGGATCCCCAAGTCAGCAACCAGGGACACATGGACTGGGCAGCAGCCAACAGGATTCCTGTGCTCACCAAGGAATTCTCAACCTTGAGATGAAGCTGAAGTGACCTTTGCCCCTCGCAAGAGGCTGCTGCAGCCAGAGACTAAGATCTGTAGCACACACCCAGCATCCCTGCCTGCCAAGGGACACACTGCGGAGGAAGCTTGGCCATGGCCTGCTTAGCAAAGAGGGCAGCGAGGGCTGATGGGAATATTTCTGGACGGAAAGGCATGAGCACTGGGTTCAGAGGTTCCTATGCTAGGGGCCAGGCCCTGGTGTTGTCTCTGACCTGTTGCACGTCCTTGGTCCTTTGCTCCTCTGAGCTCTGGTCTCCTCTTGTGTAACATAAGGATACTGATGAGCTAGCGCCAGAGCTGGCGTGGTATGAAACTTGGGAAACCCAAACACCACTCCTACACACACACATACACACACTAAAAACGGAAGGTTTGCCTTTTATCCATCAAAAGCCAAGGCTGTGTAAAGGTGTGGTAACCACATGGGACACGGTGTGACTTCTTGCCCTCTCCTGCCTTAGGTTTCCTACTGGACCAGATGGCTAGGCAGGGGTGCACCTGGACCCTTCTTCCTCTCTCTGCCCTCCTACTCCCCCAAGCTGTCTGATTCCTGGCCCCGTGGCCCCTGGACCTTTCTCGGGAGAAGAGAAGAGAGCTGGCGCTGTTAGTCATGGTGCGGAGAAGTGTGATCCATCCGAGGAGGCCAGTGGGATGTAGCGAGGTCATCTCCATTACAAACTGGCTGTGATTAAGCCATTACTTACCGTAATGGGATCCTTTCAGTTGGAGGTGATGCCTGCCACAGCTGATAAGCCGGCGACGGCCACAGCAGCCCGGCAGGCTGCAATAACACAGACTCTCCCCTCTGTGACAGGTTCAAGCTCTCACGCTCATGGAAAAGTCCATTTTCCCACACAACTGGGTACACTTCCCCCCGTGACAAATGCCTGTTCACCTTAATCTGTTGCAAGCCGAGGAGGCCCGAGGGAAGTACTCCATCACAGCCAAGACTGTTTTCCAAAACCTGTCTTTGAAGCCCCCAAGCAGGGGGCCCCCAGCCGGTGCAGATGGGCTGACTGAGTGTTTAGGGAGGTATGGGCAGGTCCAGGGTAGCAGTCAGGTGGCTGCGCTGTGGGGTGTGAGCTTGGGAGAGGCTTCACCTTCCTAAGCCTGTCCTTGAGAAGGCTAAGGGCGGGGTCCCGTGTACCTGGCTGAAGGGGCTGTAGCATCTGGAGTGTGTTGCGACAGAGGTAGGGCAGGAGGCTCAGGGACGTGTGCAGATTCCCCACCAGGATGAGTGTGCAAGGGTAGCTGTGGGAAGGCAGGGGCTGGGAGGAATGGAGACACATATATAAATGTACGGCTGTGCGGCTTGCGGGAAGGGGGCAGCACCTGAGCCCGTGAGACCTGGACGTGTGCGAGCTTAGGTAAACACAAGCTTATATGAGGGAAGGCCTGGCTGTGGGGGGCATGCTTGAATTCTCATGTATGGATACACACTTGGAGATTCATGGACAACTGAGCGTTCACAAGTATGGCTGGAGAGGGACAGGGTGGGGTCTCCCACAATTCCTCAAGACCTCCTGGGAGACTAATGGGGCACGAACTTACAATGCTTCAATTGATACTGCTGGGATTCCAACCCCTGGGAGGGAGGGGGTACTTGGAATTCACTTCATGCTAGGAGTTGGGAGCGGGGGTAACAATGTCAGCTGTCAGCAAAGCATCTGACGTGATTTTTTTTTTAAGTCTTGGTTTTCTTTTCCACAATGTGTATGCGTGTCTGATAGGGGTGTGCATCTGCGCACAGAGCGGTCGGAGGCCAAGAGGGCATCAAATCCTTGGCAGCTGGAACTACAGACAATTGTGAGCTGTTCCAAGAGTAACTGGACTTGGGTCCTCTGCGAGAGCAGCGTATTCTTTTAACCACTGGGCAACCTCTTCAGCCCCCATGTGTGCATTTTCATAATGATTATGGCATTATCATGATTATGAGAAATGGCTGCCATGAATCAATAGATCCCTCACTCTGAGTAAGGTCTATATATATATATGCAATTCACACATAATCTCATTTATAGCCATCATGATAGCCTGCTAGGTCCTGAGGCCCCTGTGAAACCTTTACATCGATAATAATGTCAAGTCCTCCCCAGAGAAAGGAGTCAGGGCTGGGCAGGACCCAAATGGCCTGAGTCCCCCCCACCAATAAGTGGAAGACCCACCATGGGAGCTGTGACTGATCTCCGAGAGACACCTGGAGGGAGGGGTATAGGAAGAGCATCTCCTATTCTTCTAACCCTGGAGCCTGAAGCCCGCTGAGCCGAAGGTGGCACTTGCTCATTGATGGATGGAGACTACGCTAAATTAATTAAACAGCCGGACCGGTGCAAACTGCCAAGTCCTTCACTTAAACAAGGTGGGGAGGGGGTAGTAGCGTCGCCAGAAAAGCCCCTGCTCTTTGTGCTCCTATCACAAAACATTGCACAAAATAAAAACAGTGGCATCTGTGAAGTGTTGGGCTCTCATTCCTATTGTCATGTTCAAGGTCACACAGTGGCAGAGTCTCAGAGCCAGCATCCAGTCCAAGTCTCAAGCACCAGACACTCACCTAAAGATTCAGTTCCAGGGCTGACAGTGACTTATTCCTCTCAGTCCCTGGGAGGATGTGCTGGGAAGTGTGTGCTTGTGTCTTCTGTCAAATATGCAGGGGCAAAGAAAGAAAGAAAGAAAGAAAGAGAGAGAGAGAGAGAGAGAGAGAGAGAGAGAAATAAAGAAAGAAAGAAAGAAAGAAAGAAAGAAAGAAAGAAAGAAAGAAAGAAAGAAAGAAAGAAAGAAAGAAAGAAACCTGGGTAAACGTGTGGCCAGGATGAGACCCAGACAAGACAAGCATGGAGTGAAGTGGTGGTGACCAAGAAGATCCTGTGGCCCTAAGCGGAGGTGAGCACCGCGGGGTTGGCAGGTGTGGGCACAGCTGTGGTGTGAGAAGGAGCAGAGGCAACAGAAGGGAGCTCTGATGGCTCAGCACCAACAATAAGCCAGGCAGCGTGCTGGGCTCCTGGGCTCCTGGGCTCCTGGGCTCCTGGGCTCCTGGGCTCCTGGGCTCCTGGGCTCCTGGGCTCCTGGGCTCCTGGGCCCCTGGCCTCCTGGGCTCCTGGGCCCCTGGGCCCCTGGCCTCCTGGGCTCAGGACACTGCCTGATCGCCCCACTCCACCAGGCAAACACTCATTTCTAGCTCACGCATGAGGATGCCCAGGTTCAGGGCTAAGCTGTGCAGGAAGTCCACCTAGCTCCACCTCTCAGGCATGACAGGGACAGAATATGGAACAGACCTGGGGGCTTTTGCCCCTACTGGTCAGACACTGAGAAACTGTGGAGTTGACTCCCAAGCCCTCAGTCCTTGTTAGGGTTTTTACTGCTGCAAGGAAACACCATGACCAAAAAGCAAGTTGGGGAGGAAAGCGCTTCTCTGGCCTACACTTCCAACTTGTCATCCATCTTTGAAGGGAGTTGGGACGGAGACTCAAGCAGGGCAGGAACCCAGAGGCAGGTGCTCTCTCTCCCAGCTTACGTGGGTAATATTCTTTTCCTTCTCAGGTCTTTGATGGGGTTGAAGACTAGATAGTCACAGGTACTTTCCTCTCAGAACTTAGCTAAGACATTTTAGGTGCAAGACTTAGACGCCTGGGGATAGCACAACTGGTGGAATAATCTCCGTCACTTGCTAGTCCCCGCAAACGGCACATTCAGCATGGGTTGCCTGCTGGATGTTGTTTGTGTTGCTCATAGTTCTATTTTTCTGCATGTTTTTCTCCTAGGCAAACTTGATCTTTATTCTTATCGTATATAATTTTGTATTAGATTTAGAACTCTCTCATTTAGACAAAAGGGGGAGTTAGTGTGGGAATTCATTCAGCCAGTTAGCTTTTTGGGTACCAGCCCTTGGGGCCTGGTCTGAGGTGCTACCTGTCCACTGATAGCTGCAAGAAGAAGCATGCTCGCTCTCTTGCTCTGACTCTTGCTCTGTAGGACCCAGGATGGCAGAGAGACGGTGTGGCGTGGGATCAGCAGCGGCTTCAGCCTTTTCTTTATATTTGTGAGTTCGTCCCTTTCCATTGCAACCCCTTAATAAATCGGTTCTATTTACCTCTGTGTGATTATGCAATAGTTTGCCCCTTCCTGGGTCCTCCCAAGGCCCCTCCTCTCCCGGCCTGGGCAAACTCTCACTGCTGCAGCTCCTACACACGGCCCAGTTTGGGACAAGAAACGCGCCTCTGCACCTATGCCTCCCACAGAAGGAGAGCCTCCGACCTTGACCCCTCGGGACTCCATCCTGAGAGATAATAACTCCTTCTCTGGCTCGTGACCTTGTCTGAGCTGTCCCCACCCCCACCGGGCATCCAGGTGACCTCTAGAAAAGGGATGGACGGCCTGGCAAGTGGGCAAGTTAAACTATGATTAATCTTCAGATCACAGGCCAAACACCACCACTTCCTGAGGGAAGACCTCTCTGACTCACACCTCAGGGGAACTGAGTACCGGTCCCTTCCAACACTCTCCAGCCCACAACCAAACTCTCACGTCACTCAGCGCTGCCGCTGTCTTCCCAGTGGGGCAGCACAGCAATCCACGGAGGTGGGGTTAACACTCAGTACAGAGCTCTCTGGACCGCAGGAGAGAATGATGACTGAGCGATTTATCTGTCAAGAGCTGGGGCGCCCTCCTCGGGGCTCCCACAGTTAGTGGACACAACCCCCTTTCCTGCCTATCCACTAAGCCCCTTCCTGCCTGCCCATCTTCCACAGCCTCACATTCAGCCAAAGCCAAATCTGGTCCAGAATTTTAAAGTCAGGGCATATGTATGCATATACATCTTATGCATATCTTAAAGAATAGAAAGACTTGCTAATGCCAGGTCACATGACTCCTAGTAACTGTTGCAACTGTGACCTCTTTAAATTGAGCCCCAAGCCTTCAGATTCCCCAATCCCTCCTCCCCGTTCTTCCTCAGCCCGGTCCACGGGTCCAGGTATCCTCGTTACCCTGCCTTTTGGGTGGCAATAGAGTCCCGGTCCTCTCTGTTTCCCGAATGCCACCTTTCTCCTCCCTGGCTGAGAACATCCCCAGTTTAGGGCTGCCACGGAGCACGGGCACCACAAGCGGGCCTGAACGAGCGCCTGTGCATTGGAGCAGAAGGAAGCTCTGGGGAGCGGAGAGACGGAGTAGGGGAAGCCTTCCCTGGGGAATGAGCACGGATTAGCCGTTCTTTAGGGATTACTTAAGAAGAGATAATTGAGTGTACCAAACACTTTGTATTTTGTCTCATTAGCTGCGGCGACGCTTGCCATGCTTAAAGTTGGGGTGGTAAGTAGGTTAATCTCATTGAACTGGTTTAATAAATAGAAATCCATTTTCGACTGTTTCCCAGCTCCCTGGAGAGGACCGGGACTCTATTGCCACCTGGTGGCAGTCGTCGTGTATTGCAGGAAGAGTATTCTAAAAGGGAAAAGTGATATGGGAGGGCCCCTGACAAAAACAGCTCTGACACAAAGGGAAGACAGCACACGTGGCACAAATGACTGACTGTGGACAAAAAAAAAAATTGAATTTGGTGAAATTCAAAACACAAATATTGGGTATTTGAGTAATCTTATTTGGGCTGAAAGTAATCTTTTCTGGGAGCTCTTAGCTACAATCGTGACATTTGGAGGACAGTGGTAGGACAATTGCACACATGTGAAGACCTGGGTTTGAACCTCAGCACTATTCCCCAGACAAAAGACATTCAGAACTGAAGCTAATGCAAGGCAGACCAAGAGTGAGCCCAGCCCCACCAAACCTGAATATCACTGCCTGAACCTTCAAGTTGACTAGGTGTTTTATATATGTGTATATATCCAAAGGCTTCTTATGTATGCATTTCTCTTTCCTCTGGCAGACATTTATACAAGTCCCAAAGTAAGTCCTAGTATCCCATTCTGCAGATGGGGAAACTGAGGCTCAAAGAAGCAACACCTCATGCCCAGGAGAGACAGAAAGATTTTGCCCTGGCCCTTCACTGTTTCTTTACATCCTGCTGCAAGAGGGCCAGTGTGCATCCAGAGCTGGCTGAGATGGGGAGCGTTGGCAACTTGATAGAATCTAGAGTCACCAAGGAGACAGACTTCTGAGCATGCCCTGAGGGCTTAGGTTAGTTCGGGTGGAACGATGCCCACTGTGGGTGGCACCATTCCTTAGGGCGGAGTCCTGGACTACATAAAAAGGTGAAAGCTGGCTGAGCACAAGGTGCCCTTGCTCTCTGCTTCTTGACTACACATGCAACAAAGCCAGTACCCTCAAGCCCCCTCCACTGTGACTTCCATGACCTGGACTCCAAACCAAAAGAAGCCCTTTCTCCTTGAAGTCGCTCCTGTGCTGGTATTCCTACACAACAGAAAAGCAGCTGAGGCAGCCACTGAGTCACATCTGCCCCTGACAATTATCTCTGCCAGTGTCTGGAAGAGCTAGATAAACACCAAAAGGACTCATAGACGCCTGCCAGCCTCCAACTTTGGCTCAACCCCATCCTTGGGGCTCTTATAGGACCCTGCCCAGGAGAGACTGACTGGCTGCTGTCCTGAGCCTGGGCAGTACCTCGGTCACCTGCCAACCATGTCCACAGCCCACTGCCAGGCAGCAGGGAGCCTTATTTGCTGACTGATAGATTGACAGTGTGGTTCTTACTCCCTAGAGAGAAATACAAAACAAAAACAAACCCGCAACTCTCCCCTGAATGGCTTGTGATCTCTATGAAAAGAAACAATACATGGTCTTTGTGTTTAAAAAAAAATACTGAAACAAAAAAATCCAGCTTGCAGTCTTTTGAATTGAGAGAAATAAGTAAACACTATTTCCTAAATCTATATTCACTAGGAAGCATCTTTTATTATATTTATGCGAAAACATGAGTCAAATCTCATCCCAGGCCGAGAGAAGACACATTCAATAATAAAATGCAAACGCTGTTTGCGAAGAATTACAGAGGATCAAGTTTCTGGCCTATTGTGAGGAGTGGTTTAAAATTAAGACTTTTAAGCTTCATGTATCCCAATTTTATTTTGCAATAATCCACGCCTTTAACTCACCCTGTTTATATTTGCTCCGAATAATGTAGCCAAAAATCCAGCGAACGCTGATTGCGGAAAAGGTAACTCATTATCTGCTTCTGCCCAGGAATAACAGAGGAAGAAAAGAGGGTGTTTGCTCGCGCCCCTACAGTTCTTGGGAAATATTTGCTCTCAGACATTTGGTAATATCATGGAGAGCTCGTGTTTCTGCACGGGAGCTTTGCAATTTTAAAAAGATACTTAAGAAGAGCAGAAAGAGGATGACAAAGGCTTGTGCCTACAGCTCAGGTCCCAACGGAGCCCCGTCTAGAAATCCTAGCACTCTAGGATACTTGCAAAAACTCCCAGCCAGCGTTGGTGGCTCAGAAGAGCCTCAGAAACAGCAAGGAGAACTTTGAGCTGGAGGAGCCTGGCTAGGGAGAGAAAAGCCCACAAACGGTGGTGGGAGCCACCCTGAGTCCAGGGAATTAGCACCCTGGCTCACAGGAACTCTGTGATACCCAGTAGAAGAGAAGCTGCCTTCAAAATTGTATTCTAGAGTTTCGGTCCCTGCTTAAACTCACTCCTCACATTCCCCACACCCCACTCCCAGCCCTGCTGCCTCCCCGTTCCCAAGCACCTACCCCTCTTCCTTCCTTCCATACATCTTGCTGTCTGGTGGATGTGCTCCCATTACTGCCAAGGCTCACACACAAACCTCCTGACCTTTATGTAGTGTGTTTTGCTCTTTCCAGAATGCTGTACTTAAACTGGATACACACAGCCCTGGGAACTCCCATCGGTGCGCCAGAGAATATATGAGCCACATGACAACCATGGCTGGCCCTGCTGGCATTAAGATTACCCGATGGTGAGCAACTTGAAACACTGTCTTCGCGTTGAAAGGAGCAACGCGGATGCATTATGGAGCTGAATGCAAAATTCCCATGAATTTTTAAGCTGCAGCAAAGACATCAAATAAACACCTTGCTTGTGGCGGGCTGTTTTAAGCTACACCCCTAACCCCCAAAGCACCTGTTTACCCTCTTCGGCAGTCAGGTTTTGCTTTGGTGGGAAACTTCGGGAAGCTCTGACTTACTTTGGAACATAGACTCCTTCCTCGCCATAGCCCTTTGAAAAGGAAGACATTTGAGAGGTGGAGAGGCGGGGCTGCAGAGAGGCGGGGACAGCTTGCCCTGAGTCAGCTGGCAAGCAGCTGAAAGAGCCAAAGTGTTCAGGTGTTCTAGCTCCAAGTCCATTCCATGGCAAGGTACTGCCTCGTGTTTTGAGCCACCAGGGGCAAGGACCAGAGGTGGGGCTTGGTGCAGAGGCAGGTGGCAGTACTAAAGAGGTTGTTTTGAGATACATACCTACAAGCCTCCCCTGCAACTGGGAGCCTCCAAACTCTTGAACAAGCAGGTGCTGCAAGTCTGGAGGCCTAGACCCAGGGAGCTGCCATTCTGGTGTCTCTTAAATAAGCCACTGTCATCAACTGCCTCTCCTTAGCTCCCCCCCCCCCAAAAAGCAGAAAGTCTGGTATCACGGCCTCCGGGTCTTTCTAGAAAGATCCAAGGAACAAAGGGTGGCTACAGGGAATATGGTGGCCCATGGTTTCCCCAGTACCTTTTGTCAGGGCAGGTGTTCTGGCTTCCAGGTCTCTGAGTCCAGCAGGGTTCTGGAGTCAGCGGCTAAATGGTCAGTGGGAGGCAAGATTGGAATCCAGACCAGGCTCATGGAATCCAAATCCTGCTTGAGTCCAGGAAAGGAGTCCTGGACTTGAACCACTCCAAGAGGGCTAGTTCCTTGCTCCTCTGGCTCTAACACAGGTAAGGCCAAGGGCTCCAGAGCCAGAGCTACCTGGGTTCAAATCCCAATCCTACCCTCAATTGGCAGTGTGCCTTACAGGTCTGTGCTTTGGTTTGCCCATCTGTGACTAGAGATACTCTTTGTACCTGGCTCTGAGGGTCACCAGGAGGAGTGAATGGACTAATCCACACAGTGCAGTGATTAGGGCAGCTGCCCTCAATGAAGGTGAGACCTCATTGTATAAATGTGAGCAAGAGAAGGCAGAGCTGCAAGTCCCAAGACCTGTTCCTGCAAAGGTCATGGCCTCTAAGATCAGAGGATGGGAAGGGAAGAGAGGGAGCTCACACCCAGGTCCTGCTCCTGCTTATTGCTGTCACATCAGGCTTACAGGATAACCCTTGTGTTTCATCCAGAGCAAAGCAGAAGTCACCTCCTGCCTCCCCATCTTTCCAGGGTGGGGGACTGCGTAGGGGAGCTGAGAAAGCCCTAGGGCATAGGCATTTCTCACTCTGAGCCCAGGAAGCTCAGGCCCCAGGAGCCCCAGGCTCCTCCACAGAGCCAGGTGGAAGGCAATGACACAGGTTCTACAATACCATTTAGATAACTGGGCTGGAACACAGCTCTCTGATGCCAGGGTGGGAGAGCAAAAACAGGTACCATTCCTATATCCAAAGGTCTTAGGGTCTAGGGCTGGTGGTGTGACCCATGGGTAAAGCACTTACTGAACATTCACAAAACGCTGGGCTCCACTGTCAGCAATGCCCAAATAATAATAATAATAACAACAATAATAGTGGTAGTGGTAGTAAAGGGAGTTAGAGAGATAGCTCAGCAGTTCAGGGGGCTTCCTGCTTTTTCAAAGGACACCTATATTGAGCAGTTTGCAAACTCCTGTAACTTCAGCTCCACAGAGATCGGATGCCCTCTTCTGGCCACTGACGGTACTGCACTCCTGTGGCATATGCTCACACACACATAAAAATAAGTCTCAAAAAATAGTTTAAAAAAGAAGAAAAAACCTCAGCATATAGAATACAGATAATGAATCCACTGATGATGAAATTGCAGCAGCAGTAAGTACTAAGAGAGAAAATAAGCCATGATGAGCAGAGAGAGCTGGGAAAGCATGTTGCAATAAGGTGGTTAGGGGACGCCTTTGCATTGGGGAAACAAAGTAATATTAACTATTTATTAATAGTTTTTATAATAAAGAGCATTACAATAACAATCATTACCCCCCCAAAAGGGGCAAGCTGTAGAATTATAACACAGTGGGGATGTGTTGTCAGAGACTACTTGTTTGTATCCTGACTGCCCAGACCCAAAATAATCACACAGAAACTGTATTATTTGCAATACTGTTTGGCCAATAGCTCAAACGTATCTTTAGCTAGCTCTTATATCCTTAACTAACCCATCTCCATTAATCTGTGCATTACCACAAGGTTGTGACCTACTGGAAAAGTTCCAGCGGGCTCCAGCAGGGGCATCTGTCTCCTGCGGTAGCTACATAGCTTCTCTCTGACTCCGACATCTTTCCTCTATCTGCTTGGAATTCCCACCTTGCCCTATTCTGCTAAGCCACTGGCTAAAACAGCTTTATTTATTAACCAACAAAAGCAACACATACATAGAAGGACTTCCCACACCAGGCATGTGGGCATGTGCAAAGGCTGAAAAGGGACTGGGTGAAAGGGTTCAGTTTTATTCTGTATAAAGTGTAGATCACATTTCAAAGCAGACAGAGTAGCAGATGTCAACCTCACCCATCAGGTGCATCCATGATAGGCTAGGAGTCCAGAGGCTCCAAGACACCCCTGAAGTCTCCTCTAATTCCATGTCCCAGGAAGAACAATAGATTGCACAGTGTCCCAAAGAATAGAAAAAAAAAAACCCTCTATTTTCAGCTGGAGATGACTCGGTGGTTAAGAGCACTTGCTGTTCTTCCAGAACATTTGAGTTCTGTCCCAACACCTGTGTTGGACAGCTCACACTGGCCTGTAATTCCAACTTCAGGGAAATCAGATGCTCCCTTCAGGCCTTGTCGGGCACCTATTACTCTTGTGCATGTGCCCACACACAGGCACACACACACACACACACACACACACACACACACACGTAATTAAAAATAATAAAAACGGAATAACAAAAATAAATATTTGTAAAAATCTATTTGCATTGTTAGAAAGAAAAAAATGTACCGATGATTGCAGCCTTTCCCGACACTGAGCTGCAGCTAATGTAGAGATCACAGAGGCAGGTACCGTGCATGGTTAGCGGCAAGTTGGGAAATCAAACCAAAATGAGCTGAAAAAGAGACATAGCAAAGGGAACTTCCTTCCTAAATGAGCCTTTCAAATTGCTTCGGGGCGTGCCAGAGGGGCTTCGAAATGCCAGGCTCAGCATTTGGTAGTGTTTTCCAGGAAGGTATATCCCCATCCGGGGTCCTCCAGGGCCTGCCAGGTTTCCTGGAGGTCATATTGTCACCATCAGAGAAGGCTGCCACTCACAAAGCGTGGAACAGCCAGGTGAACGGTAGGGGTCTTCACTGGGTTGTCTTGGTTCATTTTCAGATAGCACTGGGGCATAAATGATGTTTTCTTCATTTTAGAGATTAGAACATAGAAATTCAGAGAAGGGGGAAAAAGCTGCCTAATCGTGTGCAGTTTTAGCAACCGGAAACTTGGTCGTTTCTGAAAGATTGGAAGCTCTTAGTTAAGATGGGAAGCCAGAGACCTCACAGACGATCTCTGCAGACAGGAGACAAACTTAATGAAGCGCCTACTATGAGCCAGGCACCTAGTAGGGCAGCTTTGCTCAGTCTCCATCATCACGCTGTCAAAGTGTTGTGTCCCTTCCCCATGAAGGATGAGGACATAGACTTACAGAGTTGGGGGGGGGGCACTTGCCCAAGGTGGACCGCCATTAAACACCAAGGTCCAGGGCTCCAGTGGCCAAGTTCAGCTCTGGAATCCACAGCTGTCACTGCACCTGGTCATGGATGGGGTGTGCCTCTCGGGGTCCCCCCCCCCAGCAAGGTATCAACCTCCTATGCAGGTGAATGTGTTCATCTTCACCCCCCTCACACACTCTCTACTCAGAGGATGCTGAACCTCTCTCCATCCATCTAGAGTTTGGATTCTCTGTCCATGGATGGGGCAGAGAGGCTGGAGACAGCATGCGAGCGGCCATACCCAGTGGCCAGAGGTGTTCATCTGTGCTCCAGAGGGGGAAAACATATTAGCGAGAACTAAAGAAGCAATCAACACCAGTAGAGCCCAGAGATGTCACTGCAGCCCACGGGGTGGCTGGGAGATCACAGCCCGATGAGGGAAGGGTGTGCTGCAGGCAGGAATGTGGGCTGCCTGGACAGGAGTTGGACTTCAAACCTGGGTTCCTCCTGCAGCCACAAAAGGACTTCGGGTTCCCACCAATGATCCTAGGGGGGCCTTTTTCTGTACCATGGGAGTCAGGGACTACTTAATACTCGTTTTTTTTTTTCTCCCCACCCCTTAATACTCGTTTTTAAGCTTCTGTATGGTCTGATCTCTTTGTACAAACCACCTGGATTTCTACATTCAGATAAATAGTAAGCCTATTTCCATACTGAAAGGAAAGGGGGAAGAGAAGGAAGGGGAAGACTAAGTCGGAAGACGGAGACAAGGGTCCGTTGAGCCCACGTGTGTAGAAGCAGTGGAGTTGCTCCTTTGGGGCCAGAGAGGAGAACTTAGTGTCCCCTCCTAGCCCTGGTGAGGTGTCTGTGGCTCAGGACAGAACCCTGATTATCATCTCGGGCTTTTAACCCTGCACTCTGGCTCCAGATCGAACTCCACCGCCATCTGTCCGTCATCACACCTCCCACCCTGCACTCATCCCTGTGTAGACAGAGCAGCAGGCAGTCACCCAGATGTCCCTGCATCGTCAGAGGGAGCCTCACGCTGAAATATGTCTCCAGTGGCTGGGGTGGGGCCATCAGCAAAGGGCCCTTTAAGACCCACAATGGGAACCCACAGTGGGGGTCATGGGCCAAGCTTCGGTGTGACTCTTGGGGACCATGGCCTTTGTGCAAAGCCGGTACCATCATCCATGGCTAATGCTGCTCCCAGTTACTCCCGAGCTTCAGGACCTCAGTGGCTTCCCTGTGAACTGGACCTTAAAGGAAAGCACCCAGCACAGGCCCTGGTGGACCTCAAGAGAGCCAGCTCACACTGCAATGGGCAGAATCCTGCTTTCGTGGCGAGTGAGCTGGTGGCTTGACTCAGAGCATGGGCATCGCACCCACAACAGGAACCCCTTGTGACCCTTCGGTGACCATTAGGCAGCTGGCAATGCCGGAGGGATTTTGACAGAGGGAAAATCGATCAAGTTCACAACCAAGGGAAAGGACCCTATTGGTTGGTAGAAGATTTTTTTGCACAAGAGATTTAGAAAAGGCTGTGTGTGTGTGTGTGTGTGTGTGTGTGTGTGTGTGTGTCGTGTGTCTCATTGACCCTGGAACTAGTTTGGCAGCCGACAAGCCCTCGTGATCCTTCGGTCTCTGTCTCCCACAGCACTGGGCTGGAAGTGTCTGTGGCCACGGCTGACTTTTTACACGGGTATTGGAGATCCAAGCACAGGGCCCCATGTTTACACAGCTGTTAAACACTGAGCCATTTCCCAGTTCCCTACCCATCTTCCTCAAAACCGAGAGAAGAGGAACGGTGCTCACTCCCATCAAGGCTGCTCCAGAGCAGACAGTGCCAGGCAGAGTCACTGTTTGGGCAGACCATCACATCCCTAAGAAACCCAGGAATGAAGCAACAAGTGCCCATAGGGGTTGCCTGCGAGGATCCCATGTGAAGCCTGGACCTCTAGAGAGTTTCCATGTCCAAGACCATCTTTTATAGCAGGACACTTTCCTGGCCTCCAGAATCCAAGTGTCCATAACCACACCATAGTTTCAGCCCACGCTGGCCAGCGCCCGGCAGCCCAGGAACCTGACTCTCCATCCAGTCCACATGCTGTCAACGCTGGGATGTGCCAGGGAGACAGATGAACACAATGTGGGAGGCAGCAGGACATGGTGTGCACACAAATAAACGCAAGCCAGGTCAATCTGCCATGTCCCTCTTCCAGAGAAAAAAAACCCTCAGGGCCTCTTGTCACTTCTATGATGGCATTCAAACTCCTGAGCATGGCATCTGTGTCCCCTCCCAAGGAGCCAGCGCTGACTGCTCGAGCCTTACCGCAGTCCATTTCTGCTCTCCCTGGACTCTGCTTCCTCTATTCTAGTCTTACTAAACGCTGATCTGCTCACACGATAGCCTTCCCCATCAGACAAGCTCCTACCCCATCGTCAATACCCTTTCCAAATGCCCACACCTCCCTGTATCTCCTGCCATTGTACTCTCTAAACCCTGGGTGAAGTTTTTATTGCAGCAGCTACCATGCTCTTTCTTGCTTTCCTTTTTCTTTTTGTTTGTTCGTTTTGCTTTGTTTTATATTCACTAAGCAGTGAACTGGTGTTTTTTGTTTTGTTTTGTTTATAATGTTGAGGATCAAACTCAGGCCTTGTTCATGTTAGGCAAGGGCTCTGACCACTTAGCTATGGCCTCAGCCCTAGCTATGAACTCTCCAGGGCAAAAACTGTGCTCAAATGTCTGTCTAATAAAGTATGATAGAGAAATGAATGTTTAAAATAAAATAAAAAACTACTGTCCCTAAGCAGAAGCAACACTTAGCTCTCTCTAGTGAGAGAAATGAAAACCATAATGAGACGAGAAATTATAGGCATAGGGGGTGCACGCCTGTGAACGCAGAACTCAGAGGAAAGAGGAGGAAGAAGAGGAAGAGGAGGAGAGATGACTCAGCAGGTAAAGACACAAGCTTGAAGACCTGAGTTTGATGCCCAGCACCCACACACTAGAAAGAGAGAACCTTCTCCCACAAGTGTCCTCTGACCTCCACAGATGTACCAATATGCATGCATGCATGCACATAAAGGCACACACAAAAACGAATATAAACGCGATCTAAAATTGTAAACCTCACATATCGAATATCCAATAACAACGTTCATTCAAAGTCGGGACAAAGCTGCCCCTCACTTCACTCCTCACCGCCAGCCCTTCTTCTCTGCAAAACCTCCTGCAAGGTTTGCAAGGCAAGACAGGGGGCAGACCCCGGAGCCCAGAAGAGCCAGCAGGCTGTCCTTATGAAGGTGGCCCCAAGGTCACTCAGCACACCACACCTCCAGACTGTGTGTCATCCCCACCCCTCCCTACAGAGAGCCTCCCGTGGCACACACACAGGGATGTGCACACGTACGGGCATGGGTATGCACATGTATGCACCTTCATCATACGTGTGCCCTTCCTTTTGTCATTGACCCTCGGGTAGGCAGGCTTTGAGCTTCTGGGGGTGGCAGGTCCTTCAGCATTTCCAGGTTAGTATTTCTCTCCAAGAACTGGGGGTCATCTGGGGACGTTTTTTTTTTTTTTCCTGGCGCTCGGCAAGATCTCCTTCCAAATGCAGAACTGCACCTGCACGTTAGACAAGGCAGCGTTTCCTCTGCTCTCCGGAACCCCTGGAGGGGGACTGAAGGAATGGATCAAATTCTTAATTTGAGCAAACCTCCCCAGCCGTGGGCCGGGGGTGAAGGGGTCATTGGTATGCCGGAGGAATTGGGAAGAAAGAGCTTCCCGGAAAAGACATCTGACTGCACTGACTGCAATTCCGGAGGCTGGGCCTCCCTGTAAGGTCAGCAGGGACCAACCTAGCTCTGGTGATTAAAATTCAAAGCATGGCCAGGGGGTGGTGAGGCATCTGCCCACCGGGCCAAGGGATGTCCTTCACCTGGGGGTGTGAGATGGTCTACACCTATGATGTATTATTAGGCGTGTTAGCTCCATTCCACCAACAGTGACTAGAACAGTCCCCAGACCCTACAAGCAGCCGGAAAACCATCTGTGACTTCCAGGATGAGCCTCCCTGCCCCATCCCATCTGCAAATCCTTCCTAGGAACCAGCAAAGCTCTGGAAGGAGGCAGGCCCCAGTCTTTCCTGGCTATGTGACCTAACTTGTCCCCTAACTCCAATGAGCTCCTGACTCCTCTCTGGAAATGATCAGCGAATGCTGAGGTGACATGGGTCAGCCCGTCAGGAAGCAATGGTGAGATTGTAGCAGTGACCTGGTGAGGTGTGTTCCTGAGGAGCTAGGGAGGTGCAGGGGGGTTCTCTCACTCCAGCTCCTCAAGACCACAGGAAAGCTGAACCCATGACCCTGCTTCTCAGATCAGCACTGGCTCTACTGAACATACTCATCACATCATGTCCATCTCTCAGAAGGCAATGAAGGTTCCAGTAGCCTTGTGAAACAAACAAAGGAATCAAGCCTGGAAGAATCACAGTCCCAGGTGTCTGGTTTTGTAGGCCAACCTGCAGATGGTGCTCTGCCTCCTAAAGCCTCTCCTGGCTCTGCCCCTATGGGAGTAAGGAAGGGGGGAGCGAAAGAAAGAAGCAGGCAGAGGATCTTCCGTCTTTGCTGGGCATCCCTGTTCCTGCAGAAGGTACCAGAAAGGTCTGGGTGACGCCAGAGTTCTGCAACCGCGCTCTATGTGAATGATCACCACCAACCCAGACTCACCCAGATGCCAGGTGCAGATGCTAGAGCACCTTCCCTGCTCAGGCACTCCTATGGGCACCCATTATCTACAGAGTCCATTCTGGAAAACGTGCGGTCCTGTTATCCTCCCCCCACCCCCCAAAAGCCAAAAAAATCTCATGCTGTGTTACGTAAGACTGCAATTTTAGTGCAAAGCCCCCTTCATGACTACCGTTGTCTTCACGCCACCCATGGCTGCTAGGTGGATGAGCCCGAGACACAGTCTGACCCTCGGGTGTCCCAGGGAAGTATGTAAAGTGCCAGCAAGTTCCAGAAGGTGCCTTGTTATTTATACCTGGAGAAGAGCGGAAATAATTGAACTGTCTGACAACAGAGGAATGATTAAATAAATTAGCTCGCAGCCGGCAGACGGAAAAGCCAGGCTTCCATTAATCTAGTCTTTAAAAAAAAAAAAATCCTGAGGATTTTTCCCACAATTAGCCTTCTGAAGAGAGAAACGGCTCTTTAACTTTGAGTTGTTCGGAAGACTTTCCTATTAAGCACACTCTCTCTTAGTTACTTTATTTTAAACAACCAAGTGTCGTTTGGGGAAATCGCATTAGCCCTCCCTGACCCCAATCATTGCTCGTTTGGGATGTTTATAGAGGTCATCTGCCGGAATTGGCAAGAAAAGGAGGCCAAGAAATTTACAGGGATCTAGTAATTGTTCTCGGGGTTGCGACCTGACAATTGCCTAGCGCTGGCTGTCATTGTAAACAAGGTTTTAAAGATCACTTTAAAAAGCAAGCAGTGCTCTGCAGCTCACCAACGCACACTTCCGGGACAAATAAAAAACAGAAAGGCCCGTCTGATGTTATGCAAATAGATACTTGTGGCTCCGACTGCAATTTCCAGAAACAACAAGGTAAACGGATTTGGAAAGGGTCGCACCTAAGTCGACAGCACTGTTCCATGCTGAGGAGGCTCCCAAAGAGGGAAGTGGGGAGGCTAAAGGGGCCAAGCCCAGCAGCGGGAGGCTGAGGCAGGAGGATTGCCAAGAGCTTGAGGCCAGCTGGGCTACCTGGCAACTTCACAATCAGTTTCACTATCAGTCCTCTTCCTTTCCTCCCTCTCTCTCTCTCTCTCTCTCTCTCTCTCTCTCTCTCTCTCTCTCGCCCCCCTTCCCCTTCCTTCCTACCCTCAGAGCAGCATCACGTGTCCCGAACAATGTCAGCCCGTGTATACACTGTTTGGGAGCCTTTCCCCTCTCCTTAGTGTGACAGACACATCTTCCTGTATCTACATCTATTTCTGTTGCTGTGTCTCCCACCTCCACCATACATTGCAGTTCCCGAAAGACTCATAGAATAAAAGAGACAAAATATCTTTTTACAGCCTCTGGGGACATCACACTGAGAGAGGAAACACTTCCACAGAAGACTTGAAAAATTATTATTTGGGGGCCAGTGAGATGGTTGAGCCAGTAAAGGTGCCTAGAGCCAAGACTGGTGGCCTGAGTGTGACTTCTAGAACCCGTGGCAGAAGGAGAAAAGGGCCAAGTGTCCTCTGACCGCCATATCCCCCCCCTTCTCTCTCACACACACACAACATGTGCATGCTTGCATGCACACACAATAAAACAAATATTAGTTTCTCTGACTAAAGCATTAACGCACCTTTGAAAACAAAACTTTGTAAAACGCCACATCTGCCTCCCAATCTCACCATCCAGACAGGGTCACTAATTAACATTCTAGTACAAGTCGTTCAGGTCCTCTTACTGTTCATGGCGCGCTTGTGTGTGTGTGTGTGTGTGTGTGTGTGTGTGTGTGTGTGTTTCCGACAGTGGGGACCACAGTGTCACTCACGTTTCCTGGTTGATGTCATTTCGTAGAAATCCCCTCTCGTTGCTCTTGTCATGTGAGCGGAGGACATTAGTCACTAAGAAGATGGGGTTTTGTTCGGTTTTGTGTTTTACCACCTGGAAGATTCAACAAGAAGCTAAGTAGAAAAGACTTGCTGGGAGAGGAGATCACTAAATATTTACTTGCCATACTTATTTTGCTATTATTATCAATTTTTGACACAGGGTCTCACTAAAGAGACTTCCATGCCCAACCTGACCTTTCTTATATTGTATATTGTGCCGTCTAAGACCGAGTTTTCTGTAATTGTTTCTTTGACTACGCTTTCTAACCCTGTGGCATTCAAAGTCCTTGTACCCCCAAACACCCTCTCAGCTACCACTCTGACGTCTGCTCCCACCTGTGAGATCTACCACTAAGGCCCCTGCTGCCCACAAGCCTCATCAGCAAGAACAAGTCATACCCCTGCAGCAGAACCTGACACCCTCCTGCAATATGGGGGCTACACTGTCATGGTGTTATGGGGAGCCCACTCAGACACAGTCTATTGTACATAGTCCATTGGGACCCCAAAAGATCACCAGGGAGACCGACTCACCAAAATACAAAGCAAGGTTTATTGTGTGCACAATACAAGCTGGCAGGGACCTCGTCAAAGCAACTGGCGCAGCAGCAGCAGCAGCAGCAGCAGCAAGAGGAAGTACCTCGCCCTTGTAGAGGGCATTATTTAAAGGCAAAAACCAGGAAAGTTACATTAGCAGGATATGGGGTGATGGGTTCAATCCTGATTGGCTCGTGTCTAGGGACTTTTCAGAAATTTTATTTTCGTACCTTGCCTGTTGCTTGTGAGGTTTTCTTATTGGCTGACCTACAGATAGGGAGATTCTATGGTTATCTATGGTACAGATTCTACAGTTATCTGTACTTTCCAGGTGGCTACCCTGTTACTTTTGCCCCTAGCCATTTCTGAGGACTGGAATGTTTTAATGGAAATGGCTTACACAAGACACAAGATGGAGGCAGAGGACAAAATGGAGGAACTTTGGTTCTTCAAGTCTATAGCCAATTGGAAGTCTTTACTCCAGCCAGCTGGGACTACACTCAGGTATCTGGAACCCAATTGAAGCCCTGAGTGTTTAGAGAAAACGGGTTTTAAAGCCAAGAACCACATCATCGTACTTCGCTTGGCAGCTCAGGGGGAGGTGTTACACAAGCAAGCAGTTTAACAGAAGTTACGTGGGGCATCTTGACCTCGGGTTCCTAGAATAGAATTGGGTAATTTCCCACAGGCTTCCCATCAAAAAGATCAAATTCTAATTAAACCTAAAATGGCCTCAGCAAGAATACAAGATAGAGAAACCTCTGTACTGTCCTTCCCTGTCACAATGGTGCCCCTGCAGCTGCAGATAGGGACTTGTCTGTCACCGTAAGTCCATCCACTAAACGAACAGCCTGGACCCTCCACGTATCCTCCACTCTGTACACCCTGAAGCACACCTAGAAAGCTGGGTACAGTGCCCAGACATGTGTGCCACACTGTCCAACACAGTGAACAATCTGGAACATCTTGACCTCTGTGTGACTCCTCCAAACATCCCTCCGTGGTGCTTCATGCATGCCTCCCCATCCCCGCTTTCCCACAGTGCACTTGGGAACATAAATGAGGAACCAAAATCATCCTCCTCTGAAACCAAGCAGGTGCAAACTCCACCTCGCCCTCTGCTGTTCCTTTCCCACTGTGGCCCCCTGGAACAGTCCTCCACTCCTTGCATAGACCCAGCCCTGGACACATCCCATCCCAGGTGGACTCTAGATAGAAAGAGGCCCCCTGGACGCAGCCCACTCCTTTCTCTATCCTCACATTCTGTGTGTGTATGTGGTGTATGTGTGTGTTTATGTGCACATGTGGGGGGGGGGGAGCAGAAGTTATGTGAATATCTTCCTCTACCACCTCCATTTTATGTTTTGAGACAGGGTTCCTTGCTAACCTGGAACTCACAGATCTGACTAGCTGACCGGTCATCAAACTCTAGGGCTCTACCCACAGTTCCAGGAATTACAGACACACCTGGCTTTTTACAGGGGCACTGGGACTTGAACTCAGATCCTCTGGCTTGCATGGCAAGCACCTACCAGCTGCACCATCTTCCCCAGCCCCTGCTCCAAATTCTTAAAAGACCATCACCTTCCCCAGCCTCCGCTAGACAGAAGTCCCATCATTGCTCAGTCTGCCTCTGCCTGGGCAGAGAGATGCCACCATCTTGACAGGGACAGGGACATTAGCAAAGGTCAGAGAATGATGCAGTGAAGCCCCTTGCTGAAAGCAGAGTCACCCGAAGGACAGGCTGGGCAGAAACCAGTCCTTCCTCCCCTCCGATCTCATCTCCCCCTCTGCCTGCTTTTGGTTTTGTTTTGCAGCCACAGCAGTGCCTTCCCACGTGGACTTGGCTTGATTATAACTGACTCGAAACCTATCCAGTGATTAAAGTGGCCGCCAAGCTCTGGTCTACAGAGAGGCAAGCTGCGGGCTGAATTATTCAAGGCACCCCTTCCTGAAGGCTGGGGAACCTGCAGGAAGAGCTGAGAGCAGAAAAGTGGGCTGTTTGGTGGGTTTGTTTTTGTTTTCCTAAAGAAAAGAGCAATTTTCCCCCATGCTGGCTATTCAACACATACCATAAGCATTAGTTAGTTTTGATTGACAGGAACCCTCTGCCAGAAAACAAAGGCTGGAGGTGCCCTGGCCCAGGCAGGATACTGGGTGCTCCGAGGACTGCTGAAATGCCTCATAGCCAACAGGACCCAAGGAGGAAGGAGACATGGGCCTGCTGAGCATCTCAACTCTGGAGCCCTGCAGGGAGGACAGGGGAGAGTGAAAATACGGAGAATCACCAGCCAGCTGTCCCTGTCCAAGGCTGGAGAAAGGGTCCCCTAAGGACAGCAGCTCCAGTGGCCAGCTGTCTCTGTCTGGGGCTGGGGAAATGGTCCACTAAGGATAACCGCAGCTCCAGTGGCCGGTGGCCACCTTCATGCAGTGAGCCGAGGATTCTCCACAAAGCACGTGTTTCAGCAAAGGCAGGGATCTAAGAACCCCCCCCCCCACCGCCACAGTCACCATTGAGCAGCATGCAGCGTGCAGAGCCAAAAGAGACCTCAGAGAGAGGGAGACCTCCAAAAGCAACTCTTCCAGACAAGGACTGATGGTGTGTGGCTGGCTGCTTTCAATCCATAGACTGACACAGTCTGGAATAGGTCAGGTTCTAGAACTTTCTTCATAGCTGTTCCAGCACTTGGCTTCTCCCTCAGGCGGTAAGCACTAGGGAAAGCAGAGAAAACTGAAGCCCAAGGAGCCAGAGTCTTCAGAATCAAGCCCCTCCCACCAGTTCCCAGGACTTTGCAAAAGATCAGGACTGAAAACAATACTAGGTCTCATTGGGTGGGGTGGGCTGGTGACAACGCTCTGTCCCAACACTTCCAACCAGTGTACCCCTTTGGCACCTGCTGCCACCTCCCCAGGCGACACGGTCAGCATCCTCAGAGCAAAGTCAGCTGCCTGTCTTGTGAGGAGCATCACATGTTACAACCAAGGACATGGAGCCCAGAAAATTCCAATTTCAAGCCCATTCCTGGGAGTCAGTTAGCGTCATCACCCCCACCTGAAGAATCCAGCAGTCAGTCACAGAGGCCCTGTCCAGGATGACCCCTGCCCTGTCCCAGGACATGGTACCCCCAGGTCCCCACAATTGAGATGAGCCCAGGGAAGTAGGTGAGTAGTCAGGACACAGGTCTCCCAATGACAGCAGCCCCCACTTCAGGAACAGGATGAATCCTTGAGGAGTGGACTCAACCTCTGCACCCAACCCTCACCTCTGAGTCCTTATCAGACAGGAGACGGAACCTCGGTAGACCTAGGCAGAGATTCCAGGGTAAGAGCTGGTGCACACCTGTGACGCCAGCTGCTCAGGGATCTGAGACAGGGGGACTGATAATCAAGAACAACCTTGAATATGAGGTGAGACCCTGATTCTAAATGCAAAAGTAAAAAAGAAGACCAGGAATGTAGCTTAGTGAAGCCCTGGATTCACCTCAGTAACTAACACACACTCATACACACACACATGGAGAGAGTGAGAGAGAGAGAAAGAGAGAGGGGGAGGGAGGGAGAGAGAGAGACAGAGGGAGAGAGAAAGAGAGAGAGGGAGAGAGAGAGAGACAGAGAGAGAGACAGAGAGAGACAGAGGGGGAGAGAAAGAGAGAGAGGGAGAGGGAGAGGGAGAGAGAGAGAGACAGACAGACAGACAGACAGACAGAGGGGGAGAGAAAGAGAGAGAGAGAGAGGGGGGGGGAGAGAAAGAGAGAGAGGGAGAGGGAGAGAGAGAGAGAGAGAGAGAGAGAGAGGGAGAGAGAGAGAGAGAGGGAGAGAGAGAGAGAGAGGGAGAGGGAGAGGGAGAGAGAGAGAGAGAGAGAGAGAGAGAGAGAGAGAGAGAGAGAGAGAGAGAGCTGACTGAACAAGGAATCCTGGCTCTGAGAAAGAGCTGGCAGCAGAAAGGACCAAAGCAATAGAAGGGATGCCAGCCCTGCCTTTCAATGCCCCCCTTCAGTTCCTTGTAACAGCTCTGTCTTATGTAAAGATGTTTCTGCCCTTTAGGATCCCTCCTGACCCTGAAGTATGACCCTTCACTGTCCCTTTTGCAGTGGGGCATGAGGAACTCAGCAATGCCCTACTCCAGAACACAGAGC
This sequence comes from Alexandromys fortis, assembly GCF_014885135.2. Taxonomy (NCBI): domain Eukaryota; kingdom Metazoa; phylum Chordata; class Mammalia; order Rodentia; family Cricetidae; genus Alexandromys; species Alexandromys fortis. The sequence continues at coordinate 16,130,602 of NW_026067894.1, forward strand.
AGCCTTCAGCTAGGGACCAGAGCTTCCTTCTCCCAGCATGCCAGGCGGCCATGCCACCCGGATGCCAGGACTAACAGCAGAGCCCTCCATTCATTCACCCCACACATCTCCCTCCTTACACATGACATCCGGTCACACCCCAGAATTTGGTTACCTCAATACAACATGCAGTGACACACAGGCCTTCAGCCTGCATGGTCTTGTTCCTGTATCATGACTCACACTGAGTCAGCAGCCTGAGCTGGGACCCTCACTCTGTCAACCAATACTCTGTGATTTGGGGAGCACACTCTGCCCCTGGTGAGCTTATGCTGTCGTGTGACTTCCTGGGAAGATGAACAGGTGACTTTTCACCCCAGATAGGGCAACAGTTAGAGATTAAAAAATTGAATCCATAGGGCTGGAGAGATGGCTCAGAGGTTAAGAGCACAGGCTTCTCTTCCAGAGGTCCTGAGTTCAATTCCCAGCAACCACATGGTGGCTCACAACCTTCTGTAGTGATATCTGGTGCCCTCTTCTGGTGTGCAAACATACATGCACACAGAATGCTGTATACACAATAAATAAATAAATCTTGAAAGAAAAAAAGAGAGAAAGAAAGAAAGAAGGAAAGGGAAGGGAAGGGAAGGGAAGGGAAGGGAAGGGAAGGGAAGCAATGAATCAGCCTAAGTCTAGCTTGGGGAAGCAGTGAGTTTGTTGGCGCTACCTACAGGAATTTGGCAGCCACAGAATAGCTCCAACCTCGGAACAAGTGTGGACCCCAGGAAGCTGCAAGGATGGAATTCCTGCTTCGGTTAGCCTTCCACACTCTGCACATTCTGATAAGTGTGTCCAACACACACACAGCCTGAGATCCACGACTGGCCTGGGGATGGTATGAAAACAGCCCAACCCAAAATCCTAGGCTTACTTAAAACACTTTTTGGTGACATTATTTTTAGAACTCTATTGTGTGGTTTTTGAGCATGAACTTGGTAGATGTCAGCATCATGTCACAGGGTCCAAAGGTGGGCCGTGCCTGCTAGCACTTCCTAAGACCACCTGCAGCTATGAGAGTTACACACAGCTGGGAGTGGACTTCAGGGAGGAGGGAGTGGCTGGAGTCTCAGGTGAGGATCTGGTGACCTTCCCTCCAAAACTGCCAGCCATTCTAATTTCAAGACAACACTGGCCGTATCCCACCCAGAAGACCGTCCCATGGCAGCTGCACACAACCCATGAATACCAAGACTCCCCCTCCCTGCAGAGCCGTGGAAAGGAAGTGTGGTCCTTCAAGTGAAACACCAAGCACAGGTACCCAAAGTGTGGGCTGTTGACTTCCATCCCATACCTGGAGATCCATGACTTGTATGTCAAAACCCAATCTAAAAGCTTCAAACCAAGGCCTTCCACATCCTGAATCCCTTTGGGATTTCTCAGGCAACCTCAGACTCAGTTGAGACCTGTATGTGACCTCACAGTCACCTGACCGTGCCTTTAACCAACTCCATGTCCCACCCTACCCTCACCATCAGCACTTTCTCTCTCCTGGGCATATGCCTCAGTCCCGATTTCGCTTCCCAGATCACAGGACACCCCTTCGCCCCCAAGCAAAATGTATAGACACTTATTTAATTGAATGTCATTGAATTATTCAGAGTTTATTGGATTCTGTCACCCCGAGTATTCCTCAGTACTCCCAGCTTTCAGAGGCCGCACTCCCACCCTCATTAATAACAATAACAGCAGCTAAGTCTATCGACTGCTTCCTGCGGGGCCTGCCCCTCGCAGATTCGGTTCAGCGGAAGCTCATGAGTCACAGCTGTGCTGGCCTCATCCCCACTGAGCCTGGCAGCTATTAATCTTGTTCTTCAAATGGAGAAACTGAGGCTCAGAAATTTGAGCATCATGCCCAAGGCCAGACAGTTAGGAGTAAAGTGGCAAATTTGAGGCTGCTTCCATAAAATGTGTTCATTTTATTTCTTAAAACTTCTGAGTTTGGAACAATTTTTCTTAATAATTGTTTATCTTGGCCAGGCAATGGGTGGTGCAAGCCTTTAATCCCAGCACTTGGAAGGTAGAGGCAGGTGGATCTCTGTGAGTTCAAGGCCAGCCTGGTCTACAGAGTGAGTTCCGGGACAGCCAGGACTTTTCACAAGAGAAACGCTGTCTTAAAAAAAAAAAAATGAAAAAATCGTTTATCTTATTATTGGGGGAGGGGTGTACACAAATGTCACAGCACTCCCATGGAAGTCAGAGAAAAACCTCAACTTTATTCTCCTTCCACCATGGCTTCCTGGGACCAAATTCCATACACCAGGCTTTTGATGCAGGAACTTTCACCCACTGAACCACCTTGCCAGCCTTTTCTTTTTGGAATAATTTCATATTATGGACAAGGTGCAAATGTGGTAGGGTGCCCCTTGAGACCCTTCCCCTGCTTCTCATGGGACCATGCCCTGCTGACCATGTGCAGTCATCAAGTGTTAAAAGTAAGATGGACTGGGTTGGCTCAGCAGGTAAAAGCATTTGCAGTCAACAAATAAGTGATTTTTTTTTTAAATTTTATGTGTAGGAACGGATGCTTGCATGTATATATGTATGTGTACCATGTGCATGCCTGTTGCCCAGCAGAGGTCAAAAGAGGGTGTCGAATCCCCTGGAACTGGAGTTACAGACAGTTGGGAACTACAATGTGGGTGCTGGGGACTGAACCCAGGTATTCTGCGAGACCAACAAGTGCTCTTAAACACTAAGCCATCTCTGAAGCCCTAAAGGAATAAAATTTAAGAAATGAACCAGTTACAGGGATGATTGCGTATCATCCCAGATCATGAGAGGTTGAGGAAGGTGACTCTCAAGTCTGAGGCCAGCCTCTGCTACATAGTGAATTTGAGTTTCAGGCCAGCTTGCACTACAGAGTAAGATAATAATAATAATAATAATAATAATAATAATAATAGCAGCTAGAGATGTAGCTAAGCCGATAGAAAGCTTGCCTAGCATGCATGAAGCCTGGGTTAGATCCCAGCTCCAGATAAACTCTGTCTGCAGACACATTCCAGAACCTGAGGGGTAGGAAAAGAGGATCAGGAATCAAGGTCATAGCAAGTTTGAGGCTACCCTGGGTTACATGAGACCCTGTCTCAAGCAATAGCAACAACAGTAACAGTATTGATTCTGTAAGTGCAATATTGTTAACTAAACTACAGATATGGTGTGATTTGTCCCCAGCTCCCTATGAATGTCCTTTTCTGCTCAGATTGTAACCCAGCATCCCCAGGGCATCTCGTCTCCTCTCCCGACCTGTTAATCTGTGGCCGTTTCTCACGGTCATGACCCCAGTCCTTCAGCAGAGTCGCAGCCAGGTTGATTACAGGACATTTCTCAGAATCTCTAAATTGATCTGGCATTTTCTCAGCGAGAGTCTGGTCTAGGAGAACACACCACAGTGGTGACATGCAGACTCCTCAGCTCTTATTGGGGACATGTGGTATGACCGTGACAGACCTCTTACCGCATCAGCATCAGCATCAGTAACTCAGTTACTTCAGCCTCTGGATTCGGCTTTAATCTCCAATGTGGTGGCAGTCAGCGAGAGAGCCCAGAAAAGAAGGGTTGCGGAACTGTCCAAGGTGGAGCAGGAAAGAGTGCCTGTACCACAGAAAGAACACATCCTAGGAAGATCTCCCAACAGCTGGCATCATTGGGAGAGCCACAGAGCTCCAAAGGGATCTGTCCAAGCCTAAGGGGGCACGACCATTCAAGCAGCCAGACATCACAAGGAGAAGGATACAGGGGTGGGCTTAACAAGAAGCCAGACTCAGATTTCAGACAAGTCTCTGCCTCCTGGTAGAACATCCCTGCAGCCATTCCAGTGCCTTGAAAACACCTCTACATGGTGCCAAGAAACTCCAAGCAGTGCTTTGCAGACAGGAAAAGCAGAAGAGCTCACTTGCCCTCACCACTCCACTTCCCCCTCTAACTCCCAGGACTCAACTTGACTCCCTTGGATCTATCACTGGCTTTGCTCTGAGCACCTAGAAGCACACATGCTCACCCCCAAGGCTTCCATAGGGTGGAGCCCAGCTGTTGCTCTGTACCTTCCCCCTCCCACTCCGATGCTGAGCACAGCCCCCACCCCAATACACACTTATCAAGTGCTCCCCCAAAAGCCAATAGAAAGTAGGTTCATTTCTGCCAAGAGCTTTTTAGAAAATACTCGATGATATTTTGTGACTCTCTCACCATCTTCCAAAGCTCAGAAAATCATTTAAGAAACTGATGACTGTGAAATTCCAATTATATTCACATGGAGAGCCAGAGCAAGCCGCAAGAAGCACAGAGATCCAGCTTTATGTTGAAGAAGCTGAAGAACAGGCGGGATGGGGACTGGCCCTGAAGTCAGACCCCACTGTTTCCAAAGACCAGCTGCACGTGAGCAGACTCGAGTTCATGGCTCTTGAAAAGAAGGGATAATTCCAGTAACACTGTAAGTCTATAATGACTGTATAACTCCATGGATCAACTTCCAAAACCAATACATCTCTCAGAAACTACATTATTAAAGGTATTACATCAGCCCCAAATGGGGTGATAGGCCTGCTCTGTTTGATGCTGATCAAACCATAACCAGAGATCTGGGCTTAGAAAAACAAACTAGGTAAATGCAGAGCCTGGTCTTAGGAATGGAGAATAAAAACCAGGCATGACAATACATGTCTGTTACCCCAGCACATGGGAACCGATGCAGGAGGATGGCAATGTTGAGGTCCAGCTTGGACTACATGGTGAAAATCCTGACAAAAGAGAGAAGGGGTGGGGAGAGGAAAATGGGAGTTCAGGGAGGCTGGAGAGATGGCTCAGAAGGTAAAGGCATGTGCTTATCCAGAGCCTCACAACCTGAGTTCCTCCCCAGGACCCATGGAGGTAGAAGGAGAAAAGTGATTCCTTCAAATTGTCCTCTGACCTCCATCTATATGCAGGCCATGACACACACACATACACACCTCTCTCTCTCTCTCTCTCTCTCTCTCTCTCTCTCTCTCTCTCTCTCTCTCTCACACACACACACACACACACACACACACACACACACACTGAAGGGACAGTTCTTTGTTCTGTGGGGACCCTGCTCTGGATGAATCTCAAAGGACCTGGAAGCAGATCCCCTGAGACACAGGGACAAAGCCCAGAGGCAAACCAGGACAGAGATCCCTTGGGGCCATCTGTACCCACTCTGGGGCCTGGCTCCCTGGGCCTCGGGGAACCAGCAGCTACAGAAGAGGTCCTGCAGTAGGATCACCTGCTCCCAGTCTCCCTGGGGAAACCAGGTTCAGAGTCCCCCTTTCCTTACACAGCCACCTTCCTAGTTCTTCCCTGGGGGCCTTGCTGGGATAGACACAGGGCCACCTTCAGGCATCACCGATACCAACACTGCCTGGCACCAGAATACATAGGAGAGTCTCCCTATGCCACCACAACCCTCTCCTTTCTAGGTCCCCAAGTCACCTCCCTCCTGCCACTGTGGAATGGCCCCCACCAATGCCCGCTAAAATCAGATTCAGCCACCCTGCACCTGCCACTCTCCCAGGAACAGATCCTGTGGGTCTACTTTCTTTCCTGGTCATGGGGCAGGTGGAATGTATCCCACCTCTCAGGCCCTCGTGGAAGGAAATAGTCTTCAGATTCTCTGCTGAGACTGTCAGCTTTACCCCCAAGACTCAAAAGCTGATAGAATTGCTAAGCATGGGAGCGTGGGTCTGATGACCCACAAAGATAACTGGGCTGCAGCTCGTAGGAAAGCACACGGTTAACATCTGAAGTACCTATGCAACAAATATAGACCAGCAAGTCTGCGTGGAGCCAGGTCTTGTACAACCCAGCTCCTTGGTTCCATTTCTACCCATTAGGATCCTCCGCTTTCAAACAGTGGCCAGCTCAAAGCCAGGAGCTGGAAGACTATGTTCACCAGCCTCATGAACTCTGCCAGACAATGAAGCAAGCATCCATGTCTAAGCCAAGCATCCTGTGGAGACAGAGGGCCAAAGCCACTGGCAGAATCATCAGAGAAGCCCCCCGCAGTCTCCTCTGATCTGGGTCTTTCAGGGACCAGGACAGAGGTTGCAGAATACAAACAGGTAAGAGAACAGTCATCACCCAGCCCGCCTCCCACATCTACCCTGGAAGCCACTGCACCTTTGCCAATGGGGGAGCTCATGTAGCCATTTTCTGCAAACAACCCTGTCTGCCCAGCCTGAGGCAGATTCTGTCCCTTCTGGATCCCAGGTTCCCAGCCCCTTAGCATCCGTCCTTCTGTGTGCCTGTGCCCTTAACAGAGAGAAAAACACCGAGGAAGCCAAACCATCTTTCTTCCGGAAAACTGCATTTTACAAAATCCTTCCCTGGGATGCCAAGCCCAGAGGACTGACTGACAGCAACAGGGCACAGCCTGTGCCAGCGGGAGAGGGAGCGAGGGAGCGGCAGGAGCTAGCCAACACTCCCTCTCCCCGGGTCTTTACCTAAGGCCGAGCTGAGCCGCCAGAGAGGAGAGCTACCCCAGGGACGCGTGCTAAAATTAAATCACCGTGAGAGCAGGACAATGAAAATGCTCCCCCCCCCCCAGATTAATTTAGGGCATGCTACACTGGCTGTCTCAGCTCAGAAATCAGGGGAAACCCTTAGGGAGTGAAGTAGCAGGTTGTACAATCACACACTTGAGATCCTCAGCCCACCTTGAGCCTAGAGCCAAGTTCCAGTCATTGTCAACACTCGCTGGTTACCGTCTGAACTTCAGCAGGTCCAGCAGGGTTGAGGACGGGATGGTGCGAGCTGTCCCCAGTCCCCATCAATGTGTCCATTTACGCCACAGTGGGCCCAGGAAGGGAAGGGGCACAGCCAACACAGCCTAGAGGAGAAAGCCAGAGTCATTTAGAACAGCTCGTTGATGGGGTCAAGGAGAGGAGGCCCGGTCTCTGAAGGGCATGCATGTCTGGCCACCCTGCTGGCAGCCGACTCATCGCTCAGCCTAAGTCACACAGATTTATTTATATTTTACATGAAAGAGGGAAACGACTTAGCCGTAGGGATCAATTCTTCAAGCCAATGTTTCCAACATGGTCATAAATCTACTTCACGGTCTCCCTTTTTTCTTTCTCTTCCTCTTGAGTTTAAGGACATCTGTTACCTCTAAGGAGGTAAGTCTTGGAGAGGACATTCCCAGGAAGCTGGGACCCTGTCTTGTGGGACAAGCCCTGGGGTTGCCACCAGGACACCTGGGGTCCAGACCAGAGCTCCATCTGTGTTCCGTAGCACAATTTGAGGCTAATTTCCTAATTGCTGGAAGAGGTGGTTGTTACCGTTCCCCCCGCACTGGTAGGGAAGTGAAACCCAGCGCACTCAGGCTCCAGGTCAGCCCAGCCCACTGAAGGAGCACTTCAATACATTTCTCAGGGTGGCCAAGCCTCTTTCCTAAGTTGCCTTGACTGTAATACACACAGATGTCGTGGTGAGCAGACCCTAGGCCAGGTAGACCCAAGTCCTCTGTCTCTCTCCATGGCCAGCACCTAGAACATTAGAGACAGTTGTAGACTAAAGTGACCCCTGCCCAGAGCTCTAGCAGTGGGACAAGTGTGGCAACCATGCCCTCCATAGGAGACAGGCTGAGCTGGTGTGTGACATGGGAAACTCTCAGAGCTGAGGGAGAAAGACTAGGGTGGTGATTAACCCCAGAGGGAAACCATGTTGTGGGTAAGAAGGCCAGGAAAGGACCTTCTTCTTGGGAAGCACTTGAAGAAGGAAGGGGTGAAGATAGTCTAGTTAGAGAGGACAGCTCAAGGTGTAGCCATCTTGGGGTGCTGGGGACACAAGAGGAAAGACTGTCCTTTGAGACCAAGAACAATGTCTCCTCTTTTAGGAAGATCTTTTCTGACCTATGGCTGTGACCTGTACCTGGTCATACTTCTAGAAGGTTCTTTGATGGTAGCACTGATGACCGACCTTCCAATTCAGCTCTAGACTGCCTTCATCTTGCTAGGCTGTCATTCCATAAACCTATTCCCTTGCCCGTCCCTGCATCGCAGATCTTTGCTCTGGGTCTATCATCACTTGGGATGCTGCTCTGTCTCCCTTCTCCATTAGTACTCCAGCCTGTTCTATCCAACACACGTGTTCCGTTTCCCAGGACACGATCCTAGACCATCTGTCAGCTTTTTAAATTCTGGTCATCTTTCTGGTTTGTCCTTTTAGGGCATAGGGGTAAACGTATCTTCATGTCTCTTACCATATTACACTAATACGTGAACACAAGCACACAGGGTCTCCACGTGCAGCACAGTGCCACTCACAAAGGAAATGGAACAGGGGGAGGCGGAAGAGGAAATGTCTTCGTCCATAATGGGCTTGCCATGCAAACACAGGGACCTGAGCCTGGGTCCTCAGCAGCCACTCAAAAGCCAGGCCCTGTAGTAAGTCTGTAAACATAGCACCGGGGAGGCAGTGGAGTCAAGCAGATGGATCCCCATTGCTTATGGCCAGCCAACCCAGCCTGGCCTAAGCAGGGAGAGACCCTATCTCAAAAGCTAAGGTATGTGACATTAACCTCTGACCTCCACACTCATGTGGGCACACATGCACAAGCACACAAAGGCAAAACGCCATGCCATGCAGACAGGACTCAAAGGCACTTCATGGATTGAAAAGAACCCTAAGAGGAACATGGACACTGTCTCAGTTCCTTCACGTGGAGCTCAAGGAAGGCAAAGTGGGCCTGTGGGAACAGGAGTCAGAATGTGGCTGAATCTCGGTACGTGGGGTTTGGCTGCACAGGGGCCAGCAGAAGGCACTTTCTGAACCTAATGGTGAGGGTCCACTGCTGTGTTCTACGCTGGAGCGTCTAACCACGCGTGGCTATTCATCTATGGCTGGCTTAAGTCAAAAAGCAGCTTTAAGTATAAACTACAAGCCTGTTTGCAGAGATTCTTGATGACTAAAAGAATGTAAATGATCTCATCCACCAATTTTATATTGGTTACACATTTAAGCAATAATATTGTGGACGGATGAGGTTAAGCAAATATATTATTGCAAACCGTGGACGTGGCTCAGGAGAAGTCCCGAGGCCCTAAGTCTAAACCCCAGTCCCACATTGGCCAGGCACAGTGGTGCACATCTTAATTCCAGCACTTGAGAGGCAGAGGTGGGAAGATCAGACGCTCAACATCATCCTTGGCCAAACAGCAAGTTCAAGGTCAGCCTATGCTCCATGAGGTCTTGTCTCAACACACACACACAGAGGCAGCACTGGAGTGGATATTGATTAAAGTGTTGGTTACATGGAGCACCTGTGTTAAAACTCATCCGAGCCTACGATGCAATTAGACCTCAGGGCGAAACAGTGTGCTCTTTCCACAAACCGCCAGAGTCTACAGACAGATCAAGGCACGTGGTGGGCGACAGAGCCTACAGTCAACCCTGTCAGAGAAGCTGACTTGGACTCACTAATTGCTCTGAACGTGATTTTACCACGCTATCCTTCTCTAGACTGTTAATCAAGTAGCTGCCCCTCAACAGACGAGGGGATGAAGACAGTGTGGTAGATGCTCCAGATGGAGTTCTATTCAGCCATCACTGAAGAACCAAAGTTCCTCCATTTTGTCCTCCACCTCCATCTTGTGTCTTCTGTAAGCTATTTCCCATAAAACATTCCAGTCCTCAGAAATGGCTAGGGGCAAAAGTAACAGGGTAGCCATGTGGAAAGTACAGATGACCGTAGAATCAGTACCATAGATAACCACAGAATCTCCCTATCTGTAGGTCAGCCAATAAGAAAACTTGACAAGCAACAGGCAAGGTACGAAAATAAAATTTGTGAAAAGTCCCTAGACATGAGCCAATCAGGATTGGCCCCATCACCCCGCACCCTAATTAACTTTCCTAGTTTTTGCCGTTAAACGGTGTCCTCTAGAAGGGCGGGGTACCTCCTCTTGTGGCTGCGCTACCAAGGTCCCTTGCAATTACGTGCATAATAATAAACCTTGCTTTTGTATTTCTGTGAGTCAGTCTCCCTGGTGGTCTTTTGGGGTCCCCACAGACTGGGCATAACTACCAAAGAACAAAATTGTATTATTTGTAGAAAAAATAATGGAACCAGAGATCATCATGATATTGAAATAAGCCAAACTCAGAACGACAAATATTGCATTCTTGAGTAAAGTTTTTTTTTAGAAGACATGAAAATAGAAAGGAAGGCTATTGGGGGGACTAGAAGGGGACCAGCAGTAGCAGAGAGGGGAGGTAAGAGAGATTAATGGAGAAGGTAATCAAAGTACATTACACATATGTATGAAAACATAACAAGGCCCGTTATTTTGTATACTTAATATAAGTTAGTATAAAATGAAGCTGGGTGTGGTGGTATATGCTATAATCCAAGGACTTAGCAAGTGAAGGTAGAAGGATCCGGAGTTCAAAGCCATCCTGGGATACGTGAGACTCTTTATCAATCACCCCCAGGAAATACATATGTTAATAAGGAAGGATTGAGAGGGATGATGAGATGGTTGACCAGGTGACCTGACTTCAATCCCTGGGACCCACACGATGGACGACAAGAATGGGCCCCTAAGACTTGCCTTCTGACTGCCACACACACACATCATGGCACGCTAGCCCCCACTCTAGCACAATGAATAGATAAATGTAACTTTTTTTGAATGAACGAGAAGAAAAGGCTATGTGTTCTTTGCCACCTAGCACCTCCTAACCCTTGCAGAGTTGGTGTCCAAACAATTCTGCTCTGCCAGGCTGCACTGTTGAATTGTTGGTTGGTTTCTGAAACAGGCTACTATCTAGGAGGCTAGCTGGGGACTGCTGCCCATCGGCCCTTTTGTCTTTCTGTGACATTTCCAGAGACTGAAGAAACCAGAGTCTAGTCCTGTTTGGAGCCTGCTCCTCCGAGACAGAATCCTAGTATTCCTCATAAAATGTTTTGGTTAGATATCCTGAGTCTCTCGTGTAAATACCATGAGCATCAGGGCAGACAAAATTAACCCAACCATACCAGTTTCCTGATTTACCTTGGACTGTGTACATAAAGACAGATTTTCTTCTCCCAGGAGATACTGAGGGTAAATGTGTTAGGAGTCATTTGCACAGATCGGTGTCACCTGCTGGGAGCGATGGGTCACATCACTCATTTCTGGGGAAGGTTTGTGAGCAAGTCTGGCTCCAGTCCTTGCCCAGCTCCTCAGGCCACTGTGCTAGACTGACTCCACACAGAATACAGAGACCCAGGGACACAGAGAAGGGTCAAGGCAAGCCCCTGACCTTGGAAATCCTGTCTTCTAGGAGATAAAGGGATAAGGATTACTGAGCCACATCAAGGTCAGGAGGATGTAAAGAGGATGCTGGGAGCATGGGGAAGGGCAACTCCATTCCACTTGTGACAAGTGGCGCCATCACCATTGGTGCGCACAGCCCAGAAGGGTCTCCAACTTTCTCCTCACGGCAGCCAGGGAGATCATTAACAACCACTGCATCTTCTAGGTGAACCCTTTTCATGGCATCAAATCATACTTAAAATGAAATTCAGAGTTCTTAACACAGTTGTCTGAGTCTGCTACTGCTGTGTAACAAACCTTCCGCAAACTCAGTGGGCCAACAGCAATAAGAACGCTTAGCAGTGTGTTCTCAGGAGAGCCTGGTCAGATGATGGAAGCTGATGTGGCCTCAGTGACTGTCCCTCGTGCCTTAGAGCTAGCAGGTCAGTCTCAATGTGTTTTTCTTGCATGACTCAAAGGAGCAAGCAGGGATATAAGGATACTCCGAAGGCCTAGGCTTGAAACTATAATCACCTGATGTGGTGGCTATTAGGACACCTGGCTAAGGCCAAACACAAGAGGTGGGAAGGCCACTCAGCTCACAATGACACGAAGACAAAGGCAGCTGAGGCTAAAGAACACCATCTCAGCCAGGCGGTGGTGGCGCACGCCTTTAATCCCAGCACTCGGAAGGCAGAGGCAGGCGGATCTCTGTGAGTTCGAGGCCAGCGTGGTCTACAAAGGGAGTTCCAGGACAGGCTCCAAAGCTACAGAGAAACCCTGTCTCGAAAAACCAAAAAAAAA
>NW_026067894.1:16143387-16263588 GCF_014885135.2 Alexandromys fortis
AGATGGTTGTGAGCCACCATGTGGTTGCTGGGAATTGAACTCAGAACCTTTGGAAGAGCAGGCAATGCTCTTAACCACTGAGCCATCTCTCCAGCCCCAAGCACCCAGTTCTTATAAGTGTCTTGAAGACTGCCTTTGCCCTGGCCTTTTAAGAAGGGTGGAATTCACCCTTAAACCAGAGCAGGTAAGAAGAGAACACTGTGGACATAAGAAATGGCAAAACCAGTGAATCTCAAAGTGGGGTCCACAGAACCACAACTCTCAGCTGGCTGTGGTGGTACAAACCAACAATCCCAGCACTGGAGAAAGAAAAGAAGATAGGACCAGGAGTTCAAGGTTAGCCTCAGTTATGTGAGATCCTGTCCAAAAAAGCAAAGCAAAACAAAACAACAGCAGCATCCTTGTCACCCAGAAGTTGCTAGAAATACCCAGTCCTAGGTCCTGACACAGCCTGGGTTCAATGAGGCTTTCCCAAGATGGGGCTCAGCAACCTGGATTTAACATCCTTTAGATAACTCTCGTTCGGGCAAAAGTCTAAATACCACTAACCTAAGCCAGAAGTCAGCCATCTTTTTTTTACTAAAGATGTATGACAATTATTATTTTTTAAAGAATATGTATGCATGTCTGTATATGGGAGTGCAAGTGCCTGCAGAGTCCAGAAGAGGGCGTAAGATTCCCGGGAGCTGGAATGCAGGTCTTTGTTAGTGGCTGGATGTGGGTATTACGAACCAAACTCAGGTACCCTGCAAGGGTAGAGAGTGTTCTTCACCACTGAGCCATCTTGCCAGCCCCTGTCTTTTTTTCTACCAAGGATACGGTAGTAAATAAGTCATAATTTGCAGGTTTGTCCTGTTGCAGTCTCTCAGCACTGCTCCGGACATAGGGAGGGGGTGGAACAGCTACAGACAATATATGCACACGCAAATGTTGGAAGTGGCCACGCTCCAACACAAACATTACTAATCAAAGCAGACAGGCTAGACTTGCGGGCTGTTCTTTACTGGCCCTGGCCCTGGCCCAGGCATAAGGGTCCCACGTCACAATGTGTGGTTTTTCAAGCTCACAAGTCCCAGGTAGAGCTAAAGGAAGCAAAATTTCAAGGCTATATATAAATTTCATTTTCATAAAAATTTCATGTATTCAAATGAGTAAATACCTTATCTGCACCAGACACTCAATACTCAGAAATGATAATGTACACACAACCTTCCACAAGTGAAAGCCAGTCAGCCGAGCCTGTCAGGGGCTGGCGACTGTACATGGGGCTTCGCTCTTGTTCTCCCAGCAATCTGATGTCACAGATAGCGAGGTTCAGTGGACACCTCCAGAGGGCGGCTGGCTTCTTGGGTCCCAGCACAGGGAACTGCACAGAGAAACATGGATAGGTGCAAGCAAGTGAAGAAATCTATTAAGAAAGGCTATCTCCAAGGGAGGCAGTGAGCTGCAGCAGAGGGAGAACTTGGCTGGAATGGCCACATAGCACAAAAGATCAGGGCTTCTATGTTACAATGCATAGGTTTGTTTGGTTGTTTGGTTGTTATTGTTGTTGTTGAAAACAACAGTATTAGCACATGATACCCCAGGGCCAAGTTCTCAGCACAGAGGAGTGTTTGCCCCAGAGGGACAAAGGGCAGGGAATAAGACAAAGGCAGGAGACAAGAGGATGAAGGAGAAGGGGAAGGGAACAAGGGAGAGGGAGAAGAGAGATTTGTCTGAGAGGGACAAAGGACTGCCTGTGGATAGAGAAGAGACAGGTGTGGCCCATAGGCAAATGCAGTTTATAGAGGTAAAAAGGGAGAAACCCTGTGTTAGGAGAAAGTGTTTAATTTTGATTGGACAGGTTAATTAGGACAGCCAAAAGGGGGCTTTTGATTGCTGGACTTCAATACTTTGATAGCTGGACCTTGGTAGTCGGCCTCAGCGGGGAGGAAGTGGTCAAATAAGAGAACAGAGCTGGGTGGCCAGCTTTAGGAATGCTAGCATAGCAAGAAAGAGGGAAGAGGGGAAGGACAAGGCCTGCCAGAGTCATGTTTGCCGTGCTCGGGCCTGTTGTTTTTACGGATAAAGAAAGTCTATTTTGTAGATAAGAAAAATAAGGCTCCGAGAAGAATGCGAATCCATATTAAAAGGCTATAGCTTGTTCATCATATGGCCTGGGGGAGGGGGAGCGTGAAGGGTGTGCAGCAGATGCAGATCTGATGGTGTGTTCCATTTCACCACTTCCATCACAGAGACCCTCAAAGCAGTAAGCAGATGTCGGTCATGTTCTAGCCACCTCCCATGTCCTCACTTGGGTGTTGTGTCAGTGAACTGGGTATATAAAGACACAGAAACCAGCCTCCAACTCCATGTCAAGTCTGTGGATGGGATCCTAACAGCCATGGAGTCAGCAATGGGGTGCAGAATGGGTCTGAGGAGCTGCAGCCCATCATGCAGAGAGGCATGGAGGCAGGCTGGCGCTTGCAGCAACAGCTCGCTCACATCTCTGTGGATCGGGAGGAGGAGGGAGTTTCTTGGTCCTGCTAGGGTTTGGAGGCTTGCCATGGGACAATGGTCTTGTACCTTGTAAAGATTTGTCATTTGCATTACTTTAATAAAATGCTGATTGGCCAGTAGCCAGGCTGGAAGTATAGGTGTAGCAACCAGAACAGGAGAATTCTGGGAAGAGGAAAGGGTCAGTCTGCAGTCGTCACCCAGACATAGAGGAAGCAAGATGAGAATGCCATTCTGATAAAAGGTACCAAGGTATATGGGTTAATTATGAATTATGGGTTAATGTAGGGTGTAAGAGTTAATAAGAAGCCTGAGCTATTAGGTCAACCAGATTATAATTAATGTAGACCTCTGTGTGTTTCTTTGGGTCTGACCTGCAGGAACAGAAACTTCTGTCAACAGGGGCTCATTTGCATAGTGTGGGCTTTTTGTTGTATTTGCATAGTGCAGGCTTTCCTGCACGCTTTGCTCTGTGTAGCTCTACACACGGCTCTGCATGTCACCTGCATGTCTCATTAGCATCTTAAGTCTCCCCTCCAGGGTATGTGCTTTTAGGATAATAGTGAGTCACAGGTCACCTACAACATTCCAGAGTGCCTCTGCATAAGGTGCTCTGTGACTGGCTCTCCACACTGCTCTCTGCCCTGGGCAATCCCACCAGGCTGCTGTTCTTCTCCCCACTGGACAATGCAGAAAACTGAGACTCAGTAGGCAATGTGATTTGGTGTAGGCCACCACACCCAGACCTCCGCAGTGCCAGCCTTCAGACTCGGCTCTGACAGATTCCAAGGCCAGAGCTGTGTCTCCCCTGAGGAAGATCCCGCAGGCAGTCTAGAGCAAGTGGACTTATCTCAGTAAAAAGCGTGTGTTTGGAAAGGACTGCATCTTCACACCATCGGATCTGACCATTGGCCCCCAGCTGCCTCCAGGACCTTCTCCTTCTGCCACCTGCAAAGTCAAGTGTCATTTGTCCACCTGCTAACAGGGCTGCAAAGTGAATCTGAAAGAAACTGCCAAGCTAAGTCACAGCTCTGTGGTGCACTGTGAGCCTCTTCTCAGAGAGCACCCCCAAGGCTCCCAGTGAGCTGGGGAGTGCTGATATTCTTTAATAACATGAAGAGCTTTTGAGCAAGATGTCCCTCTCCCCGCTCCTGGTTTTTATTTGGGGGGGGGATGAACAGCGACTGAAGCCCATTCTTCTGACTGGAGAGTTAAATCAAGCAATCCTGACAGGTGATTGAAAGGCGGACATGAGCAGTCGATTTGATTTCACACAAACCCGAGCTGGTGAGAAGGGACTGAGGAGCTTCCCGCTATCTCAAGAAACATCAAATTAAGGAGCCGCTGGGCTTGACAGGGAGCGGAGAGGCTGTCTCAGCCAGGCCTCTTAGCGGCTGCTTCAGAAGAAACTGGTTCTCCTAGAACTCGGAACAGAGGCTCCCCCACTCCCGTCATGAACTTTGTCCTTGCTGCTAAAATGTCTTTTGCTGCAAGACAACGACCATGGCTTTGAGGACAATACAGAGGTCTGCATAGACAGGGGAGCCCAGAAGGGACTCAGGCTCGGGAGGGAAGTCAGGAGCCACAACAGTGTCCTTAGCTGACAGCTACTCTGGCAAGTAGTAGCTTGCTATGCACGGCCACCCTTGGGCACACTCTTAGCCCCTGGTCCTCTCTCAGACCCTCTGAGACTGAGTCTCTTGGGAAGGTTCTGGTGTCCCCAAAAACCTAAAGACTTTGCAGGATGCTGGGGACATTCCAAATTATCCTTCAGTAGCGGTGTATTCCTGGGGACAGACAGCAGCACGCTTCCATCCGCCGCTTCTCAGGAGCTGTCGTCTGCTCTGTGCCTGCTAGTCTCTGCCTACACGCACCAGTTGCCTGTCCCCCTCCCCGGGGCCACTGCTTTCTCTTCCCGAGGACAAAGTCAAAACGCTTTAGAGATTAAATGGAAATGGTTTTGTAGAGCGTAATCGGTTCAGCCCAGCCGGAAGCCGGAAGAAGCCCCCCACCCATCTTCCTGATGGCACAGCCCCCACACCAAAGGCACAGCCACAGCCAGTGAAGGCAACACAGCAAAGCTTCAGCAGGTGCGGGGCAGGGGTCCTTCTGGGACAGCCAGTGTGTGCACGCTTAGGCGGCCACCTGCCTGGTGGAGGATGACTTCCTAGTGACTAGCCTCCCAGGTTGCATGCTTAGCCTGGGCTGAGATATGACCTGGGGCCACAAGCCCGAGCAGCCCGCCTTGGTCCTTCTCAAAACTGGCTAAGCCAGAGGATCTGGTGATGGAAAGAAAGGAGACAACAAGGTTGAACACATCTGCCCAGAGTAGAACTGAACCTTCTTGGTCCTTTAGACTTCAGTGACCCCCTCGGTGCCTAGCTCAACACAGAAGAAAGAAGCTGGGGGTGGGAGCAAAGAGGATGAACTTCCTGGGAAATACCTCAAGACAGATTAGAAACTGAATTAGAAACCCAAGATTCTTGTTTGATTCCCAGCACTACCACCCCTCAAAATCAGGCAAAAAAAAATGGACACAAGGAATACAGATTCCTCAGCTCATGAAGAAACACTCCAGCTGCCCAGGGCTCAGGGAAAGAGCTGACAGCCCAGCAGACTGGGAGAAGCAAGATACTGACCAGCCAGGAAGCGCAAGAACTGAAGCTAGACCCAGAAACCCAGGCTTCCCTCCCATCAGGCAGCTGCCATACAGCCTCCTGGACCTCAGGTTGGGCAGAATCATCTCCAGGTCACCTGGCCATGGATTTGAAATGCCCCCCCCCCACATATTAAAGAGTTGCATGTTAAAGGTGTAATCCCCCAGTCCAGCAGTGTTCAGGAACAAGGCTGTGGGGTGGCGGCAGGATCCTGAGGACTCCAACATCAGCAGTAAATGATGGGTTCATAATTTGATGATCTGCGGGGGCGGGGATATGTGTGATAGGAATGTAGGAGGTAGAATCTACTTAAAAGGAGTATGTCCTTGAGGGGGTGTGGCCTTGAGGACATAATTAGTCCTCAGATTCTGTGGGGGGGTCTCTCTCTATTTACTTACCCACCTTACTTGGCCACCATCGAGCAAACACCTTTCTCATCCACACACTCCAGTGTGGTAAGATTTCTTGTCAGGCCTTTGAGATGGCCAGCTCCTCAACAATGACATGGAGACTTATTATGGAAGCTTGGCTTTTAGCTTAGGCTTGTTCCTAACTAGCTCTTATAACTTAAATTAACCCATTTTTATTAATCTACATTCTATCACATGGCTTTTACGTAACTCCTTTCTATTCTGTGTGTTTGACTTGCTGTGTCTCACTGGCATCTCTCAAGATTTATCTCGAGTTCCTCTCTTTCCCTGGAAGTCCCGCCTATTCTCTCCTGCCTAGCTATTGGCCATTCATCTCTCTATTAAACCAATCACAATGACCCATCTTCTCACTGTGTAAACGAGTATCCACAACACTTCAGCTGTCATGCTGTTCTGCCCCACCATAGGCCTAAGCAAAGAGGGCAGCCAGCTGGGCCCTCTAAACCCATTAGCCCAAATAAACCCTCCCGCTCTGAAGCTGTGTCTCTCGGGTATTATGTCATAGCAACGGAAAGCCGTGAGACAACTCTGCGCCAGTCTCCCCTGTTGGCAGATTTTCCTTCAACCAAGTTGCCTGCCTCGGATGAAATTTGGATCGACTGGGGAGCCATGATGAAAATGCAGAAGAATAAGCATTGTGGTTGACTGTGAAATGACCACTCGGGCTCATGTGGTTCAATACTTGGCCCCCAGCTGGTGGCACTGTTTGGAGAGGTTGGGGACCTTTAGGAGGGAGCTAATCACTGGGGCAGAACCTTGAGGGCTCCTATCCCTGTTCCAAGTGGTTGTTCTGTGCTTCAGGACTTTGGATACAACGTGACCAAGACAACCTGTAGCTCCAGCTGGGCCTTCCTTCCTTCCTTTCTTAAATCGGTTCTTTAAATCTCTTTGTTACATTTTATTTAGTGTGGGGAGGGTGGGTGGGGGTGTACGTATGTGGGGGAGGCATGGCTGTACTCAGCACCGGTACCACCTTGCCACTGGACAACTTTCAAGAGTTGGTTCTCTCCTTCCACCGCTTGGGTCCAGGGATCAGCAGAAGCACCTTCACGGATGAGTTAGCTCAGGGGTCCTTAAGCTGCTTCTTGTTGGATACTTTGTCTCAACGGTGAAAAGCAACTACTGTTGCTTACTTACGGAGTGCTGACTTAGGAAGTCCAAGAAGGTCAAAAAGAAAGCAGAGTCAACAGCACTCAGAGTAGCGATGCAGAGTACATAGGGGCGGGGGGAGGGGGGGCGGAAGCAGCTATGTCTTGTTCACCCTAGCCAAGTCCCGTCCACCCTCCACTCGGAACACTAAGTCTGAAACGAGCCCTCCTGAAGAATGCCCCCTCTTGCCTCCTATTGTCCATTGATGCCTTCACCCTGGCTTGTCTTTATTTACATAGCAAATGCTTATTACCAACCCTTTATATAAGCCTGGCACTGTCATAAGTGCCTTTTGAATATTCATTCATCCACGTGAACCTTCATACTAGTGACAAGGGCTCTTGTTGGTCCCATTTTACAGATGAGAGAAGAGACAATCTATCACAGCTAGTGAGCTCAGAGTAAGGATTCAAACCTGCATGCTTCCTAAGGGAGGGACTTAAAACTTATCCCATCTACAACAAGAGTACTCAATAAATTTGCTGAATCTACAAATGAATACAGAAGGCAGGGCTCGCTGACATATGCTTCAGCTGCCACCAAAGAGATCCCAGGCACTGTCCAGTGACTAGGAGCCGGCAAAGACAGTGCAATTGCTCTGAGCACATCCATTCAGCACCAGGGAGGCCCCGACTTTCTGCTGAGACCTCAAGGACCCAGGCAGGCTTGAGCCTTCCTGAGGTCTATGGGAGCAGAAGACTGCTTTCTTGTGGCTTCCCCTGCCCTCCCCCGCCTCTGTGGTTGGAGACTCCAATTAATTATGCTGTGTAATTAGATAAAGAATATTCATTTTTCATTAATGACGTTAAACTCTGGCTCTGTGGCTGAGTTCCTTATGTTTTAATTAAGCGGGACTCCTGAAAGGCGTGCGGCTGCTCCGCGAAGGCTCCTCTCACAGTGAACAGTCACTTGGAATTTTAAGAAGTGAAGGGTTCCTTCCCCAAGTTAATTACCTCAAAATTAGCTTAATCACAGCTCATTTAAACTTATCTAAACAACAGCAAGATGAGTTCCAGGAAGCCGAGCTTCTGACTCTGCCTGGTAAAGTTGAAGATTTATTTTTACTTAATAATAACTTTTAAAGTAGACCCTGGTGGATGGTAGTGACCTGGTGGCCTACGGGCTAAAGCTTGCTTGGAGCTGGGATGTAGATGAGGAGGAAAGCGCTTGCTTGTTCTCGAACCAGTGACTTCAGGTCTTAGGTGCTAAAACCCTCCATATTCGGCTATTTCCAGAGCAAAGTTCCAGCCCTCAGGTCTTCACTACCCACAGATATCAGTTTATCAGTTCCCTGTTTGTTCTGAAGAATAGCTCATGCCTTGGGGGGTAGCCGGGTACCCCCTCCCTACTGGATATACTCAGAGCAGAACATCTAGACAGAGAGGGGAGCAAGGCTCTGGATGAGCCAGGCTCAAGGGACTAAGACTTCATTCCCTCTATTCCGCAGGCATGACTATGCCCATGTAACAACTGGTATGCCATGGGCACTGGGTGCACATACAACAAAAGCAGGAATTCATGAACGCTCAGGTAGGCAGCCCTGGGAGGCCAAGTTGGGATCCCTGGAGAAGCCACCTGATGCCAGCCTAACTCCCCATTCCTTATTGCTCCCTGCCGTGAAGGACCATCTTCACAGAAGGTTCACAGGGACTGGTCTCAAGGAAAATCTATCTTTGAGGGTGTATAAGGGGGCTCCAGCACCCCAAAAGGCGAGACAGGCAGATCACCAGTCTGCATCCATCCCTGGCTACACAGTGAGAGCCAGCTTTGAAAGGAAAAGGAAAGGGCGTGTCCCTGTGGCCTCACTGTGAGAGCTAAATGAACCATCTGTGTACAATGTCTGCCATAATTCTCACAGTAGCCCAGTGGCACAAGAACAATTAGGATCCTCACATCCCAAGAGGGCAAACCAAACCGAGGCACAAGAGAGACAACACCAAGCTCTAGCTGGCAGCTTGGGAGAGGGGTTGGGAGTGCAATGAGAGTCTGAGGATGGTCCGAGGGAAGTCAGAAGTGAAAGGGGGAAACTGAATCATGAGTCACTCTGTTGTAGACTAGACAGGGCTGGAGTAACAGGTACTTCTGTCTGCCTGGCCAACAGTGTGGCATGGACCAGGGAGGCAGAAACCAGCTCTGTGCATCAGCACCAGCCTGACCAGCCGGTGCAGGGACAAGGGCAGACCAGCAGGAAGCTGAGGCTGCCCTCCTGTTGGCTAGTCGCTGGAGCTGGGAGGCTGGGAAATGATTTATCTGCCTCCTCTTTCCACACAATTGGCTCTCCTTTGCCTACTCCCTGTTGGGGTGAGAATGCTGGAAAAGCCTGGAAGGGGCGGTAAGCGTCACAAAAGACTTCCAAAAATCGGAGGCCGCCTCCCTGATCTAGAAATGAATAGCTGTGGTAGCCTAGCATTCCCCTGTCCTCTCTGCCCCATCCCAGGTCACCCTGGCTCACCAAGGGGCCTTGCATTCCTGGCAAGGGTCCAGAACTTTCCAACCATTACCTGCTCCTGCCTCATCTCCCCACCCACCCAAGAGAGGTGGCACCGTAGCAGAGACAACTGTGTAATTCTAGCTGTCACTACCCTAATTACACCCCACCGTCCTCCCGCCAGCACTGTGCACCCCGTGCTGCCTGCATAATGGGCCTAAAAAAAAAAAAGACACTCTCCTTTTCACAGCTGCCTTTTGAAGGGGAACAATCTCACACAATGTCGCTTAATGACGGCACTGCCTGGCTCTCCAGCAATTCCCAGCCCCCTCACCCCCAGTCCTTCTCTCTCTCTCTCTCTCTCTCTCTCTCTCTCTCTCTCTCCTTGATAATCATCATAATTGTCATAATCACCCTGGAGTTAAGAGAGGTACCTGGGACATTTCCATCAATTATGAAGTGACCTAATGAAAGGTCAAGATGATCTGAGTGAGCGGGAGGCTGAGGGGAGGGAAGGAGGCAGACACACCACCACACATGAGCGAGCAGGGGAATGAGCATGTGTGTGTGCACACTCCCCACTAGGGTGCACACGCCACACGTGTGTACACACCAGACTCTGAAGGCTGGCGAGAAGAGCGGCAGAGAGAGACAAAGGCACTTGCCTCCCAATGCCTCTGCACAAAGAGTCAGGTCGGGTCCATAAAGAGATTCCACTCACCCCAAGTCCTGTGATGGGAGGGACTGTACTTCCCTAATAAAGGCTACACAGTGAACCTCAGGGCAGGGGTCAAGGTTACAGCTAAAAGAGGCCAGTCCCCGGTATAAGACTCCCTGTTGACCTTTCAAAGCCTCACTATATTCATCTGAAAAATGGGTTACCCCATAAGATCTGACTACTTTAATCCTGCAGTCTAAGAGGATTCTCTCTCCCAGTTACTCCCCCCGCCCCAGGGTAGTCATGTGATATCAAGGCAACCCTTACAGCAAACTAAAATATATATGTACATATGTGAATATATGCAGGGATATATATGATCTGTGTGTGTAACATAAACCAGATTGGTTTTGGTTTTCGAGACAAGATCTCTATCCTTGAACTCCTGATCTAATTGCGCCTACCTCCCAGGGTTGGGATTACAGCCACACACCCACATCTGGTCTGTACACACCACATCTGGTCTGTTCAGTGCTGTGAATGTAACCTAGGACATGCTAGGCAGTCACTCTGCAAACGGAGCTGCATCCCATGCCCTCTAGTTGATACACAGATTTAGTTCAGGTCCGGAAGCATGTGTCCACCAACTGTGTGACCCTGTGCAAATTCCTCAATTTCTTTGTGTCTCACTTTTTTGACACCTATAAAATAGGAAGTATAATAGTGCCTACCTTAAAGCTTATGAGAATTAATTCTTCAGGGGCTGGAGAGATAGATGGCTCAGTGGTTAAGAGAACGTGCTGCTCCTCCAGAGGACCTGAGTTCAAATCCCAGTACTCGCATCAGGTAGTTCACAGTCACCTGTAACTCCAGCTCCAGGAGGTCCATCGCCTCTAGTCTCTACAGGTAGGACACACACACACAGATGGACACACACATCAAACACACACACTCTAAAAATGAATGAATCTTTAAGCTCTTAGTTGTTGCTGCTGTTGGGTTCTTGTTGTTGTTGGTTTGGTTTTTGTTTTTTAAGACAGGGTTTCATGGAGTCCTGGCTGGTCAAAGAGGCTGACCCTGCATTCCTGGTCTTGTATCCTCACCTACACAGACTATATACATTAGTGACTGTCTCTAAGTCAACAATAATTCATAGGTGTCCCATTACAGAAAGAAAGAGAAGCACATCCCCTTAGAGTTGTTTAACCAAGAGCGAGTCCAGGTTTGAGTTCTCTATTTCATGTTCCTTGTGTCTTCTGTCCTCTGTCTGCTCCATGGGTCTGAATCCGTGCCTGCCTGAAGGTGGTTTTGTGACTCTCCTTGTCCCTTTGTCTGTGTGTGTCTGTCCATCTGCTGTATGAGCTGTGCCTGTCTGTAAGTGGTGCTTGTGTGTCTGTCTGTATGATTGTGTGATCGTGTATGTGTGATTGTGTATTTGTGACTATGGGATTGTGTGATTATATGTGTGTGATTGTGTGATTATGATTATGTGTGTGTGAGCATGTGTGTGATTGTGTGTGTGATTTTGCGTATGTGTTCTCTCTGTGAGTGTGTGTCTGTCCCTACAAAGGGCTGTATTGTGGTATCTGTCTTTAATGAACAGCAACAGAAAGCATCACATGGGGAAGAAATGGGATATCACACAGAAATCTTTAATAGAGTTTTACACGGGATTAAGTCTCTGGCTCCCACTGATCCCAACTGACAGAGAAAACAAACATCATTGTTTACCAAACAATCTCCATAATGGATGCTTTCAACTTTCATGGTAGATTTTGGGTAGCTGCTTTCAACTTCTGTATTTGCTGCTTTCTGCGCATGATACGCATCCACTCCTCTAGGTCGGAGGCATAGAAGAGTACATAACTTCAAATTGCAGCTATGCGTTAGCGTAGGTTGTAAAAGTCGATTGCATGAGAAATCCAAGCTAGTCTGGCAGAAGTTCCAGTCTCTTAGAATGTAAGGGACATTTTCAGAATATTGCATCGCCACCCTCCCCTCCTAAGTGCCGGAATTACAAGAATGTGCCACCACACCAGACACCACACTGTAGGTGAAATGCAGAAAAGTCAAGCCATAAAAAAGGAGGACTGCTATATACAGGAAGGCTCAGAAGAGTTATTTGACACTGCGTAGCTTTGCTCAACCCCGCAGACAGCACTAAACCCTGTGCGGCACTAAACACGGATCCTTGTTGAGTGGATAACACGCCCGTAGCTCCGCCACTGCTCTAATGCTGGCAAGCACGAAGCAAGTTTTCACGCTTATGTAGGATGGTGCACGGCTCTCATTCTCCCACTTCCTCAACGACTGCTGCCCCCATTGTTCACACAAAGTGTTGAGACCAGAGATGCCTTGCCTCAAAAGTCCTCTTGAATTGGGGCAGGCAGCTTCCCCCACCCAGGCTCCTCCTGGGCGGCTAGTTCCAAGGTATTTAATCAACTCTGGCCCCTCCCACAGACACCTGCCCCTCAGCCTCGAAAGCCCAAAGTCAAAACTGTTTTTGATGTAGCAGAGCCCTCTCTGCAGTAGAGAGGCTGAGCCATCTGCCGCCTGCCCGCGGCTGTCAGGAGGGAGCCCAAGCCAGGCGAGCGAGGCAAACGATGTGAACTGGCTTTGTGATCCTTGTGCCAGGAGCTGCTGCCTCTCCTGGCATGCAGGGCTGGGAGAATGGGCTGTGTCAGACCCCAGCCACCCACAAGGGCGCCCAGAGGGTCCCAACACCACAGGATTGAAGCTTGAAGTGTCAGCACTAGGCTGGAACACACGCCAAAGCTAGAGGCTGGTGGCCAGGCCCAGGCAGAGCTGGGGCAAGGCCGTGGCCAGGACACTGAATCAGATCAAGCAGGTTCTAAATGCAGCGAGAAGAACCTGAGGTAAAATCCTGAGATCCCTCTAACCAGCTGCAGAGATGGCTCAGCCATTAAGAGTACTTAATAGCTGCTTGCTGCTCTTCCAGAGGACCTGAGTCCAGTTCCCAGCACCCACATGGCTGCTCACAACTGCCTGTAACTCCAGCCCCAGGGGATCCGACACCCTCTTCTGACCTCCAGATACCTGCATACATTTACTCAACAGGCACACATATAGAAATAAAAATTTTTAAAAATGAATGAAGTCAGGGGGAGGGATCTGAACCTCTTAGTGCTAGCCTTTCTCCATTGTTAACATCAAAATAACATTTGAAATTTTTTTTAATAACACAAAAGTTTCAGGACTAAACCATGTACAGTGGTTCCAGAGCCAAACTTTCTGGATTTAAATCTGGCTTTTGGGCACATCACCTATGTGCTGGGCCTCAGTTTCCTCCTCTTTGAAATGGGCAGGAATGTGCCAGAGTGCTTCTTCCCACAGTGGCTAGGAATATAGTATAAGTCAAATACTTAGAATAAAGCCTGATGCAGAACAAAAACCCATTAAATGTCTATGTGTTTTCTTATTCTTTTTTTTTTCTTTTTGGAGACAGGGTCTTACTGTGTAGCCCAGGCTAACTTCAAACCTATAGTCCTCCAGTCTCAAATTGAGAGTTGGGATTGCAAGTGTACACCATCACACCCAACCCGTTGTACTTCTTCAGACTTAAACATCTGCTTTCTGGATTTGGGGTTCAGAAACATCAGGAAGAAGTCATTGAAGGTAAAGGGTTTTACCCTTCCGAGGGTCCTAAATCTATGCTTGGAGCAGTCCAGCCTCTAAGTGGGGTGTGGGGAGCACCAATCCCAGCATGCCTCTGTAAGACCACAGACAGGACAGGACAGTAGCATCCACATAGCCCTAGGGCCACGGGTCAGTCACTAGGAAGAGGTGAGCACAGGACCCTTCTGGACATGCTTCCTAGCCAGCAGTCCCATCACTAGGAGCAGTGAAAGACACTAAAGAAAAAGGAAGGGGACTCACTGGTCCCCAGCAGGCCCAGCTTATGCTCCTTCATCTGGGACAAGGTTGGGCCAGAGAAGGGGGTTGTGGGAGAAGGGGCACCATGTACAGAGAAGCTTCAGAGCTGAGGCAGTGGATACTCTGGGCACAGCCTTCTGCCTTTGAGCACAAGGAAAATCAGAGTCGCTTCTAGGCTGGCACAGTAATTAAGCCCCCGGACAGGGAAGCTAACCCCACCAACAACCATTGGGTGGCCTGCTTGTGGAAACAGCTCTTTGAAGTCTGCCACAATTGAGGCTGGAGCTAGGGACTCCCTGCTTGAGACCTGGAGCCTGCCCCACCCCCATGCTGCCCCTCTCCCACTTGCCGTGTGGTGTCCTTCAGAAACCTCTGAACTGGAAAAGGAAGAGGCGACATCACAGAGCCCATTGTTTGCTGTTTAATCCCCTGAGGTAACAAGGACAAGGGGAACAGAGGATGAAAAGACAATGAGGGACAAACACACGGACATTGGTGGCTTTCTAGCTGCAACTTCAAGTCTCCCTTCTAAGGAGCACCCCACATTCTTAGAGTCAAAGTTCTCTTTTATGAGCCAGCAGCTTTGAACAGGTTTCTGTCCCTACAGCCCAGATGGGAAGTGTGTGTTTCCTTTCTCTCTGACATTATTAATCTTAAATGCCATCATTAATTTACTAACAATGTGTGTATCCGTATCTCTAGAAACAAAAGGTAAGGAGGGGGTAGGGGAGCCTTGCTTGAGCAACACAAATGAATTCTCCTGCCCATGGGGCCCCATCTTATTTTGGTTCTACATTCAAAGATAGCATCCAGTGGCCAGAAGCAATTAAAAAGGAGCCCTGATCTTGCCTTGAATCTCTCAAACCCCTTTCCTCTCCCTCTGCCTCCCCCAGAATCTCTCCCTGTCAGAACCTGACCACCACCAGGGTAACGTGGAAGGAAAAATGGTTAGAGGCTTTGGCTCGCTTTGTTTTCCCTTTTCCCTTCCCTCCATTTACAAAGAAATTCCCACAGCTGACAGCAGCTACCGGGAGTGTCCAACGTTTTGACCTCACCACATGACGAACCCCAAAAGTATTGGGCCACTCTCCTGGGATACCTGCAGTCCTGGAGGTCACAGTTTGGACATACCTGTTAGACCATTGGTCCCAGCCCTTCCCTTCAGCCTGTCTTTTCTTGGTCTTACAATTCTGTATCCCTGGAGTCCTGAGAAGCAAGCTGGAAGATAATTCTTAGAAGGTTGCCCAAGGAACAGGGCATAGACAAGTCTCCCTGTCCTGTGGGAGAGGGTCAGAGAAAGGCAGGCCACGTCCCAAAGCAGAAGTTTCAGCCCTGACCTTAACTGGTCTTATAGGACTCAGTGTCCCAGGGAAGCTAAAAGAACTGGCCTTTCCATCCAGATGAGGCAATTGCAGGACACCCAGTTCTCCTCTGCAGCACATCCCCAAACACACTTATCCACAGGACCAGAGCATGACCTTGATGCTGCTCACTCAAGTCTTTACAGTTCTGGGTTCTCCTTTACAGCCAGCTGACTACAGGTCTGGTAGGTTCCTCCAGCTCGTCCTGAAGTCATTCTCATTGTCTCCTCCCAGGACAGCTTCACCTTTATGGGCCGTAGTGTCCCACCTGAATATGGCCTGTTCAAGCCATCCCAACTCTCACCTGCCATCCTGCGTATGTCAGCCCCACATGCGTGTCACACCCTACACATGAGCACACTTAGCCCCACATGGCCTACACCCACGCACAAGAGCACACACAGCCCCCATGCCTGTCACACCCATGCACATGAGCACACACAGCCCACATGCCTGTCACACCCATGTACATGAGCACACACAGCCCACATGCCTGTCACACCCATGCATATGAGCACATACAGCACTGCATGCCTGATACATGCATGAGCACACACAGTCCCACATGCCTGTCACACGCATGAGTACACACAGCCCCATGTGCCCGACACACCCACGCACCCTGAAGACTGGTCTTCTTCTTCCCCTTTCCAGAGGCTTCCACTGTCTCATGGACACCTCCAAGTCTCTCCTACTTGGCATTCAAGGACTGTTGCCTTGGCCCTTTTTGCCTCCTCCCCGAAGGCTGGACTAAGTGCAGAATGCCCTTCAAGGTTGGCTGATGTGTGTTGTCCCCTTTCTGGTCCCTGGTGCCAGCAACAGTACAATTCAGTATGTATTGCAGTTGGGAATCTGGGCTCCCCAGTCAACCTGGTTAGATTCAAATATAGACGCCACAATTACTCACTGTGACCTTGTACAAGCAACTGCCTCTCTGAGCCTCCATTTTCTCAGTTGCTAAATATAATTAATAATAGTGTTGAATTTTAATTATCACAAGGATTAATTAAAAGAAATAATATATACAAAGTACTTAACACAGCGCTGTCTATACTACTAGTACTTAATACTTGGTTAACTATTATTAAATACTACCACTAGTATCTCTTTAGCCCACCTAGGCTTCTGAGTTTTTGATTTTACAAAACCATGGGCTCTTCTATCTGGAACTCTATCTCAAGTGGAGAAACAGTCTCAGCAAGGTTAAGAGACGTGGCCAAAGTCGCATCGCATCGCCATAAGACACTCCATGAAGACTAGATAGGCACATTGCTGTGTGCACAACGATGCTACTAGAGTCACTGCCAAGGTACTTTCTTGTCTGCACATGAATTCGCCTGTGGATAACCTGGTTTTGCTCCACCGCTCAGCTTCTTCACCCGTGGGTGTTCGGAAATGTGTGTGTGTGTGTGTGTGTGCGCGCATGTGCACAGGTGTGTGGGCGGACCCAATTTGAGAGTGGGTGGGGCTTGGTCACGGCTTTGTGCATGGGCATGCGGATGCGTGCACCTATGTGGCGTGGGTGAGCATCCCTCTGTGTACACTTATGTGATGTGGGCGTGAATGAGCAGGTGCCTGCACATGTGGGGCTATGTGTAGGTGCCTGTGGGAGGGTCACACCACCCAGCTGTAACTGATCTTAACAGGACTGCATCACCCAAATTTACATACTCCCCGGCATAGTGTATAGCCCAAAGACTGGCACACAATGACCCAAGTTTAACACAAGCAAAGTGGAAAAATTATGGTGAAGATCCAGGCATTTCCACCTCCTCAGCAGGCCCATGAGCTGAGCTCAGCATTGCAGGAGGTGTGCTCTCCGGGGACCCCATCCAGCTGGGCCACTCTGAGCCTTCCCAAATCAGGCATCAATTGCAGAACAGCTGGCTGAAGTCCTCTCATGGGGCGGGGGGCGGGGGGACGGACAGCTGGCTGAAGTCCTCTCATGGGGGGTGGGATGAGTGGGTGCCCGGAGACACACCCCCCAGCCTGAGGATGGCCGCTTAAGTGGCAGTAAAGGAAACAAAAGATGAAATGCATCAGCCATTGGCAGCTGTAAAAAGAGCAAAATCGCTCAGCAGAAAAGCAGGTACCATCCATCATCCGGCCCATCTCCACTAGCGCTGCTGGAACAGGGGGGTTTTAATGCCCTCCGCTTCGTTTGCATTCTCACAGCTACTCTCTCATGGCAGTCGAGGTTGCCAAGAAGATCTGAGTGGTTTTTTAAAGACGTTGATAAAACCATTTCCGCCGAGGAATAAGTTTTGGGGGGCAGGAGAGAAAGGGAAAAAAGAAAGTTTTCTGAAATAATCCATTCGGTCTGCAGAGCGACAGTCACAGGCTCTGCAGAGGTATTAGTCCCATAAAAGCCAAGCGAGAAGTTTGGCCCGATAGGCTCTGAGCCATCGAGATAAGCAATTCATTCATTTGACACCAGAGTCGAGACCTGGATTTTTACAGAATCACTGGGCAAGGCTTCAGAGGCAGTCTAGAGTGGGGGTATGACCAGGGCTTGTCACCTTACAGAACGTACAGTGGGCGTCAAAGTCCCTCTGAGCCAAGGACACCTCCACAAGTTCCCACTAGCTTCCAAAGTACAGCAGCAGACAGACCAGGAAAGAGCAGCTCTTCTTCCCTTGCAAAAGTTGGGCGGGGGAGGGGACAAGCTAGAAAGCTTGCACCCTTGACTGAGCCCTTCCACTGAGTCAACTTCCAGCTGAACTCTAATTTCCAGAGCTGGGCACATCCCATGGGTGGTGAGGCTAGGAGAAAAGCGCTTGTGCAAGAGCTCACTCTGGCAAGGATCTGGCAGGATTGGAGCATGACTTGTCCCATCCCTGGGCCATGCTGCCATCTTCCCTTTCCCATCTGTATTAGAACAGGCTACACTCAGCAGTCACCATGCATCCCTGGAACCTGGGTCAAGTGAAAGGGGAAGAAAACGATGCCAGGCATCCTGGTTCTGCCAAAAGAGGGCAGGTCAGGAGACCAGCAGCCAAGCAAACGTGAAGAACTTGCCTGATGCCAAGTGCCAAGCTGGACGTCTTGGCACACACCTATAACCTCGGCACTCAGGAGGCAGAAGGAGAGATGGAGAGACAGACAAAGACAAACAGAGACACAGAGAGGATGCTGTCCTGGGCCTTCTCTTGGTCTGAGCTCTGAACTCATTGCTCTTGTCCTCAATACAAGGGTCACTCACAAATGTATTGGCTTGACCAGCACTGGAAATTGTCCCCTGCCCCCACAATAGCTTCCCTGGCTCTAGCACTCTGTCCAGCATCCCCACATCAGTCAAGAAGGTACAGTTAGGACTCAAGTGGCAGTTGACTGGAGAGGACAGTCAATGTGAGGTTCTGTTCCTCATTGGCTTGTTGACCAGGGCCTCTAGGAGACACAGAGACTTTGTTGTTTGTTAGATAAGCCCTCATACTCGAAAGCCCTGCAGTTGAAGAACACCTTGAACTTCTGATCCCCCTGATTCCAACTCCCAAATGCTGGGATTACAGCTATGTGCCACCACACCCAACTGAGAGCCACAGCACCTGTATACTCGGGTATAGTAACTTCACAACTGTGTCACCCTAGGGATCATTGTGAGTTTGAGGCCATCCTGGTCTACATCTAGACTATACAGAGAGTTCCAGGTCAACCTGGACTACAGAATTAGATCCTGTCTCAAAAATTTTAAAACCTAAGCCAGGCAGTGGTAGTACATGCCTTTGATCCCAGCACTCAGGAGGCAGAGGCAGGCAGATATATGAATTTGAGGCCAACCAGGTCTATAGAGCTAGTAGCAGGACAGCCAGGGCTACACAGAGAAACTTTGTCTTGAAAAAAGTAAAAGGAAGGAAGGAAGGAAGGAAGGAAGGAAGGAAGGAAGGAAGGAAGGAAGGAAGAACTTAAAAGAACTGAACCCAAAGCCCCTCTGGTTACTGAGCTACAACCCCAACTCCTACCCCTTCTAAACCTTCTCAAATGCTGTCTGCCTATGATGTGTCTCTTGTTGGAGGCTCTCAAGTCCTCCTCTTTCCCAAGTGCCATGTGCGCATCTCTATCCTGGTGCCTCTGACCCTAGTGACTGCTGTGGGTGGGAACTCTGAAGGGAAGGAGAAGCATCAGTGCACCGGCAGCGGTCAGCTCATGAGAGAGAATAAACCTGTCTTATTGATCTCTTACAGTGTGACCTGATGACGTCCATCTGACCTCACAATAACAGGCAAGAGGTAACTTCTAATCACTTCCCTTTTACAGAAACTAAGAATGTGAGAGGTTAAGTAGTACACCCAAAGTCACACGGCCAGCTGATCACAGGAGGGCCAGAATTCAGGTCCTGCACTCTGATCCTTAAGTTCTCCTTCTACCAGCTCAGCACAAGATCACACACAGAGAACGAAGGCCTGACCTATGAACTTCCTCCCTCAAGCAGTCTCAGGGTCAGATCAGCGACCTCTCTGACCTGTAAATGTCTATGTCCATTCTGGACCCCAGACTAAGCTGGGTTGTGGAAGAAAGATACTTCCCCCTTCTGTGGTCCTCACATCTGACCCTCAACAGCTCCATTTCCTCTGTCCCCAGTAGGGCTCCATTCCTGCCACTCCCCTTTCAGATGCCAGGGGTCTGAGGCTTCTCTTCCGCCCAGGTGACTATAGACCTGGAAATGGGACACATACACACACCACTGACTGCAAACCAGAAAACAGCCTGTTCAGCACCTTGGAGAGGGACCTTCATCCCAACTCTTGCCTACCTGTGCAGTGGGGCAAAGGCCCTCCTGCCTCCTGTGGAGGACACCTGCTAAACGTTCAGGAGAGCACTTCCACCTTGAGAACTGTGAAAGTCAGATCATTATTAAAGGCCATGAGAGCTGACTGAAGAATGGATAAGGACATGTGGTACATTTACACAATGGAGTACTACACAGCAGAAAAAAAAATAGCGACATCTTGAAATTTGCAGGCAAATGGGAGGAGCTAAAAAGCATCATATTGAGTGAGGTAACCCAGACCCAGAAAGACAATTATTATATGTACTCACTCACAAGTGGTTTTTAGACATAAAGCAAAGAAAACCAGCCTACAAACCACAATCCCAGAGAACATAGACAACAATGAGGACACTAAGAGAGACTTACATGGGTCTAATATACATAGGAAGTAGAAAAAGACAAGATCTCCTGAGTAAATTGGGAGCATGGGAACCATGGGAGAGGGCTGAAGGGGGGGGGGAGAGGCAGGGAGGGGAGTAGAGAAAAATGTAGAGCTCGATAAAAATCAATTAAAAAAAAACCCATGAGAGCCTGATAAGGCTCAGGAGGGAAGTGGAAAAGGCATGAAGGAAAATACAATTAGACAGCTAACAACCTTGGCTCTTGGTTATCAATCGCCCATAATGCACCAGGTATTTTATGCTCATGCGCTACCCAACCCTTTCGACTGAACCTTCTGAGAAGACAACGGTGCTGCTGCTTGAGTTTAAAAGCCAAGCACAGCTTCTGAAAGGTCACAGCCAGAATGCCAACACCGCCCTTCAACACCGCCCTTCAGCATCGCCCAAGCTCACAACAACTCACTGTGACCTCCCTCCAGGGTTGTTGGCCTCTGCTTCCCCATTTACTCAGAGGAAGATGAATGTAAGGAGGCCTTCGTGGCCTCTGTTCTTTCATCCATGCAATGGGGATGATAAGATCATAAAGTCTCATACAGTTGACCCAACATGTTCACAGTTTTTAGAATCAGAGTCTGGGATCTACAGGGGTTCATCATTCTTTTTTTTTTTATGTATGCATGTTCTGCATGTACACCTGCATGCCAGAAGAGAGCGAGCATCAGATTGTTATAGGCAGCTGTGAGCCACCATGTGGGTGCTGGGAATTGAACTCAGGACCTCTGGAAGAGCAGCCAGTGCTCTTAACTGCTGAGCCCAGGGGACAGTCATTCTTAGTAATAATGTTATATGTAGGATCTCCTAGGGCACATTTGTGTAGTGAGCCTGTAGACCACTTAGGCTCCCTAGGGAACACATTCTTTGCCCTGTAGGATAGACAATAGCCACCTGCTGTCACCCACCGAGCTCAGTCTCAACTTATCCCTCCAGCCCTTTCTACCCAATAGAGAGAAGCCCAGGGAAAAGGACAATGGATTCAAGTCCTGCAATCCAACCACCCTATTTTCCTAGGGCCAGTGGTGGCATCATAGCCAATACAGACTCCTGCAGAAGCAGCAGCTCCCCTGTGGATTTCAGAGAGGAATTCTGCAATTTCAGAGGGCAGGGAGACCACACTATAAAAGGGAAAGACTGGTTTGCTTGGGAAGCTACAACCATAGACTAAGTGCAGCTCAAGAGGGCCAGAAGCATGGGGTCCACACCCAGTGAATGTCAGCCAGTTCCCTGCTCTGTGCCTGTGGCTAGGAACACCAGCTCACTAAGAAGCCATCACGGGTACCAGGATAGAGATGTTCACACCCTTGGGAGAGATGGGGATATTAGAGTCCTAAATCCAAGAAGAGACATGCAGACCATCTCAGAGCAGACAGCATTTGAGAAAGGTCTGAAAAGAAGAACAGGAGTTCTTGAAGGGTAGAGCTCAATGGTAGAGTGTTTAGCTAACATGTGCAAGGCCCCAGGTTCAATCCCAGTACTGCCAAGGAGGATAATGGTTCCCCAGATATTGGAATAGGCTAGGATGAGGAAAAGGCACCCCAGACAGAAACAATAGTGTGAACTAGGACACTGTATGTGCATGCATGTGCACGCATGGGTATGCTAGTATGAGCAGATGTGTGTGTGTGTGCACATGTGTGTGTATAAGCCCAAAGTGTTAGGAAATGATGCAGTGTCAGGGTTCAAGGCATGGTGACAAGGGACACTGGAAAAGAAGTTGGGTCAGACTATCTATGACCATGTGTGCTGCATTTAAGGCCAATGTGGTTTTTTTCTCTCCCCTGACTGGAAGGTTTTGAGGACAGTGTGATGTGTAACATATCTGGGGGGAAGACAGTGTGGACTGTGGAAGCTATAGGAATAGAGTCAGAGAATGGTTCAGACTCTTGACTTTTCCAAACTTCAGATACTTGACCATAGGACCAGAATTCCCAATGTGAGACTGGAGGGAAAATGAAGGATGATGCAGGCATTGCACTGAGGAATGGGCAGGGGGATACAGAGGAGGAGGCAATGGGACCCAGGGATCCCTAGTGCCCTGCTGTGGGACAATGGTCTGTACCCTGTCACTTGTATTTTAAATAAATACTGATTGGCCAGTATCCAGGCAGGAAGTATAGGCGGGGCAACCAGGCAGGAAATAGAGGTGGGGCAATAAGAATTCTGGGAAGAGGGAAGTTTCAGTCTGCAGTCATCACCCAGACAGAGAAGAAGCCAGACACAGAGCAAGCAAGATATGACTGCCTTGCCGAAAAAGGTACCAAGCCATGTGGCTAACACAAACAAGAATTATTAACTAATGTAAGTTCTAAGAGTTAATAAGAAGCTTGAGCTAATAGGCCAATCAGTTAATAATTAATGTAGGTCTCTGTGTATTTATTTGGGTCTAAACAGATGTGGGACCTGGTGGGTCAACAGTGCACTGCTTAGCCAACCATGTGGATAGTGACTAAGGACTCTCCAAGGCCACCAGAGGCCTGGACTTGTAGGCCAGCTAAGATATGGGACCCGAGACCCTAGGCCAAGAAGAAGTTGCCTAGAGCCCAAGGGCCCAGCCACATTCCTGTAACCAGAATAGCAAATGTATTCTCTTTACCTGCCAGTTTGATGGATTGGTGGTGTCTGCCTAAATTACTATTTGAGGAGGATTATGAGAGCATAGCTGGGCCCAATGAGAAAGAGCTGTGATTTATTGGCAGCGTCTGTCATGTGTGCTGGGTCAGGATGGGTAGTCCATGCATCTCCTACTTGTTCTATCTGTAGTTCATATGCAGATTCCCCTGCCCAGGATGGCTGAGATGTGTGACCAG
Organism: Alexandromys fortis; assembly: GCF_014885135.2. NCBI lineage: Eukaryota > Metazoa > Chordata > Mammalia > Rodentia > Cricetidae > Alexandromys > Alexandromys fortis. The sequence goes on from NW_026067894.1 coordinate 16,166,435, forward strand.
TTAGGAGAGACAACAGGTACACAAGGAGAGAGGAGCAGTTACCTGGCACCCCCAGTGTGTGCTCTTGACCTCCATCTGGGGGATCTATCAGGGCATCAGGGATCTATCAGAGCATCACCCGTGAGGAACTGCAGGCTCCTCTGTACTGTGCACAGGTTGTTGAAGCAGGGGTATTTTTTTCTCCAAGCAAGTCTTCAGCTTTTTTGCAATCTCCCAAAGAGATCTAGACCCCCAGAAAGGTTTTAATCATCATTCAGGTTGAGGGAGAGTAACAAAGTACAATTGAATCCTGCTGGATGAAGAAGCATCTCCATATCTCAGTAGGAGGTGCATTTCTGGAGGTAACAGCTGACTGCTCCACACTGCAATCTGCTTAGCCCTTAAAAACGTCCTCCACTAGGGCACAGTAGCACACACCTGTAATCCCGGCACTCAGGAGGCCGAGGCCATCACATCGTGTGTTCCAGTGTGGGCTGTATAATAAGACCCTGTCTCTGAAAGTTGTCCTCCAATCTGGAGTGCAAACTTGGGGCTACTTTCAAATATTAGAGCTCTTGGAAATCCAATAGGCATTTTTTTTCTTCTAAGAATGTTCTTAGGGACAAAAAAGATAGCTCAATCAGTAAATTATTCATAAGTACAGGGATGTGAATTCAGTTCCCAGAATTTACATTTGAAAAGCCAGATGTGGGGCGAGGATAAAAGCACTTGCCTTGCAAGCATGAGGACCTGAGTTCAAATCCCCAGCCCCTACAGAGAAAGTCAGACTTGGAGCGGGGTGAATATAAATATGCTGTTCACATGTATGAAACTGCTGGAGAATAAATAAAAGACAGTCTGCTAAAAAAAAAAAAAAAAAACAGGAAGCCAAGCATGCCTGGAAGCCCAGCCGTAGAAGGGGAAGAAAAGTGGTTTCTGAGGACTTGCTGGTCAGACGTGAGCTCCCAGCTAGTTTAGTGAGAAAGTCTGTCTCAAGTCAATAAGGTGTAGAGGAATACACCCCTGACCTAGCCCTGGCCACCATGTATGTACACGTAGGTACATACCCCCCCATACACACATATATATATTCAACATACACACACACACACACACACACACACACACACACACACACGATCCACCTGCCTCTGCCTCCCAAGTGCTGGGATTAAAGGCGAGCACCACCACTGCCCAGCCCAGCAAGTACTCTTAACCACGGAGCCATTGAGGGGTCTGCTCTGTTCTTGCAAAGACATTTGGACTCAGTATCCAGGCTAGTCACAGGTCTGTGGAAGTGGAGTGTGTAAACAGCCAATAGGAAGTCTGGAATCTGGGGTCTCAGACCTTCCTTCCTTATTGACTTAGCCTTTTCCTTTTTGCCACCAAACCTAGGAGGGATGGAGAAACCCAACTGTCCCAGACTTGGAGGAGCTGCTAAGACATGGATCTAATATCTTGTTCTTCATAATCAACCCTGAAGACCAAAGGATGGGCATCTCCCAGAAGTCTTTGAGGCTTTCTCTGGAGTCACTTAGGAGGATCAGTGACCTTGAGCCTTAAAAGAGTTGAGGAGAGGGCAGCAGGGACCTGAGTTCAGAAGCTTGGTGTGGGAGAGGGACCCAGAGTCTTCTAGGATGGGGAAGATTTTTATACAAATTCCTTACACTTAATTGGAATCTCTCTCACACGCTGGACAGCCCCTTGCAGAAGTTCATGTCTGCAAATACCCAGGAATCAACTCATTACCGCCAACCTTACACTCCACGCTTCCCAAACCACTGCTGGGCTTAGTGTGTGCACTGGATTCTTCTAAACCATAGGCAGAGCCACAAGCACCTCATCAGGTGACAATAAGGCCATCTCTTCCCACTTTGTCCATCCATCCATCCATTCATCCTTCCTTTCTTTTTTTTAAAATTAAAATATGTATTTTATGCATATGAGTGTTTTGTCTGCACGTGTGTTTGCACCATGTGCACGTCCGGTGCCCAGGAAGGCTTTAGGAGGGTATCTGATCCCCTGGGACCGGAGTTGTAAGCCACTGCACGGGTGCTAGGAAACAAACCTCGGTCCTCTGGAAGAGCAAGTGCTTTTAACCACTGAACCATCTCTCCAGTCTGTCTGCTTTCCTCCCTTTCTTCCTCCTTCCCTTTCAGAGTCTCGTGTATCCCAGGCTGGCCTTAAACTCATTATGTAGCAGAGCATGACCTTGAACTCCTGATCCTGCCACCCTTCCTTTGTTAAATTAAAAGTGTATTTTATCTGCATGAATCTTTTGCTTTCCTGTATGTCTGCACCTTGTGCATGCCTGGTGTCCAAAGAGGCTATAGGAGGATGTATGCCACTATGGCTAGGTTAAGTGGTAGTGGACATTGAACCAAGCAAGGGCTTCATAAATACTACCTAAGCAGTCTACCAACTGAGCCCACAACTTTGTGTTTCCAAAGCTCTCCGTTCCTTTGTCTTATGTTCACACCATTTATTTTGGTTTAGTTTCTTCGACTTGTCATGTAGTTCCAGGACAGCCAGGATTGTTATGGGGTAGGGGGGAACACTTGCTGCTCTTTCAGAAGACCCAGGTTTGATTCCCAGTACCCACACGGTAGCTTACAACCATTTGGAACCCCAGTCCCAGGGGATTAAACACCCTCCTATAGCCTCCTTGGACACCAAGCATGCACATGGTACAGGCATACAGGAAAGCAAAAGACTCATGCAGATAAAATACACTTTTAATTTAATGAAGGGAGGGAGGGAGGGAGGGAGGAAGAGAGGGAGGGAGGGAGGAAGGGAGGGAGGGAAAGACAAACAGTGTCTCAGCAGCCTCTGCTGCTCCTGTCAAATGGAAAGATCCCTGCATCTCACGTAAGGAGCAATGACTCCAATCTACGGGTCACCTCAGCTCAGGCAGAGCCATGATAGCTTCTATACCCACAGGTCAGATGACATCGGATTCTGTTCCAGCTGGAAGACGGCACATCTGAAAACGTTCGTGTCAGCTGCCATTGCACTTCAAGGTGGCGGCGTAAAGACATTATCAGAGTGGCAATCTTCATCTTTCTGCTAGTCACCAGATGTGCCAAAATAAGTCCATTTCTTCTAAATTTATCAACGTGTTGGCAGACGGAAAAATGCCAAGCTGTCAAATGAAACAGAGTCTTCACTTTGGTTTTGAAGACAAATGTCTTCCTAAGAAGCTCCAGCACCAAACAGAACTGCGCTGGGGATCACAAGGCCCAGGGTCTGGGTCTTGGCTTGGTCATCACTGTCTGCATGGATTAAAGGAGGTTTTTTAGCCCCGACGCCTCTAGCTGGGTCATCCTCCATCCAAATGTTGACTGGGCATCCTGACTGCTGATTGGCCTCTTTTCCTCTGGTGACTTAGAGGGCAGTACCATTTGTTATAAATAAGTAATCAGAGTAGGGCGGGGCACAGGAGGGGCTGACTGCGGCCCTCGGAGAGCTCATTAGAGGGAAAAGCTCCTGGACTCGTGACTCCTGAGCATCAGCTCTGACATATGCAAAAGGCAGTCACATGCAAAAGGAGAGGGAAAGGGGGAGCAAGGGGAGACTAAGGATGTGAGAGAAACAGTGCGTGGAGTCATGACCAAGCTGAGAGGAAACAACAGATCTCCACCTCCCACCACATCAAACTCTGGCGGCTTGATCATATTATATCAGCATCTCCCGGGCAGGGGAGATGGCTCAATGGATAAAGTGCTTGCCATGTGAGCGTGAGGACCAGAGTCAGATCCCTAGCACCAACATAAATACAAGGTTGTCATGGTGGCCTACCTGTAATCGCAAACACAGGAGACAGGGACCCCTGAAGCAAGGCAGCTAATGAACTAGTTGGGCAGGCAAGCTCTAGTGTTATGTAGAGCCTACCCCAATATACACAGGTGGAGAGTAAGCAAGGAACACACACACACACACACACACACACACCAGTATCTCTTGTGCCAGGTATGATTACCAGTATACATGTGCACACACGCATGACCACATGCATATGAACATCCACCCACATACACTAAAGACAGTATCTCTTGTACCTAGTATGGTAGCACATGCCAGAATTCAGCAGATTGAGGCAGAAGGATTGCCACAAACCCAAGGCCATCCTGGACTGCTTCTGTTAAACAAGCAAAAAGACCAACCAACAGGACCCTTGAAGATGAACGCCTCAAGAATCCCCCAAGCAGCTCAAGGTCATGGGCATCCTTTGAATTTAGGATACAAGAAGTTGAAAGGACTCTTAAATCTAAGCAGAACCAACCACAGAGCTACGGGGTCCATGATACAATAAAACCCTCAGATTGGAAAAGCTTCCAAAGCCACGGCCTGGCGCTGTCCATGGTTCTGACAGCCTCTGCCCGAGGCTGGCCTGATTGACACCATCCTCCACACCAGATGTCCACCAAGGCCACATCCTGTGTGACTTCAGCCGACTGCAGAGCCAGATGCCTGTCCATCTATGCTTCCTGCCTGACCAGGATCCCCTTCCAGAGTGCCCCAGCTCATGCCTGGCCTGGCCCAACTTACATCTCTGCCATCTGCCTAAAACCATGCAGCTATTTCATTAACCTCCGCCTACAAGTGCGATCCATTACCCAGTCTTTCCCAGCTTGGCAGCCACACAGCTTCTAAAAGCACAACTGTGGGTGGGGAAACAGCCACAGGAAGGGACACTGAGCCTTGGTTGTCCACCACCAGATGATAAGATCAGGGCCAGAAGCACCCTGCCAGTGTGCTAAACAGGATGGCTGAGCAAGACTTCCCAGTCAAGGGAACACACTGTCCTATACAAGCCCAGCCCAACTGGACATTCCTCAGGAGTCTCCCTCCATATGCACCTTTTCCACTTTGCCCCCCAGACTCCCTATCTTTAAGGAGCTCAGGACAGCTTGCACAAGCAAAATCAAGCAAGCCTTGATTAGGAAAGACAAGTTTCTTTTCTGTTTTTTTGCTGTTGTTGTTGTTTGTTTGTTTTGTTTTGTTTTTTCCCAAGTAACCATGAACACACTGCCAAATTTCTCTAAGCTTTCCCCACCAGGATTGTTGAGGGCCACTATGATCTAATGGAAATAAAAGTGCCTGGCAAATCATAGAACATGGGCGGAAGGGGCTGTCACCATCACCATCTAAACTGTTCGATCTCTGTATTGCTCAAAGGAGACTCTGAAAGTTGCCTAGGGGAGGAGATGAGCCTGTGCTGTGAGCCAGATGTTGTTGTCATCGTTCCACAGAGGTGGTGACATGGTTTGGCTGATGTCTGAGTTAGGGTGATTATTGCTGTAATAAGACACCATCACCAAAGAAGCATGGGAAGAAAAGAGTTCATTTGGCTTACACTTCCACATCACTGTTCATCATGGAAGGAAGTGGGGACAGGAACTCAAACAAGGCAGGAACCTGGAGGCAGGAGCTGATGTAGAGGCCATGGAGGAGTGCTGCTTACTGGCTTGCTCCCCATGACTTGCTCAGCCTCCCTCTTTCCTTCCTTCCTTAAGTTTTTTGAGACAGGGTTTCTCTGTGTAGACCTGGCTGTCCTGGAACTCACTTTATAGACCAGTCTGGCCTCAAACTCACAAAGATCCTCCTGTCTCTGCCTCCCAAGTGCTGGAATTAAGGGTGTGTGCCACCACTGCCCAACGCAGCCTACTTTCTTACACAACCCAGGACCATCAGCTCTGGGGTGGCCCCACCCACAATGGGCCAGGCCCTCCCCCATCAATCACTAATTAAGAAAATGCCCTACAGGCTTGTCTGCAGCCCAGTCTTACAGAAGCATTTTCCTCAACTGAGGCTCCCTTCTCTCCAGTGACTCCAGCTTGGGTCAAGTTGACATAAAACTCGCCAGTGCCACAAAGGTGCTGCGAGGATTCAAACCTAGCTCTGTGTGGCCCCTAGCCCTGTGCACTGGGATCGTTACTTCCACCAGCCTCCTTCTGGTCTTTTTACTGCAACCCACTTTACAAACCCAGACCCTATTTCCGGAAGTCCAGAGAAATTATCCCACCTTTGCACAAGCTTAGTTCCCGCTGCAACTTAGCTCCAACCTTCTGGCTGAGCCAGATAGGAGCCAAGGCTGCCTGGAACTTGGCCTTGGATAAGACAGAGCTGACATCACCACCACTCCCCCAGGCTCTTCCCTGTGTCATTCCCCATGCCATAGTCTGTAGCATGATTAATAAAAACCCAGAGACAAATATTGGGGTTCAACTTGAAGGTCAGAAAAGCAGAAAAGCCAACCACTGGCTCTTATAGACTCTCTACCTCAGTCTGAAAGGGCAATCCTGCCGCCAGGAATCTCAGAATGAGACTGTGTATGAGAGCTGTCTCCTCCCATTTTATATTCCTCTCTAGGGCTGGGATTAAAGGTGTGCACCACTACCACCCAGTTTCTATGGCCAACTAGTGTGGCTACTGGGATTAAAGGTGTGTATCACCACTGCCTGGCCTATAAGGCTGACTAGTGGGGCTCTTTTACTCTCTGATCTTCAGGCAAGCTTTATTTATTAAAATACAAATTAAATATCATTACAATAGCCCAGTCACTTCCTCCCAGAAGCAAAGGCAATGGAGGTTCAACCTGTGCCCTTGGACAGGTGGTTCCCAAACACTACAGTGTATGAATTGCCATGGTAGGGATAGGAACGGAGCTCTGTGGGAAAGTGCTAGTCAGGCTTGTCGAAGGTACTGGGTTCTGTTGTCGTCACTGCCTGCCCCCACTGAGAAACAAAAAAAAAAAAAAACAAACAAAAGCAAAAGAATTCCCCAGGGCAGAGCCGTGAGAAGGTGGGGTCCTTGCACAGAGCTGGCATCTAAACGTCCAAGAATGTGATCTCAGTGTGCAGACTGCCCATGTGGCCTTGGCTGCCCATTCTGGGCTCCTTGCCCTAAGCAGGAAGTAGTTTTCACTGTATCCCAATACCCCAGTATAGAAGGACAGGTTGTACCCTCCCCTGTTCTACCTCACAGAGTTCAAACAGTACTCTCTTCCACATGCATTTCACAGATGGGAAAACTGAGGCCTAGGAAGGAAAAATTCTGCCCAAAATAAGGCCTCGCATCTGTAACAGAGTCAGAACAGGGTCAAGCCCAGAGATTCAGGGAGGGAGACAAGACCATGATGGACACATGGTATTTAGATCCCTGAGCTGTGGGGCCACAGGACAAGTCAAGAGAGAAGCAGAGCCTTTCACTCTGATTTATGGGAGGGCCCCACTAAGGACTCCTAGGCTGAGATGCCATTTGTCATTTCCCTAAAGAAATCTCTAAAGTGATGATGGCAGCATGCGGCCCCAGCCCCTGCATGTGTACACACAAAGCCTCTCGTTAATCACTCCCGGGCCATCTGGAGCAGCGGCTATGGGAGCTTTCAGACCTGAGCACCAGGTGCAGAGGAGTGCAGGGGAGAGGGCTGGCTCACCAGGCCTGAGCCTTCCTGTCCCCAAAGTTTGGGAGGGGCGGGGCCTCCTTGCACCTCACTTCATCTCACACTGCAGGCCTCTGACTTTATTATCCAGCAGAAAATTTTCTGGAATGATGGAATTTTTCTCTCTGCTATGTCCAAGACTCTAGTCACTAGCCACAAGAGACTACTAAACACTGATAAGACTGACAAATTCACTTGTTTTAGTAAATATTCAAAGGGGGCTGGGGAGATGCCTCAGTTGGTGAAGATGGAGCTCCCGAGAACCTGTGATTAAGAAGAGGAAGAAGATGAGGAGGAGGAAAAGGAGGAGGAGGAAGAGAAGGAAAAGGAAGAGGAAGAGGAAGAAAGAAGAAGAGGGAGGAAGAAGGAATAAGACAAGGAGGAGGAGGAGGAGGAGGAGGAGGAGGAGGAGGAGAAGGAGAAGGAGAAGGAGAAGGAGAAGAAGAAGAAGAAGAAGAAGAAGAAGAAGAAGAAGAAGAAGAAGAAGAAGAAGAAGAAGAAGAAGCCGCCACACAGTAACTCACAACCACTTCTGGCTTCCCTGAAGAACACACACAGTATAGACATACATGCAATCAAAATACCCATACACATAAAATAAATAAATCTCTTTAAAAAAAAAAAAAGAAGAGGAAGAAAAAGGTTGACAACTCCTGAGAAACAAAATCCAATGTTTTTCTCTGGTTACCATACACATACATACACATAGCAAGTAATAAAGTGAGTCTATTAATTCACTTAATTAATTAGATGACTATATTAACTCGGTGACATCTCACAAGAGAGGAATGCCCCTTAAAAGCCCCATTCAGGGAAATGAGAAGAACACATCACAGGAAGGCTGAAGAACTTATCTAAAACACCCAGGAAGTAGGTAGTGGGACAGAGAATCAAACCCAGGAAGTCTGGATACAAAGTCTCTTTGTATCTGCTGAAACTAAACTGCCTCCCTACCAATACACTGTATCCCTGGCTCGCTATCCTGGGCAAGGTGCAATATACATGGTTACAGATGCACAAATGAGACCCAAGCAGCTACCAGGCTGACAATAGTCACAGCCCTCTACTCGTCTAGAGAGCTAATTTGTGAGCATCCATGGCCTTTATAAGGCCTTGAGCTAATGAATTAAAAAAAAAAAAAAAAAGAACAGGGGATATCTGAAGCTTGACTCAGTGAAAGAGTCCTGTGGAGAGGAATGGCCTGTCTGATGGAGAAAGCACAGCCCTAGCCACTGAGCACCTCCCAATCAGATGGAAGAGGCACTGAAGCACCTCCCAACCAGATGCTGGAGGCTCCAGAGCACTTCCCAGTCAGATGGAAGAAGCAGTGACCTCCAGAGGTTCAAGCTGGGATTTCATAAGCTGAGGGACCATGTCCTGTGGAACCCCTGCTTCCCTGGCTCCACTTCAGCTGGCCCTGAGACAGTCTTGGGGGTCCCCTGAAGCTCCCTGATGATTCTGCCCTGGGCCTCTTGAAAGAAAACATGGCATCTAGGTGGTCACCCACTACCGCTGCGGGGGAGAGCGGGAAGTCCCGCTAGAGCTAATTAGCAAAGCCCATTTAGACCACGACTTACAAATGGCCCCGTGCTTCCCCGCACTCATTTGCATCGGGCTATGCTACCTTATTGATTATAGTAAATGAGGAGATAGACACACTGTCTGCAATGGGACAATTACCATCATTAAACCAATTAGGATCAAATGGGATGTGGGCCCCACGCTACAGTCCTGCGCTCAGCTGCTTCCACCCCCGTGTGCCCGGCCTTCTGAAGAAACCATGTTTCCTATGAGACAGTCACAATCAACAGGAACCTTCCTGGGACACTCACCTCTCCTCCATAGCTCATGTCAGTGTGCCCAGTCACATGGGCACAAGGAAATGACACCGCAGGCATTGATCACCAAGTTATTGCAAACAAACTGCTCCTTCAATCACACCGAGATGTCACACACACAGAGCTCAGGGTGCTGCTTGTTCGCAGAATTTTTAAAAAACATTTTTAATGTACTTATTAATTCTTATTTTATGGGCATTGGTGTTTTGCCTGTATGTATGTCTGTGTGAAGGTGTGTCCAGTCCCCTGGAATTGGAGTTATAGACAGTTCTGAACAGCCATGTGGGTGCTGGGAAGTGTACTCAGGTCCTCTGGAAGAGCAGTCAGTGCTCTTAACTGCTGAGCCATCTCCCCAGCCCTGTTCGCAGATCTTAAAGCAATGAACTATTAGCAACTTAGAACACTTCTCATTCCCAGGATCCTTGACACACATGCATGGAGCCAGGGAAGGACTCCTGAGAGTACTGAGGAGTTACGGTTACGGCCTCCAAGCCCCCTTCCATCCGCCACTGCCCAGTGACCCACTCAAGAACAGCCACCTCTCCAGCCTCGCAGGGCTGCCCTGCCATGTCGGCTCTGCCACATGCAGATAACCCATAATTCAAGGTCCAGAAGGAATCAAGGAAGATGAAAGCCCCTTAAACAAAGGGAAGGTAAAGGGCCTAAGAAGTTTCTGGGCCTCCGAAACCAGGCTGAAAACAGGGAGACAGGAAGATATTCTTATAAAGTCGGTACAAGACGTAAACGGTTTTCCCATTCCACCTTCACAGCCACAGAGAGAACTTTCCAAATGGTGAAAACCATGGTCAGATTCTAACTGGACCAACTTCTTCCCGTAAGGTTTCCCAGGAGCCTCGGGATCAGCACATCTGGACAGAGCCACCTGCCAGTCATGGCTGTGTGACCAGCCAGAGCATCACTGTTAACATTTCCTCCTGAGGGACAGGACACTGCCCCACTGCCTCTAATTCCTGATGGAACAGAGTTGCGGGTGGAGGACTGGGAATGTAGCTCAGTTGGTGGACTGCTGGTTCACCATGCGTGTATCCCCCGTTCCATCTCCTGACTGCCCAGAAGCTAGGGATGATGGCGCCTGCCTGTCATCCCAGCCCTTGGGAAGCTAAGACAGGAGGAGCAGAAGGGTGAGGTCATCTTCCGCTGCACGGTGTGTTTGAGGCCAGCCTGGGATCCATCGACACCCTGTCTCAAATCACAAAATTGCACTAAAAGAAAAAGCATCAAGACGACAGTGAAAAGGAAGTTCAGGCATGAGTGAGCATCAAGCATGAAGACCTGGATTTGATCCCCAAGACCCACATTAAAAAACAAAGAACAAAACAAAACAAAAGCCAGGTGTGGCCATTGGTGATGCGATCCCAGATGTGGAAGGAAGAAGTGGCAGGTTCCTGGGAGTTGATAGACAGCCTGCCTACTCTGCAAGCAAGCCCCCAGCAAGTGTCACAAAAAAAAAAAAAAAGTAAGGGGAACAGCATCTTGAAATTGACCTCTGGCCTCTACATACACCTGAACACACGCACATACAGACATGGACACACATAAAAAAGAAACGGGCCTAATAATCAAGCCACAGACCGAGGGAGAAGGAGCTTCCTTTGTGCTTGGATCCCTGCGTTCCCACAAGGAGGGACTGGTGACCCAATGTGTGTGTAGATGTTCAAGCTCACCAAAGCTGGAGGAAATGGTCGAAAGTTGTCCTCTGCCTCCCACGCCTGTGCCGTGACATGCACACACACCCCTCTCCTCAACACACACCAACAAACATTTTTTAAATTTAATTCACTGGTTCTGATGATCTTGTTTCTGGTGTTTAAAGTGCCCCCTCAGTCTCCAGTAATGTACGAAACAGGCCCCTGTCCTCGTCACAGCCGGACCTGAGGATAACCTATCTTTTTCTTTCTTATCAATAGATGCGCACAGCACTCTCCTCGCAGAATTGTCCTCGGAGATGAATGAGCTTTAAATATAAAACACAGCAAGCATCCAGGGGGTAGGTCTTCATGATGCTGCCCATCACTGGATCCTGTCTGATGTCTTATCAAACATGTAGAGAAAGCAGGGAAGACAGGTTCCAATGCCTGCCTGATGTCCAGCAGCCCAGGGTTCCACCCCAGGCTTCCCTGACCAGATGTGTGGCTTGCAGCGAGTTATTTTAGTTCACATCCTCTGTGAAATGAAGTGGCCAGCCCTGAACTCCCTCACAAGGTCACCTTGAGAGACCAGGGACTCCATACAGATGGTGTAGGGGGGTGGGGGGCGTCAGTGCCACCAGTGAGCACATGTGATCTCTAGATGTTTGCCAGACATCTTCCCGTCACCCAAGGTTCTCAGCTCTCAGGTAGGTGTTCACACTCCAAGAGCTCTTGAAGACAAGCTTGCAACACTGCACAAGCACCAAGTCTTCAAAAGGAGCCTCCTCCAACCACAGAGGCCCCCACTCACCCCGACATTACTGAGGAAGTCTGAGACCCCGCAAGCATTGGCCCTGGGAGTCAGCATAGCACAGACTCATCACTCACCCTAGTCCTGGCATACTCCAGCCTCTAGACTGTGCAACTCAACCCTACTCCTCTCCCAGGACAGAGGGAGCAGAGCCTCCACAGTCTCCTCGCTGCCCTGTGCCAGCCAGCGTCCTCCATCAAAAGCAGGAAAACCTCACTATCACTTCTCAGAACTAAGTCACAAACCCAGCGCCCTCCTAGGACTTGTCCACTGCTGTGGTGGTGAAATTTTGTTTGTGCTGTACAAATAAAGCTTACCTAAAGATCACAGAGTGTGGAGCTAGCCACACTAGTTAGCCATAGAGACCAGGCAGTGGTGGCACACACCTCTAAACCCAGCACTCAGGAGACAGAGGCAGACGAACTCGAGACCAGCCTGGGCTACATGAGATTAATCGAGTTTAAAAGAGAAACAGAGCCAGGTGGTGTTGGCTCACACCTTTAATCCCAGTGCTCGCGAGTCACACACCTTTAGTTCAGGCACTAGGGAGGTAGAGACAGGAAGGGATATGGCTGGGTAGAAAGGATAATATAAGGCGGGAGGAGGCAGGAACTGGCTGCTTTCAGCATGCATTCAGTACAAGGATTTGTGGACGCAGGCTCTTGCCCACTCTGATCTGATGACTCGGTAGAGGTAAAAGGTTTCTCTAGTGGCTAGTTCCTTTACTTCTCTGATCTTTCAGCATTTACCCCGATAAATGACTCCAGGTTTCTATTATTGAGACCAATTAGAATTCACATTGCATGCTACTCTATTGCCCAGCCAGTTTCTTTGTTCTAGAAACTGCCCTACCAAATAATGCCAATTCAGAGACAGCAGCTGACTGGCCCACAAATGATCACCCGGCACACGTGCAGCTCATCCACAGCCAGCTATGAGCCTATCAGATAGCCTGACACAAAAGGATCTACCAGCCACGCGCTGAGCCAACCAGAATTTTTAACTACGTGGGAAAGGGAGGACTTGGAGGCCCCCTGAGAGCAGAAAAGGCCAACAAAAGCCAAAGTCATGCTAGAAAGATTTAATGAGGGGGCCAGAATGAAGGCTCTCTGGGTAAAGCATTACTGGCCAAGCCTAAAGGAAGGTGGTCAATCCCTGGGACCCACTTTAAGGTAGAGGAAAAAAACTGACCCCACAGAATTGTTTTCAGACCCAAACACAAACACAAACACACACACACACACACACACACCTTGGCATGCATACCAACACTCATACATCATACACACAAATAATAATAATAATAATAATAATAATAATAATAAATATAATTAACATAAAAAGTGATGGTCAGAGAGATGGCTTAGCATATAAAAGGTCTTGACCTCAAGCTTGATGACCTGCGTTGGATTCTGGGATCCACATGGTGGACAGAAGAACCGACTCCAGCAAGTTGCCTCCCTCTACCTCCCCCCCCACACACACACACACAGAATACGTAAATAAACACAAAAGTTAAAGTATGTTAAAAAGCTAATGAGCCCCCAGCTGCTGAGGTTCTGACACCATCTTAGATCCAAACTGCCTCAGTTTCTCTGAGCTCTGGAAGGATGACTGCTTCTCCTATTGAATTTCCATGTGAATGCCTGTGTGTGTGTGTGTGTGTGTGTGTGTGTGTGTGTGTGTGTGTGTGCTGTGTGGTCTTTAATGAAGTAGCTCCAATGACCTTCATGTAGATGAAACCATAAAACTCTCAAAGTGCGGACTCTTTTCCATAGGAGCCTGCAAATAACAGATGAAGCCAGACGTACAAGCAGGGGGATGTGAAATCTTGTGGGGATGTGGAATCTTGTGGAAGCAGAAGTAGCCAGAGCCCAGGAAGGGCCCTCCAGTCAGTCAGTCCATTTCATTGCAGGCTTTGCAAGGAGAGACCCATTGCTCAGTAGATCAACTCACTTCTCCAGACCTAATTCTAGTTTCTGCAAATGAGAATTTGGCCAAGCACAGTGCCAATCGCCTTTGTTCCTAGAAGCAGAGGCAGGAGGATATCTACGAATTCAAGGTCAGCCTGTTCTACATAGTGAGTTCCACACCATCTAAGGTTATATAGTAAGAACCTATCTCAAAATAATACAACAACAGTAACATAAATAAGTAGAAAGGGAATCTAACTGACCACATTTGGGTCCTTTCTCTAGTGGGCCATGATCCAGCCCAACCCATCAGAAGACCTGGGGTTCCCGTGACTTTGAATTCTCTGTGTTTGTAATGGGCCTATTCCAGCTAGCCTGCTCTTGTGACTCTGTCCTCAGGGAGGTTCCAAAATCAGAACCAGAAAAATCCTCCTGCCCAGGCCTGGCACAGCTGAGAAGTCCCAAGACCTGGGACCCAGGACAGCTGCTCAGATGGGCAGAAAGTCCCTGCTCTTGCCAACCAGTCCCAAGCCTGGCTCTGACACTCAGTCACCCACTTGGAAAGGGGCACCCAGGTCCAAAAAGCTACAAACATCTCCCACCCACAAATAATAATCATGATTTTCCCTAATTATTATTTGTGTATTTTGCATAATTGTCATAATTATCATCAGCTCATCAGCCTCTCGTCCCAGCATGCTCCTCTCCTGTCCTCAGCTCTGAATTCTGATCACATGAGCACCCTCTCCTGACACCCACTTTCTCCCAAGAGCCTGTCTTCAAGGTACCCTCAAGAAACAGGACAAGACTCTCAAGAGGGTTCTTCAGTCCAGTTTGTCCTTCTGGAACATTCCTGGCCTGTATGCCAGCTCTAGAGGACAAGAAGAAAGAGGGACTCTGGAGAGGAGCGCTGTCCCCTACTGGCTGTGTCTAAAAAAAAAAACAAAAACCTGGGCTGGACGTGGTGCACACCTTTAATGCCAGCACTCAGAAGACAGAGACAGGTGGATTCTCTGAGTTTCAGGCTAGTCAGGAATAAATAAGGAGAAGGAAAGAGAGAGAGGGAGAGAGGGGGAGAGAGAGAGAGAGAGAGAGAGAGAGAGAGAGAGAGAGAGAGAGAGAGAGAGAGAGAGAGAGAGAGAGAGAGAGAGAGAGAGAGGCTGTCAACTGGCCTCCCTTTGATCTGTGCGATAACCAGCCCCTCCCCCACGGTTCTGCATTCAGAGATATGACTCATAGATTGAGATGGGCATTTACACCAAAGAACTTGGTAAAAGGCCTTTGTTCCAGAGAGACAGCATTTTTGCATACTTGCCAACACACCCTCAAACCTATCTGATGTATTCTTAAAAAACTGTGAACAAGGGAGTCTCTGCAGCGCTCCGCATCGCCACAACCAAACACCGAGCGATTTCTTCTCTGACAAGTTTTTGGTTCGCCTACAAAGAACTGGGTTTCACCTTGACACTTGCACACACACAGAACACAGAACATGGTGTTTCCTCTCCTCCCTTCCCTTCCCCACAACGGTCCCTCCTCCTATTGTCATGTCCCATCTCTTGTTCCCCACCCCCACTTCCTTCAGTCCTCTTCCTACTTTCATGCCCAACGTATATCAGACCCCTCCCCTCTCCTTAGACCAGATCTCAACTACCCTGGGCTGGTATTGAACTTGCAACATCACCAAAGATGAGCTCACACTTCTGAGCCTCCACTTCCTCCACAGGTGTGAACCTTCACAGCCACAAACACAAAAACAAAACAAACAAACAAAAAAACCACTTAAATTTACCACATTCCCAGCCCCAGCCTACCTCTCTCACTTCCTCCACGGTGTCCTTCCAGAATCTTCTGTATCTTAGAGACACATCTCCAGGCCCCTCATGGTCCACCACCTCCTATCGGCCCGGAAGCCCTTCTCTCTCCCTGTATTCCCCACTACACATGACCCTCTCATGTGGACTTACAGGTCTGCAGTCTAGCAAGACCCCCTTGGCTTGGAGGCCCCAGCCCCAGGAGGCCAGAACCACTGTCACCCCCTGTCTCATACAGTCTAACACTGTTGGCTTTGACAGATCAAGGAGAATCGAAGCCAACAGTCTGAGAACACAGTACCCAAGTGAGGCTGTGACTGAGATCCTCACAGAAGCCCCAGTGGGCATTAGGAAATCAGAGTAGGCCAGGATGGCTCTGATGGGCACATCTATCTGCACAGGTGTCCTGGCCACATATTAGCAGGAAAGGACACTAGGCGCTAGCTCAGGAACTCATCAGACTGCCCGGACACCAACTCACTGCGTCCCCATTACCTACCCCAGCTTGCCAGGAACCTCCAGAGATCCCCCAGGGTACCTGCCTGCTCCTACCTTCATACAGCCTCTGGCTGGGAGCTCTACCCACACCCACCTGTCTTACATCCATGCTCCTAAGGAAGGGGAGAATGGGGCTCCACAACCCAAGTGAAACCAGCATGAAAGGAAGAAAACAGCGGGGCGCTTCAGCACACCTCAATCTGTAGGCGGAGACTCCCAGATCAGAGAACCTCCACGGAGCAGAACAAAGAGCATCAGAAGCAGGGATAAATAGGAATATAATAAACAAAGCCAAGCCTGACAGGCTGGGGGCCTGCCTTCTGCAAAGACACCCAGCTCACAGTCTGAGCAGGGGGCACTCCACGATTTCAGGGCCTCAGAAGGGAAAGGCCAAATTCAGGACTATTTCACTGGACGAAAGCCAGTGTCCTTTGACAAGCCTGTCAGTGCGCAGCAAGTGTCTTAGCTTCATCTGAGACCAGTGGGGGTGTGACCTATGTGACAAAAGCCTTCTGTTTGGTTGTTTATTGCATCCTTAATCTGTTTAGGAAGCTTCCAAAATAATGGTTTGGGTCTTAAGATAGTGTCTCATGTAGCTCAGGCTGGCCTCAAGCTTGCCATGTAGCTGAGGCTGGCCCTGAATTCCTGGTCCTCCCACCTCTGCCTCCCAAGTGCTGGTTGACAAGCGTTTGGTGCCACGTTCAGTTTAGATTAATGGATTTTGTTATGGCATGTTCATGTATGTCTGTTATAGCACCACGGCCATTTGCCCCGTGACTCTCCCTCATCCCCAGCCTCACTGTCCTCATCCTCTCCCAGAGTCCCCATCTGCTTTTATGCACATGTAAATCTGGATTCTTCAAGTGAGAAAAAAATACATGTTGTCTTTTTTTCCCTCCTGACCTTCTCTTGTTCCCCTCTCCATCTCCCTTCAGCTCATTTCCTCCCTGCTTAGGGTCAACCTTCTATTTTTATGCTATATACAGATTAATATTTATATTTAAGTCTAGATTCCTCACACAAGAGAAAAACACACAGTGTCTGTCTTTCTGAGTCTGGCTTGTTTCACTCAACACGATGCTATCCAGTTCCTTCCCTCTCTCTGCCATCTTAGAGTTTCTGTTGTTATGAAGAGACACCATGACCAACGGCAACCCTTAAAAAGACTTCCATTTTCAGAGGTTTAGTTCATTATTATCATGGTGTGACAAAGGGGGCATGCAGGCAGCCATGGGGCTGGAGAAGGAGTTGAGAGTCCTTCATCTTGACTGGCAGGCAACAGCAAGTGGTTTGTCTTACTGGACACGGCTTAAGCATCTATGAGACCTCAAAGCCCACCTCCACAGTGGCACACTTCCTGCAGCAAGACCACACCTACTCCAAGGACTGTGTTATATCACACACACACACACACACACACACACACACACACACACACCTCTTACTGTTCCCAAAGACTCAGTGCCCCCCAGCCAGCACCCAGTGCCTAAGAGCCAAAGCTGAAGTGTATCCAATCCCTATCATAAAACCATGAACAAGTTCCTTGTACCAGGTCTTTTTTCTTTTGGGCCACCAAGCAGCTCCTAAATCATGACATAGAAACTTATTATTAGTTTCGAATGCTCGGCCTTAGCTTAGCTCTTTTCTTGCTAGCTCTTACAACTTAACCGGTTTCTCTTTATCTACGTTTTGCCTCGGGGCTTTTTACCTTTTTGACTTTCCTGCTGTCTCCACGTCTGGCTGCCTGATGGCTGCCTGGCTTCTGGCCCCCGGCATCTCCCTTGTTCTCTCCTCCTCCTCCTCTTGTTCTTCCTTCTTTTTCTAGAGTTCTCCTCCTATTTATTCTCCCTGCCCACCAGCACCAGCTAGCCTTTCTCCTGCCTAGCTATTGGCCGTTCAGCTCTTTAGTAGACCAATCAGGTGCCTGAGGCAGGCAAGGCGAGATAAATGCTAACTATCTTCTCATAATTAAACAAACAAAAGCAACACACCTTTACCCAGTTAAAGTAATACTCTGTAGCATAAACAAATGTAACACATCTTTGCCTAAAGTAATATTCTACAACAGTCCTCGCCTTAGTCTCTTCCCCCAAGACAGATGACAAAAGGTGCCTGCTCTTGAGATGTGAGCCGACTGTAGTTCCACAGTGTAAGGGGCAGAGGCTCTGGAACTTGGCAGCTGGGGTCCACTGAGGGTTGACTATCACTCTCTCCACGGTCTTGGCATCAAGAGGGTGACTCTCTTATTCCGAGTTTATCGGATTTTTTTCAATGCCTTCTTCCTACTACACATAGCCACTGTACAGGGGTTGACAATGAAGCTTGTGTGAGAGGCCCTGGGGTCCATCCCCAGTACCACACATGGGTGCATTCAAACACACACGCGCGCACACACACACACACACACACACACACACGTGAGGAAGCTGTGCTCAACATGACATTGTTCAACAAGGACCCTGTACCACACCCACAGTCCAAGTCCCCAGTATCACCACCACCATACTAAGCTAGGCTGGCACCCGGTCAGAAGACAGATGGCAGTGCCCTCTGCTTCGGATTTCCATCTCTCCTAGGTCCTAGAGACCATAAAGATCCTCCTTAAATCAGGCATGTGGATGACTGTAACCACAGCACTTGTGGGTGGGGCTGAGCAAAGAAAATCACAAGTTCAAGGCCAGCCTGAGCAACAAAGTGAACCCTGGGGCAGGGAAAGCTCTTTTTAAAAGGGAGTCCATCTCTTTCCTTGCAATTTTACCCTTCCTGCCAGGACGCCCGACCTAACCCTAAGGGTGAGCATCAGTTACAACAAACGCATCACTTATAGACATCACCTTCTATCCACCCGAGAGCCTCAGGCCAGCAGCCTGGACATCAGACACAGAACACGTCGCCTTCTCTATTGTTCATCCTCAGAGGCCTGAGCGAGCACCGGGAATTAGCCCAGGTAGGTCACACAGAAGTTTAGCCAGACTCTTAGCACCAAGCTCCCCCAGGAGCATCCCTGAGGCATGAGGAAGGAACTGCAGTGTGATGGGGACTCACCACACTAACCAACACCTCAGCAGGAGCTGGAAGTGGGTGCTGCGCGGGATTTCCTGGGAAGACAGGTACAGTGCTGACCCAGCTGAGTGACAAGAGCCAGCAGCCTGAGGCACAGGAAAGAGCTAGCCTAGCCTTAGGGGTCAAAAGAAGGACGTCCCTTGCCATGGGAGACATGGAGCAGGAGGCAGCGGTGGGCCTCCAATGCTGAACTGACCTGCATAGTCACCTGGACGGAGGTCACAAGACAAGCTTGTCAGAGGCCAGGGGACTCCTGACAAAGCTCCAGAGCAAATTGCCAGACAACCAACCTTACTACTTACAGGACAAAGCTCACAAGCAGAGCCCTGCTAGCCTCTCGTCCCCAGGGCCCTATAGTTGAAACAGCATCAGAACTGAGCCCAGCTCAGCCCCCCCACCCCACCCCATCCATGCAGCCTGAGGCTGGATGGGCCTTGGGGAGGACTGACCATGAATACAAGAACTTGATCTGAATGCTGAAGCCTTGCACCAGCCTTCAGGAATGCCAACACACTGTGAGATAATTCCCAATTCAACCCACCCAATAGAAAGCACTGGCGCACCTGCCCCACCCAGCACCTCACATCAGCCCAGGACACACACAAACCACCTCTTCCCTCTCCAAAGGAAGCACTTCCCATCCGCGCTCATCCCCACCTCATCCCACACCCAGGTACCACATGCTCGGTCGGGCACACAACATACAAACATCAGATAACACATCACACAGATTCAGTATGCCCACACCCTCACCCCTATGAACTGGCTGCCTCGCAGCTTATGGACAGGTGAGCATTCACCCTCCCCCACCTGGTGCTGAAGTTCTATCCAAAGCTATGTATCCAGGGGTGGGGTCTGCTTATGTCTCATAGAGAGGCATATTGGCTTCAGTAACCGAGAGCCAGAGCTCTCGACCCAGACAGTCTCTGGCAGAGTCCGGTCCGTGGACAAGTCCTCTGTAGCCACGGCTTTGTAAGCTGCCCCCATTGCCTCCATCCTAAACAAGGGTCAGAGTTGTTTTAGCTGTACTTCTCCTTGCTGGGATAAAATACCTCACCAGAAGTAACTTAAGGGAAGAAAGGCTTAGCACTGCATAATTTAAGGGGGCACATCCCATCGTGGCGGAGAAAGCCGTAAGTCCATGGAATGGCTGACCACCCAAAATTCACACCCATGACACAAAGGGACAAGTATTGCTCAGAGAACTTTCTCGATAATTATGTGACTATGTGCTGGGTGGGTGATGTGGGATTCCCCTCTGTATGCTGTGAATACCATTGGTTAATAAAGAAACTGGTTTGGCCTGATAGGGTAAATAGGCAGGCAAAACTAAACTGAATGCTGGGAGAAAGGAGGCAGAGTTGGAGAGAAGCCATGGAGCCGCCACCAGAGAGAGACATACTGAAACCTTACCGATAGGCCACAAGCCTCGTGGTAAAATATAAAATAATGGAGGTGGGTTAATTTTAGATGTAAGAGCTAGCTAGCAGTACGCTTAAGTAATTGGCCAAGCAGTGATTTAATTAATACAGTTTCTGTGTAGTTATTTCAGGAGTCTAGGCATCCGGGAAACAAATAAGCGGCCTCCAACAATAGGTGGAATAGTGATGCCAAGAGTCATCCAGTAACTGGTCTGTCTAGGGCCATCCATCTATGTTCCCATCCAGCTCTGCATAGCTTGGGGCCACACCTTTTCCCTCACCCTTTCCAACAGAGTGAGCCTGGCAGGGTGGGTACCCAGTGCCTGGTGCCAGCTGCATCATCTGTGAAGAGGTGGCAAGCAGCAGGGTTAGGCCAAGCAATCGTGCCTGGAGGACTACGGATTTTTCTAAGCCCATACTTGACTCTGTCCACATAGATCCCACCTGTGTGTGGTCTGTGGGGAGGCTGCACTAGGGAGGCATATCTATCAGGCTGGACAGGAGAAGAAAGGGAAACACCTTCAAACAGCAGAGCCTCCATGTCTGCAGAGGCTACAGGGCATGTGGGCATCCCTGAGATAGCCATACTCTGTAAGACATGCAAACTAGGAAAAAGCACAGCTCTCTCTCTCTCTCTCTCTCTCTCTCTCTCTCTCTCTCTCTCTCTCTCTCTGTGTGTGTGTGTGTGTGTGTGTGTGTGTGTGTGTGTGTGTGTGTGTACACGGCTGTGAGCCCAGGAGTCATTCAGCAGCTCTGGGTGTTATTAACTCTCCTGTACCAACAGGCATATGTGGGCCAGAGAAATGTGTGTGCATACATGTAGTCACCCTGAACCCTCAAAGTACGCCTATGCACACATGCTCAAGATCTCACATGTTCCATCCCCTCTGAGGACTCCCCCATCCAAGAGTGGGAGCAGGCACCTCGTTTGTGTACCGTCCATCCCTTCACCTCTCACTCCTGAGACTGTCACCCTCAGGAGGGAAAAGGTGGCCCTGGAATGTGTCTGTTCAATATCAAATCCTGGCAACCAGTTCCCTTAGTGCGTCAGAGGAGATTTTTGCCATAAGGGTTCCTGGGCCCCGCCCCCAGAGACTAATTGACAGTGGTCTGGGGAAGGCACAGGCTCTGGAGACTGTTAGCGCTGCCAGTATGGTTTTTTAGCACTGTCCCAGCACTGAAAATGACTAAGATGGGTGGGTGTCCTTGGTTTCTGTCAGGACTGATTTGAGCTCCAACCCTGGAAACTCTGGTCTGACCTCATCACCTAGACCCTTCTCTAAGTACCTAAGCAGCAAAGCGGGCATACATCCATGCACCGCGGCTGCCCCCTGCTGGACAGAGTCTGCGGTGCTCAGCCTCTGCGTGACCTGCAAGCTAGTAAGGCTTGGTGGCAGACTGCAGTATTTGGTGGCAACTCTGGAGGCATTATTTGAGCCCAGGATTGTTGAAGTCAGCCTGGGCAACAGAAGGATACAATGTTCCCAGGAGACCAGCTGGTCATGAGAGCTCATGCCTTGTAACCCCAGCACTTAGGAGACAGAGGCAGAAGAATCAAGGAGAGTTAGATACGCATCAACTAGAGTTCCATAGTGAGCTCCAGTCTCCCCGGAGATAATGTGGAGACACTCTGCTTTATAAACAAAGGTCTAGGCCTGTCATAGTGGCCCACTCAGGTACAGGGACAGACGTCTCTGTGAGTGATCTACTTAGTGAGTTCCAAGACAGCCAGAACTACATGGTGAGATCCCGCCTTAAAAATAAGGGGGGGGGGGTTCTTTACACATCTGCACCCTCCCACCAATCCCAGCCTCTCCCAGCCTTCTAGAAAAGTCTTCTTCATCAGCCACCATGCTCCTCGTGTGCCTCTCCTTCCTGAAGCACCTACTTATAGCAAGACTCCCATTCCTCCTCAACCTCCCCCAAAACCTTGGGAGTCGTCAGGGCAGAGGAACAACTGGGGTTGGCAGGGGGTTGTAGAATGCAGAAAGCCTTCCCCAGTGGGCTCCCTTACCACTCTGGCTCTCTGTGTACCATGGGCCGGGCTTCTCATTCGTACCCAACTCCTGGGGCAAGGGAGACAGACCTCAGTAAGCTCTCAGCTGCGCTTGTCACACTCAATGCCAGGTGCTTGTTTGGTTCTAAGTGCTTTGCTAGTCATAACTCATTCCATCCGCACGTAGTTTTCCTTACTTTATAGCCTAGAAAACTAAGGCACAGAGAAGTTAATTGAGACCCAAACAAGCGCATAGCAGGTCAGCCCAGAGCTGGGACTCAGCCCAGGGGTTAGCTCAGAAAACCACACTGTTAACCAACCTTCCCTCTTAAGGGAAGAGAACCAGTGGGGATCCATGTCCCCACTAGCCCAAGCCAGCTTCCCAGTCCCTCTCCGGTAAAAGTCAGCCTGGAGTCTCAGCGCCGCTGGTAACTCTGGGGCCGTGGTGCCTCTTGCTTCCTTCTTAATTTTTCTGACAAGAGCAGATGCCACAGCAGCTGACAGCCAGCCTGTCGGATTGAATGGGAAGGCGGGCCCAGCCCTCGTTTGTCTGGTGGAAAAATGGATTTAGGCAAGGGGACTGCTGAGCTTCAGGAGACAGGGAGTACCCATGGGTGACAGGTACAGATGGGATCCCAGCAGGCTGGGATGGGTCCAGGGACAGGACAGGAGGTCCCAGATGCCAGCGGAGGGTCTGCCTAAGCCCCTGCTCCATTGCTGTTTACCTTTCCCCTCTTCCTTCCCTCCCTCCATCTCTTCCTTCCCTCCGGTTCCTGTTCAACTTCCAGGCACTGGGCCTTCACCAGTCTCCGGGGTCAGAAAGCTGACACAGGCCCGTCACTGTCCTCAAGGACATCCAGGCAGACTCAGAGATTCTGCAATGGTGCAGACACTGAAGCCCATCTGTTGGGGTGCAGCCTCCACTGCTGATGATCCCTGCCAACTGCACGGGCACCTATATCTTCCCCCATATGGTGCAGTGCTAATGGCCTTGCTTCCACAGTGTGAGGAGGCTTAAACGGATTACCCCATGTGAAGCAATACCTGGCGTGTGGCCAGCGCCTTCTCCCACTCAGAGCACCCGAGAGCGGACCAAGCGCGAGCTCCAGGAGTCTCCCCCCACGCCCCTTACTACATCTGGTGCACCTTAGACTCACACTCTGAAGTACCTCTGAGATCTAAGCTCTGTTCCACCTGGCACAAAGCCCTCTTTACCATCCGCAGCAGATGGGAGTCTCACCATATGGGACGTGCCCACACTGCTCAGGTCCCTTCTGTCTGGGCCCACCCTGAGAGCTCAAAATTTTAGAAGAGGTAAGAGTTATTCTTGGGGTGGCACAGCTTTCTGCCCAGAGCCTGGTATGTCCAATCATTCGAGTCTGGAAGGCAAGAAGCGCCCCCTACTACAAGAAGTTGCTCTATGGTTGGACGGTTCCTCCCTAAAGTAGGCCTCAAACTCTCCAGCAACAGGGCCAACTATCAACAGGGGTGATCTGTAAGAGTAATCCCCTGATTTAGCTCCAGGCCTGCTGCCCACAGCACACAGCCCCCAGGAACAATGTCCAGTGTTGTGTTAAGTTTCCTCCTGAGACTGAAACTCTTCATCCTTCATGGAGAGCCTTAAACCAGAAGATAAACAACTCAAAATAGCTTCAGGAAGTCCCTGAAACAAACTAGACTCAGTAGGCCCCTCCCAGAGTAAGCAATAAAAAGACCACAGAGTACTGCTCTCAGACAAGCCAAGCTACAAAGCAGCCAAACCGGCCAAGCTGTCTGGAAGCAGAGACCAGCTGTCTGGAAGAAGCAGAGACCAGCAGAGCGGCCTGCAAGAGGTATCTGTCAACTGAACCACCTGGAAAGGGCACTCTCCATCCTGCTGAGCTCCCTGAAATCTATCCGGTGAGCTCTGGGTTCCCAGCTTTGTGAGCTGTCACCTCGCTGGGGTGAGCTTTGGTGATGAGGCGTTGAGTCATTTCTGTTCCTGTAAGGAACCCCCCACCTATATTCCTGTACGTAACCCCAATAAAACTCACTGGTTCACCAAGTTGGACCTTGGTGGTGTCTGTACCTTGGTTTCCCATGGACTCCCTGTCTGAGGTGAGCAGGTGTGTATGCTGTGTTCACCAGGAAAAGTCTTGTCACACGACACCTAGGAGTTAGCAGGCCCTTCGGAGATGTGTTCACATCTGTGGATTTCATGTGTTGAATATGACCTGGGGGGAGGGGGTGCAAGGTGAGCAATAACTGTGTTTGGTCCTTTGTGCCTTGAGTAATTCAACTCACACACTCTAAAAACATGGCTGTCCCCTGGCCCGTGGGTTCTGACTCAGTACCTTGTGATCATGGTTGGTATCAACTGTGGAAGAGCTGCTTCACAGTGGGCTCTACCTGCACACCTGCACACCTGCACTTACTACCCACATGAGGCGTCCTGACCCTTCCTCAAGCCACACACACAGGCAGAGATTGTGGATCAAGCTCCAGGTCTGTAGTGTGGTCTTACAGACCCGTCAATATAGCTCAGCCACACACCCGCAGACACCGCCACCACCACCACCGCAGCCGCCTCTGCTTTCTCCCCTGTCCAACTGTGCTGGTTGGTTTTATATCAGCTTGACACTTGGGAAAGGGGAGCCTCAACTGAGAAAATGTTCCCACCAGATTACTCTGTGGTGCACTATTTCAATTAGCCACTGATGGGGGGAGGACCCAGCTCACTGTGGGTGGTGTCTCCCCTGGGCTGGTGGTCCTAGGTGTGATAGGAAAGCCAGTAAGCTGGCACACTTCCACAGCCTCCGCATCAGCTCCTGCCCACATTCCTGCTCTGTTTGAGCTCCTGCCCTGGCTTCCTGGCAATGGAGTGAAACCTGAGAGCTGTAAAAATAAACCTCAGTGTTTGATCACAGCCGTAGAAAGCCTGAGCCTCCCTCTGCTGCGCTCTCCTTCCAGCCCCTGCCCTGTGCCGCTGCTTGGCTTGTGGTCCTCCTGTCCCTGAAATTCCTGCTCACCTGATACAAACTGTACCTGATGGCTGTGCTTCCTCCTCCAAGAAGCCTGCCCTAACTTACCAAAAGGTGGTCCAAGAGCTCCATGGCTCTGATGCCACTCAAGGTGGGCTTAATGCCTCCACTTCGACTCCCCTGTCTGACTAGGAGGTCCCTAAGGACAGGCAGACCCTGACTCCTCTGCACCTCCAGCCTGGCATACAGGCAAAGCCAGAACGGGGAAGGAGGGTTGAGGCTAACAGAGAGAAAAGGCAGGAAGCGGTGGAGAGGGTGAAAAGGAAGGACTAGGAGGGTGGTTTCATGCTTCGCTGTCTTTGCAGGCTCTTGCTGGCCCAAGTCGAGAGGGGCAGTGCAACCAACCCTTCCCGAACACCGTGATTCACACCGGGCCAGCTGCCATACCCTGTGACTCTCCAAAGGCAACTGCACACCCATGTGATACACACACATACACAAAAATAAAAAAAAAATTTAAGATCTTTAAAACTAGATAGGTGGTGGTGGTGCACACCTTTAATCCCAGCACTTGAGAGGCAGAGGCAGGGGAATCTCTGTGAGTTCCAGGACAGCCAGGGCTACACAGAGAAACCCTATCTTGAAAAACAAAACAAACAAAAAGATCTTTAAAATTAAATGAAGCCAGATATGTTGTTATGTGCCTATAATCCCAGCACTTAGGAAGCAAGATAGGGGGATTATCAAGAGTTTGAGGCCAGTGTGAGCTACATGGCTACCTAAAAGAAGACAACAAAAAAGAGCATAGGAGGAAGGGGAGGAGGAGAGAAATAAAAAGACTTTCTCCCACAACTGTAGTTTTTTCAATTTACTTATTTTTATTTCGTGCGCATTGGTGTTTTGCTTGTATACAAGTCTGTCTGAAGATGTCAGGTTCCTTGGAACTGGAGTTATAGACAGTTACGAGTGTCATGTGTGTACTGTTGGGAATTGAACCCAGGTCCTCTGGAAGCGTAGCAAGTGCTCTTAACTGCTGAGCCCTCTCACCAGCCCTCCAGCTACTACTGCATTTTGGGCAGGTAAGATGCCCTGATGACCTGTGTTCAATTCTGGGATCCACATGGTGGAAGGAGAGAGCGTATTCCTATGATTATCCTCAGACCTTTACATGGATGTTACGGTGCATTCAGACCCACACCCATACACACAAACAAACAAATGGGCAAATCCGGGCAGTGAGATGGCTCAGCCATTCAGAGCATGGACAGTTATTGCTGAGGACCAGAGTTCGGTTCCCAGCACCCACATCGAGTGACTCACAGATGCTTGTAACTTCAGCTTCAGAGAAGCAACACCCTCAACTGGCCTCTACACTCACACACAGACATACGCATGTACACACAGTTTAAAATAATAAGGGCTGGAGAGAAGGCTCAGCTGTTAAAGGCTAGGCTCACAAACAAAATATAAAATAAATGTAAAATATTAATATAAAAATTTTAAGAGCATATGGTGATTTTTTTGGTGTTTTTGGTTGGAGTTGGAGTGTGTGGGGAGGGGGGTTGAGACAGGGTTTCTCTGTATAGATCTGGCTGTCTTGGAACTCCCTCTGTAGACCAGGCTGGCCTTGAACCCATGAAGAGATCTGCCTGCTTCTGCCTCCTTAGTGCGTCCACCACTACCGCCCAGCAACTACAGTTACTTTTAAACTGATTATAGCTATTATTTTTCCAAAGCTTTAAACCTTCATTATTTTGGGTGTGACATCTTACTAAACTCTCTTACTTGCCATAATTAAGTGTTTTATCTAATTTTATTAGATTTTCTAGTAATAAGATTACATCTCTGGCAAATGATAATTCTCTCATAAGCTTCAGAGTTCTGCTCTCTGCCTCGTTGCCTCGGCAGTTCTGAGCCCTTTGCTGTGCCTGGACATGCCAGACTTCAGGGCAGCTGTAGGAGAAAAATAAAAGTCAGCAGCAAGCAGAAGCAAGTGACTAAGTCAACAGGCAAATGACAGCAGCCTGGGGCAGTGGCGGAGGGTGGGGTGGTGGGGCAAGGCTGGCCCAGGACTGGAAATGAGCCTCTCCGGGAATGCACAGCACGGTTGGCCAGATGGGCGTGCATCCAGGTCTATGCGCTTGAAGCCCGTGGTCCAGCAGCATGGCCAGGCTCTCAGGCGCTGTGGTGGTCTCCTAGCACCCACAACATAGGTGTCATGGTAGGCACTTCACCCAGGGATCCTCATTTGCATGCCCCAAGCTAGTTCTGACACAAAGCCCAAAGTGGAAAGAGGTCCATTTCCATCTTTGCTGAGTCCTGCCCTCTATCTTGTTCAGCTTGTGAACTCCTGCTCATACTTAAAAGTCCTACGGCTGCTGCCTCTTCAGGTCATAGATGAAGCTCAGACTTTGATCGGTCTAGCCCAAGAGAAGCCCAGGATTCGGAAGAAGATGCCTAATGGCCACCCAGATGTTGCTTCCATTCAATATGAGTGGGGTGAGCTAGGCCGAATCTCCCTGTGGACCAGTAAACCACGTGAGCTCCAGCTCCGTGTGCTAGTTACGGGTGAGCCTCTGCTGTATGTACAGTCAGGCCAATACTGTAAAAAACAGTGACTATCATCTTCCCGGGGATTATCATTCCGTTGCAGCGAGCCACCTGAAAAGAAGCCTGAGTAAGAAAAGCAATTAGAATTCTCAGTTTATAAACATTTCCTAAGATGTGAATTCAAGAGCGAAATTAGCAGGTCCCTTCATTGTTTGCTCCGTATTTACACAGTCCCACTTCATCTACCTACTCCGGGGTTAATTAACATTTTCATAAATAAGGCAGCTTCACAGGTTTCTACCGCGTAGCTCCCGCAAGGAGAGGGGTGAGTGGTCACGGTGAGACCACGGTGTGGGCACACTACAGTTAACAAGGCTCTGGGACACACTATTTCACAGGATACTGAGATGTGTAGCCCTGGAAAGTCCGCACTCCAATCACTACATACTTACAGTTCCTGGGCCGGGAGAAGTGTCTCCAGTTCCTGACTTCGACGGTGCCTTCAGACTGCTCCAGTCTTTCTCTCCTCGCTGTGACCAAACACCTCACCATTAAAAGAGAACTTATTCATGTGTTTGTTTGTTTGTTTGTTTTTGATACGGGATCTCCTGTAGCTAACCTCAAACCCCCTATTGTAGTTGAGAATGACCTTGAGTTTCCAACCCTCCTGCCTCCACTTCCTGAGTGGAGGCTGGGACTACAGGTGTGTACCATCACACCTGGTTTGTGTGGTGCTGAGGCCAAACTCAGGGCTTCATGCATGCTAGGCAGGCACTCTACTGACTGGCACATTCTCAGATCAGAGAAGAATTTCTTTTGCCTTATGGTTGGAGAGGGTGTGGTCTGTTAGTAGAGAAACCATGAAGGTGGAGCAGCTCATGGGGGTGGAGCAGCTCATAGAGGTGGAGCAGCTCATGGGGGCGGAGCAGCTCATGTCCCACACTAGGAGCAAAAAGATGCTCCCATCTCAGAGAATCAGGAAACAAAGCTAGGACCAGAAGTAGGACAGCCTGTAAACACAAGTCTATCCCTTCCTGCCCTACATCTGCCAACCATACCTCATGTCCGAAAGGTTTGACAATCCCCCACTATCTGGGGACCAAGCATTCAAACAGATGAACCTACGAGCGATATTTCCCATGTAAAAACTCTAGTACGGTCCTTTCCTGTATCATTCATCACGTGAACGCCAATTCATACTTAAAAACCCATTGAAGAGCCGGGCGGTGGTGGCGCACGCCTTTAATCCCAGCACTCGGGAGGCAGAGGCAGGCGGATCTCTGTGAGTTCGAGACCAGCCTGGTCTACAAGAGCTAGTTCCAGGACAGGCTCCAAGACACAGAGAAACCCTGTCTCGAAAAAAAAAAAAAAAAAAAAAAAAAAAAAAAAAAAAAAAAAAAAAAAAAAAAAAACCATTGAAGAGAGGATACCACCTCTTTCCCCAGTGGGATGTGAGTGGGTGACTGGCCACCCTGGTCATGTTTGGCAAAGTCAGCCAACTCTCTGTCCCAGAAAAGTGAGAATGCAATAGACCTCACCTATAACCAAAGGAACAGTGCCAGAACCCTGGCCATAAGAACCTACTTCAAGCTTCCTTGCTTCTACCATCTCTGTAACATGGAGAAAATCTAAGTGAGCCTAGACCTGGGGCCATCTATATATGGTTTTGCTACTGGCTCTTGGGCCAGCACAGCCCTTCAGCCTTCAAATGGGCCTCAAAGAGACTTACAGGTAAACCTCAGACAGGTTCCAAAATTGGTCCCTCAGACAGGCAGGTCCCTCAGATAGAAAGGAAGCTCCCCTGGGGACAAAGCTGAGTGCTATCTCCCTCAGAGTCCCCTCTTCTCCCAGAGAGGGGACCTAACGTCTATAATCTGCCAGAGGCCCATCTTCAATCTGCAGCCTGTGACTCTCATCTGAAGGCCCAGTGGGTGAATGAAAGATGCTGGCTGTGGCCTTAGGGACCAGCTCAATGACTGCCTCAAAGGGCCCCCATTTAGCACCCAGAATGGCTTTTTCTGTAGAGTCAGAACATAGCAGGAGTTGGGAAGAAAACTTCCACAGTTAGAGACAAAAGGTATTGTTATTGTTTTACTCTTTTGCTTTTTTGGTTTTTGGGGGGGGGCGGTCTGCCACCTGGCTCCCAATAAATACACACATGGAGGCTTATTATTACTTATAAATGCACAGCCTTAGCTTGGCTTGTTTCTTGTCAGTTTTTCTTTAAGTTATCCTGTCTACCTTTTGCCTCTGGGCTTTTTCCTTTTCTTCTGTGTATCTTATTTTCACTCTTACTCATGGCTAACTGGCTGGGTGGCTAGGTGGCTGGCTGGCTGGGAGGCTGGGAGGCTGGGTGGCTGGGTGGCTGGGTGGCTGGCTGACCAGGTGGCTGGCTGGGTGGCTGGTTGGGTGGCTGGGTGACTGGGTGGGTGGCTAGGTGGGTGGGTGGGTGGGTAGCTGGTTGGGTGGTGGCTGACTGGCCCCTCACGTCCTCCTCTCCTCGTTCTCTTGCTTCCTCCTTCTAGATTTCCCCTTCCGTTTATTCTCTCTGCCTGCCAGCCCCGCCTGGTCTCTCTCCCGCCTTGCTATTGGTCATTCAGATCTTTATTAGACCATCAAGTATTTTAGACAGGCAAAGAATCTCAGCTTCACGTTTCCTGTCCTTCTGAAATCTGCTCCCAGAGTCCCCAAACAGTCAAACCACAACCAACCCCTTGACCCTTCTGTCCTGCTATGCTGCAAGCCCCCAGCCAGAGAAGATGCCATCTTCCTTGCATGCCTCTCCTCTAACCCCCCAAGAAATCAGACATCAGGTTTGTTCACACCTGACTGGACCCTTCCTTGCCTGCCCACTGGTCCTGAAAATTGAACTCTGTGGCCCATCCAACTCCTATGAACACTAACCTGGCATCCCAGTGCCCCTGTGCTGAAGGCGAGGAGACCCGCTGCTGCAGATCTGCCCCTGCTCACATTTCCCTTTCTTTCCAGTCCCCACCCTGACGACCTCTCTTGCAGTACTGGGTGCTCTGCCCCTGCTGGTGCACAAAAAAGCCCCCTGTCATCCTCCACACAGCCCTCCCTTACTTGAGTCTCCAGGAACATTCTCCCATGTCTTCTCCAAACGCAACCTTCACCGGGTGACATTCAACCCGAGGGACTCCTAGCCAAGGAGGAGTCCCATTAACCTCACCTGCCCTTTTACTCATTCTGGGGTTCCTGCTACCCCTGGACTGTATGATCCCTGGAACATAGCTCTTATGAAGATTATACTGCACCTTCTTAGAACTAAGGGATCCCTCACTCTGTGGATGCTGGCCTTGGCAGAATTCTCAGCCCCATGCCGACCCTACTGTCCAGGACCCTCCTCCTAACTCCGCTAGCCTTCCCATTCCCTTGATCAGATGTGCACGCAGGGGACATAGTGTGGGGATCTAGTGACAAGGCCAGGAGACTGAACATCCACACCTGGGCCACTGCCCTGCCTCCGCATGGTCTCTCTTCTCACACCTCCCGGCTCTGCACTGAGCTCTTCCTGGTGTGTGGCAGTCCTGTTGTTTAATTTTGCTGAACACCAAGTCCCGACCCCACGTTAATTGGTTTTACTCCAGCCTTTTGTGCCTTCCATTAAATGAGGAAATGCCACCCATAAAATTTTAATTTTAAAAGCCAACTTGTTTGTTTTATATTGAAATTCCCCGGGCAGCTCCAGCAAAGGGAAACAGACACACTTTTTTGTTTCATTAAAGCAACTTGAGTGAAGATAAAGAAGAAGCTGAAAAATTAGATTTAAAAACAGAGAGCGAGATGCATTTAAGGAAAATTAATGAAAATGAGCTTCTGCAGAGGGTTGTGGGGACCCCAGCGCTCATCACTGCTGCCCTCCTAAGCCTCCTGGGGAAACCACAGCAGAGCTGAGCCAAGCAGGATGTGGGGACCAGAAGGCTGGTCATGGGCTCTCTATTCAGTGAACATGTGGCCAGCTACAGATGCCAGGGGAAGAGGGAAAAGGGAACCCTGACTCCCCAAACCCCAGCAGCGTTCTTCCCCAGGACACCTGTCGGTCAAGCCAGGTCCTCCAGCAGGTGTACCTAGGTGATCTCAGCTCAATCACCAGCGTTTTTACCACCGCAACTCCTCGTGGCCCGCTGCCCACTGCAGCCACTGGGACACCTGTGCCGTTTTATTTTTATCATAACACTTGGTGCTCGTGACTCGGAGCCAGGCTTTCTCCACGTTTCCACCAGCCCGCAGGTGGGCTGGCTGAGGACACGTGGAAGCCCGGGCTCGGGAACCAGATTTCTTTACAACTCTCCTCCATTCCATCTGCCTGAACGCCAACATCTATGCACACCAGTGGCTTCGGTGGTGAGTTTTCCTCTTCCAGCCCCCAACCACAGCCTTCACGGCTACAGTTGAGCCCTTCACTGACATTCATCTCTGGTTGCTTCCCATAGCTAAAAACTGTGCAGTGCATTCGATTTGGGGCCCGGGGCCTCTTGGATTTCCCTTTCTCCTTTCTTTTTCTTTTCTTATCTTTTGGACCACTTGTAAGTGATCCCCACTGTGAGAGACCACTCGGAGCAGCCTCCAGCCTCTCCGGCTTCCAAGTCTTCCGGACCAGAGCCAGTCTGGCTTTAACCCCCGCCTGTAGAGAGGAGACGTCCTTCTAGAGGCCCTGCTGTGTTTGTTAGCTGTTTTCACATTTTCAGCTACGGTATAAACCCTCAAACTATCAGCCACCCGCCTGTGAATACTCTGCCAGTGTCCGACCAGCTCCACTTTTCCTCAAACTATCCCTGCCACCACTATGGCTGGTCCTCTGGAAACTGACAAGATTCGTCAGATCCGCAAGGCAACTGTTTTTAATTTCTACCTTTGCTCCCCACTGCAGCTTGTGGCATGGCGGCTCGGTGACAGAGCAGATCATGCCTCTAGGTCTCTCTTGTTATATTTAAAACTCCTGCGGCTCAAAAATGTGGCTTTTCCATACAACATGTCACCACTGCCATTTTGACTGGGGTCAGGCGACCTTAATGCCATCTTAACTGAGGTCAGGTGACTTCACCACCATCTTAACTAAGAGCCAGGTCAGGTGACCAAGTCCATCCATCTTTACTGAGGTATTCCCTGCCTTGCCCCCCCCCCCCCCCCCCCCCCCACCCGNCCCCCCCCCCCCCCGTGCTGACTCTGTTGCATGTGTGTTTTGTGCAGTGGCATGCCTTTGGAAGGGCTCACCAAAGCATCCACTTCACCCAATTCCTGTTTACTCTGTGTGTGCATGTGTGTGCATACATGTAACTTAAATACACCTATGTTTACTGTTAAATGTTATAATTGTTCATAGTATCTCATTCCAGACTACAAAGCAATAAGTCTCATGTTTTAGATTGATATGTACTTTTAAGTCTCTTAATCCAACCCTGCTTCAGCTGTTGACAGCCAGGCAGATTCTATACTGTAGTTATAGCTCAAGCTATACCCAGTAAACAGCCCTCAGCTTCACAGAGATCTGGGAAATATGGCATTTAAATATTTAATTATTAAAAAACGTTTTATAACAAAAAGAGACAGGTTGGCTCCTAGCAGCAGCACTTTACTTCCTCCAAAGAAGAGAGAAGACAAATGGGCACAGAGCAACGTCCATCCACAATTTGCTTCAACTGCCAAGTGCTGACCGGGCAAAACTGCCTTTCATCTAAACTGAAGATCTCCAGACAGTGAACAGAATTACTAGAATTGACAGCCCAGCTGCTCAGGTCAAGGTAGGCTTGTCTTCCTACATATTTCTTAGCCTACAGGATCTTCTGGATCCTGGCAGGCCCTGCACTAAACAGCAAAAGAAAAATACAACCCTCAGTGACCAGGGAGGACCCTGAGGAGTAGCTCTAGGTGCCAACCAAGTAAGTTCTCTGTCATTTTTTAATCAATAACTCAAGTAAAATTTTATCCTTCTCAAAGATCTCTGATGCAGTTTGACAACTGAGAGGTTTTGTCAGTTTAAAAGGACAACCTCACCAAATGAATTTCAGTAAAACACAAATACAAGTTATTAATATGTGTACCTGCAGGTTATAAAGGTGTGAGGACAAATACAAGTTAATCAAATTTCTCTCTCACGCTGCTTTCCATAGTTTTAAAAATACTTTTCATTGTGCAAAAAAATATCTGTCACAGTCATTCTAATATAAATATGTTGCTATTTAAAACTTATGTTTTCATAAACCCAAAAAATTCTTGTGAGTTCCAGGGAGCCGAATTAAAGGATCTACCTTAAACAGATCAGACACACCCCTCTCAATTCCCTGGTTCTAAATTTTTTTTCCTAACTTAACTTTGTCCTCTGTTCTGCCAATATCTTAAACAGGTGTAAGAGACACCAGATATTTCCATACCACAAATACCAGACAAGAGCAAAGAGACCAGCTATGCCAGGATGTGACCAGCACCCAGCTTTCTCAGGTCCCCCCTCAAGATGACACCCACAAATAAGCAGGAAGCAGTCTTGAGAATCTGCCATCCCAATTCTTTGAACCAGTTGTGCCTAACCTCCCACCTTTTTATTATAAAAAAAGAGATGGAAATGTAATAGTCTGTGCTATCCCTTTAAAAGACAAGCCCCGCCCACTCCCCCCCCACACCCCTGTCCACTGAGGCAAGCTGATCTTCCTTCTGCTCCCAGCCTGAGTTTCTTTCTTTTCAGCTCTCTCCCGGAGAGCCAGCTACTGCCTCTCTCCCTTCTCCCACCTTCTCCCCTTCCACCCCGACTCTCTGGTTTTCTCTCTCTCTCTTTCTCTGCCTCTCTCTGCTCTTCCCCCTTCTCTCCTTACCCCCCCTTTCCCTTTCCCCTCTATAGCCCACTAAATAAATCCCCACTTTATCTGCATAGTGTGCTTAATAGGTCTCTGTCTCTCACCCGCTGCATGGCTCCCTGCCTGGGACTGGCTGCCTCTATGGCCTGCTGTGATCTCATGGCCCACAAACCACTCAGGGAATGGTGCCGTTTTATTTAAACCATAACAGGTAGGTGTTGGGGAAAGGCCATAGCCTTAGTTTTACCATTTTCAAAATGGGGATAATAATAGTCCTTAGTCAAGTCAGGTTATTATAAGGATTAAATAGTTCTGAAATGGGCTGGGGAGATGGCCCGGTGGGTTATGAACGTGCTTTGAACACACACAGACCTGAGTTCAGATCCTCAGAACCCATATAAAATGGTATGGAGTTGTGTTTGTCTTTAACCCCAACACTCCTACAGTAAGATGGGAGGCAAAGACAGAAGTGTCACCAGCAAGCCTGGCCTACAAGACAGCCAGAAAAGAAGCCTGTCTCAAACCAGGTGGAAGTTGATAGAACCAACTCCCAAGTCTGTCCTCTGACCTCCACGTGTGCATCATTGTAGCAAACAGAGAGACAGAGACAGACAGACAGACAGACAGACAGACAGACAGACAGGGAGGGAGACAAAGAGACAGAGAGAGACAGAAACAGGCAGGAGGCCCAGAACCGTGAGCATATTTCCACCTTGTCTGAAGGTCAGAGAATTTTAGCTTTTTCTTTTTTTTTAATATTTATTTATTTATTATGTATACAATATTCTGTCTGTGTGTATGTCTGCAGGCCAGAAGAGGGCACCAGATCTCATTAGAGATGGTTGTGAGCCACCATGTGGTTGCTGGGAATTGAACTCAGGACCTTTGGAAGAGCAGGCAATGCTCTTAACCGCTGAGCCATCTCTCCAGCCCCGAATTTTAGCTTTTTCAAAGTTGTTGACAACAACTGTGGCTATACACTGACCTAGGGTGCGGTAACTTGGTGTTTTTGACATTCAGATGGCCCATATAGGGAGATCCACTCCACCCTGACCAATGGTCAAGATATTCAAGCATACTTCTACTCCTTCTTTTGAATTAAGAGGTTTGACCTAGGGAATGGCTGCCTTCAGGATACTAGTTCCAGGACAGCTAGGGTTGTTACATAGAGAAACCATGTCTCAAAATAAATAAATAAAAATAAGTCTTTTGTCTTCTTCCCCCTGGTGTATTGGAGTATAAAAGTGTATGGAAAATTAAGCGTGGATGGTTTCAGCATTCACTGGAACTCCCTCCTGGTACTACCCTGTGCTTCTGTGTCATTATCTTGACTCAAATATTTGTGTTCTTTTCTAACTTTTCTACTCCCCATGCCCCTACCCTGGTAAGTGGTATTTTTGTCAAAGCTGGTCTCCGACAATTAAATGGATTGAAACCATTTAAAACAACTTTGGGATTTTTTTTGTTTTGTTGTTTTAACTAGAGAGATGTGTGTGTAAACCTGTACGTGTACAGCTTGTGTGTCAAGGTCAGAGGAAACCATTGGGGACCTGGTTCTCTGCGTCCAGTGTGGGATCCGAGGAAAGGAACCAGGTCATTGGGCTTGTGCAGCCAGCTTCTTCAAACACCTTTATCTGCTGAACTGTCCCACTGGCCCTTAAAACAGCTTTGTATGCAGTAGGTGCTTAATAACTGCTAGCTTTTGCTACTCCCATCCTGCTGCTACCCTCCCACCTCAGACCACCCGCAGCCTTCTGGCCTCTCCCTTGCCATCCAAGTTTCTGAGCTCAAGGCAGGAAAGAGAGCAGGGAGAAGGCCTGACAAACAGTGTGGGGTCCATTCCAAGACACGATGCTTATGGCTCAGATACATTCACTAAAATTCTATTGTAATGAAGGCTGGAGAGATGGCTTAGAAGCTAAGAGTCCTCGCTGCTCTTGCAGAGGAACTGAGTTCAGTTCCCAGCACTACAGTAGCAACTCACAGCAACTACTCTAGTTCCAGGGGCCTCTAATGCCCTCTTCTGGCCTCAATAGGCACCTGCACTCACATACTCACACACAGGCATACATGTATACATATAATTTTTTAAAAGGGAAATCTTTAAAGAAATTATATTATAATCATTTCAAAGGAAAATAATCTCCCTAGGTTCAAATCTCAACTCCAACATTATCCAGCTATGTTTCTTATAGTTGGGTTTTTTTTTTTTTCCTCTTTGGGAGCCTGCCACCCAGCTCCCAAATAAATACATGGAGTCTTATTCATGAATGCCTGGCATTAGCTTGACTTGTTGCTAGCCAGATTTTTAAACTTAATTTAAAGTAGCCAGTTTCTCTTTAGCTACATTTTCCCTCTGGACTTTTTACTTTTCTTTATTCTATATGTCTTTCTTCTTACTCCGTGGGTGATGGGATGGCTGGTGGCTGTCCTCCTCTCCTTTGGCTTTTCTCGCTCCTCCATCTTCTGCCTCTTCGCTCTTCTCCTTTGAGTCTAGATTTCTCCTATTTATTTTCTCTGCCTGCCGGCCCCGCCTATCCTTCTCTCCTGCCTCATTATTGGCTGTTCAGCTTTTTATTAGACCAAACAGGTGTCTTAGACAGGCAAAGAATCAGAGCTTCACAGAGTTAAGCAAATGCAACATAAATGCATGCAACACATCTTTGCATCACTAAACAAATGGAATGGAGCACATCTTCAACTAATATTCCACAACAGCTCTGCTGAGCCTCAGCCTCCCCATCAATAAAAGGAGAATCATAAATCAATCAGCCAAAAAAGCAAAACCTGTGTAACACCAGGCACAGATAATGCCAAGGTGGCTGGTGGTTGGCATCAGCCGGAAGTCCAGCAGGAGGCAGAAGCTTTAAGAGTCTGTAGTTGAGGAGCAGGGAGAGCAAGTGGCTGCATAGGGCGGGGAGCTCCCAGGCATTGCCATGCGTGCGTACATACTGCATGACTTTCCATTCTAGAATCCGGGTGGTAAGCTGTGGCCCTCCTACCCCACGCTACCCCAACCCTCAGTGCCTAGTATTAACCTTGGCCAAGGGTCCTGGCTGACTGATGTACAAGACCTGGAGGAACAGTGTGGGTCCAGAGCTGGGGCTGAGGGAAAATGATAACCTCTGACCTTAGCCCCGTATTCTGGGGTAGGAGGAGTAGATCTCTCCAGGAACTGCAAAGAGTCTGGTCTGGTGACTATAGGAAATCAAGGCAAGGATTCCCAGGTCCTGCTCCTGAGGAGGCCATGAAGAGCACAGAGCTGGGACATCTGGACTCTGGGGGGAGGGGGGACAGACAAGGGCAGCCTCCTAATTCTCTGTTCTGTTTGCACATTCCCAAGGCTATGTGCTAGGCTCTGAAAGACATCCCAGCACCTCAGACCCCCAGCCCTCCAGGCAGGAACAGCCTGGCCTCCATGCACTTCAGCTGAGTAGCTGTCTCAGAGCGGCTTCTTGGGCACCTCCCAATAGCTCCTAAAGCAACCCCTAAGACTCACTGGAAGCTGAAGTTTGAGGGGGTGAGACAGAAAGAGGAGGACCAGCCCCGAGCACTCTCCTCTTGTCCTTCCCTTCTCTCCCTATCCCCATCTCTTTTCCTTCTCCCTCTCTCCCCGCCCCTCCCCTCTTTCCCTCACTTTCCCTTGGCCCAGCAGCTCTAGTTTACATATTCTGATACAGATTTTCTCCCCCCACCGCCCCCACAACCACTGCCCCACACAAACCTTCCACAGTGGAACGCTCTGCTCCCTCCCTGAGCCCCTGCACCCAGACTGCCAGGATGTCCTCACATCCTCAGAGGGTGGACAGCCATGAGGGCTGAGGAGGAACGCGCGAGAAAGGGGACCGCAAACTAC
Source organism: Alexandromys fortis (assembly GCF_014885135.2). Classification (NCBI taxonomy): domain Eukaryota; kingdom Metazoa; phylum Chordata; class Mammalia; order Rodentia; family Cricetidae; genus Alexandromys; species Alexandromys fortis. The sequence continues at coordinate 16,205,036 of NW_026067894.1, forward strand.
TGGATCCTTTCCAAAGCCAAGCTGAACAGAACAAGCATGACTCTGTGGGCCCTGTGACCCTGTGCGCCCTGCCCAGGTTACTTCAAGTTTTGCAATGTCCCCTGAGCACCAGAGTTCCCTGTGGAGCACAGCCAAGAAGGAGGACAGAAGTGATGACATCACCGTAGGATCTGGGAAAGATGGCCATGGGACACATGAAGGGATACAGGGGTGGGGCACATATGAAAGGAAGGACAGAGAGGAGCACGGGGAGGGGAGCACAAAGAGGGGAGCACAGAGAGGAGCACGGGGAGGGGAGCACAGAGAGACAGTAAGTCACCCTAGATTGACCCCCTCATGCAACAAGAGGCCACCTGGGAAGGTGAAGGTCAGCCTTCCTCTGGTCCACACTACCCATCTCCCTGGTCTCCCTGTGGTCACTAGGAGGGGACACCACGGGCCCTCTCGTTCGTTGAAGACTAGCTGTGTCACGCTGGCTCTGCGCCCCCAACCGTGGGTGTGAGGAAATTAGAATATCGGGGAGCCAGAGAGCCTCGCATGAGGCAACACACCCACACACCCAGACGTGAAGAAGGCCATAGCATACATATCCTCAGCCAAGTCATGACCCGCTGTGACTGCAATGACTGTGTCATCTCTGATGTCAGGGCTTGGGCTCCAGCTCTCAACGACAGGAAGGGCCTGAGGGATCAACCAAGGTTGCACAACTTCCCTCTAGTCACATCGGAGGCACCAGCAGAGCTGGGAGTGAAGCCGGGGCCCACTAACGGCCCCACTCTCCTGGTCTGCAGGTGGTCACTCCTTCCTTTACACAGAGGCGCAGAGAGGGCGTCCTTGGCCCGCTCTCCCCTAAACCGCCTTTCAGGGTCCGAACTCATTTGGCCGCTTTAGCAGAAAAACTCACGCGGGAATTGCAGATGAATTCGGGCTCCCAGAGAGGCAAGGGGGAGGAAACACACAGCCTTTCAGAAGGAAGGTGACAAACCTAGCCCAGGAGCCCTCCACCCTCCTGCAAAGCCCACAAGCTCGCCAGCAGGGACCGGAGCCCTCCCAGTCTCCTGCGGAGACAAGTGTTTCTCCTTTTGAAAAGCTCGCCAGTCCTTGTCCTCCGAGTGTTTGGAGTTGAGTCCATTATGAGCCGGCTCCTTTTGAGCGGAGATACATTCAGATCCAGATGCGGTCCCCTCAGAACAAAAGCCCCTCCAAGTTCTCTTCTCCAGGCCTACTGGCCTCCTTTGAGGAAGAATGGCTCTCCTAAGTGGAATTCATTCCCCCAGCCAAGAACCTGCCGTTCTGAATTTGTTAAATGCAGTTTAATAGCCTTTCTCCATTCCGTTTCAGATGGGGAGGGGGGGCGAGGTGGAAGTCGCCACAGATGGATTCAATAGATTGAATATGACTTCATGAAAAAGAGAAAGCTACATTCTTTGTATTTATTTGGATGTTTTTTCTCCCAACACCCAAGACACATACTCCAACAACACAAGTCTGAGAGGAAATACTGATTGCCAAGAGACCTCTCCAACGGCCCGGCCCGCTCTGTTTTGCCCATCCAAAAGCCAACCTTGCAGGAGGGAGGGAGGACCCATTCAACAAACACAAGGACAACTGCCTTAATGGCTCACGCCTGCAGTCCCAGCTCTCAGAAAATGGAGGACTGTGGCAAGTGGTGAGCTTCAAGCCAGCGTAAAAAGTGTGAGACCCTGTCAAAGGAAGAGTGAAGGGAGTTGGGGATACGGCTCAGTTGGTAGTGCTGGCCTGGCATGCACAAAGTTCCATCCGCAGGACTGTATAAACCAGGCATGGTAGGGCCTGTCATCCCAGCACCCAGAGCTGAAGGCAGGACAAAGATTTCGGGCACCAGCCTGGTATATAGGAGACTCCCTTAAGAGTGGGCAGCTAAAGGGGCCTGGAGAGACGGCTCAGCAATTAGAAGCACCGGCTGTTCTTCCAGAGGTCTTTAGTTCAGTTGCCAGCAATCACCTGGTGGCTCACGGCCATCTATAATGAGATCTGATGCCCTCTTCTGCATATGTGCAGACAGAGCCCTGTACACATAATAAATAAATAAAATAAAGTAGGAAGCTGGAGATATTTCTCACTGGAGTTAAAAGCACTGGCTGTTCTCCCAGAAAATTTGAGTTCAACTTCACAGCACCCACACGGCTGCTCGCAAATCTCTGAAACTCCAGCTCCAGGGGAGTCAATGCCTTCCTTTGCCCTCTCCGAGCACATGGTAATGTAGACAAAACACCTATACCCATAAAATAGAAATAAAAACTTTCTAAAAGAATGGTATTATCTTTCTTTAAAAAAAAATCTACATGGAGTGGGCTGGAGAGATGGCTTAGCGGTTAAGAGCATTGCCTGCTCTTCCAAAGGTCCTGAGTTCAATTCCCAGCAATCACATGGTGGCTCACAACCATCTGTAATGAAGTCTGGTGCCCTCTTCTGGCCTGCAGGCATACACAAAGACAGAATATTGTATACATAATAAATAAATATTTAAAAAAAAAACACAGTTTGATCTCTGTGAGTTTGAGGCCAAAAAAAAATATACATGGATTGTAAGTTGGTCCTAGTTTCATAGTTTATTTTTAAATAGAACCCTTAAAATAGGAGAACTATGGGTTCCTCGTTTGTTGATGCTCATGTGTACAGCTATCCAACAGGGATTTGTATGAGTATGGTCTAGAACTGCAGCCAGGAACCCTGTTCTCATTCTTTTTGCATACTCTTGGCACTAGGGAACTCACCACCTTCGAGGACAATCCTTCACGTGATGAGACAGAACTGACTAGTAGAATTGGTTCTCGCCTACACCTCCATTATCTTGGCGGATGCAAGGCAAAGTAACATAGATACTCCTGCCTCTGCCCCTCCGAGTCCTCATCCAAAGACAGTGTCCCGGTTCCTGTGTCTAGTCCCTCCCTGCTTCCTCAGACATATGACAAACATACCTTCCCAACTACTGACTCCCCCACTCATACTATACTTCCATAGATGCACCCTGGGGCCATATTAATTTGGAACAGCCCCCTTATGGCAAACCTTCAGTCAAAACCTGTCTCACGCCAGCCAGGTGGTTGTGGCACATGCCTTTAGTTCCAGCACTTGAGTTTGAGGTCCTCCTAATCTACAAAGTGAGTTCTAGGACAGCCAGAATTGCATAGGGTGACCCTGTCACATACACACACACACACACACACACACACACACACACACACACACGCACGCACACACACACAATCCTGGGGACTAATCCTGGATCTTCTGCATTTTAAATACACATGCCTTCTGTGCCTTGGCTACTTCTCCTAAAAGAAGCATGGCATGGGGGCTGGAGAGATGGCTCAGAGGTTAAGAGCATTGCCTTTGTGTGGGCTTTGTTTCTCTTTTAGACAGATTCAGTCTTTTAGACAGTAGCCTATGGTGGCCTTGAACTTGTCTGCCTCTGTCTCCAGAGTGCTGGAATTAAAGATGTGTGCCACACCTTTAAAAGGCCACTGCCTGGCCCCTATGGCTAACTAGTGGCTTAGCGCTGCACTCTGATCTTCAGGCAAGCTTTATTTGTTAGATCACACACAAAATATCACTGCAATTAACCATTAAATCATCTCTCCAGTGACCCGCCCCCCTCAGTTTTCCTTTCAGTGCTGGGGATTGAATTCGGGACTTTACACAAGCTATTGTTATACTTTTGTTTTGCTTGGCAATCCTAGGGTCCAGTGTGCCCCGGGCCTCGTTTATACCCCACAAATGCTCTGCCACGGAACTGCAACCCCGGCTCTCCTTTTCTAACTGTGAGACGCACTTCTCAGTTGCAGAAACTCAGGATCTCTGAAACCTCTCTGTTCTTATCCACTTGTAAGTAAGAAAAAAGCCACAAAGAGAGGAAACATTAGTTTGACAGGTGACAGGTCAGGGTGGGAGTCCCCATATCCCTTTCATGAAGCTGGGGGGGCTCCAGGACAGTAACTGAGAGCCTGCCTTTAGGTAGCACTAACCTCTGTTTCTGTATTTTAATCAATTGATAAGCCCTTCCTTGTCAATCTTTTCAATTGACCATTAGAAAATCTGCATTTGTCAGGCGACTCCATTGCTATCCTATCCGCTGGTACATGTACAATACAGCCTACCCCAGAGTCATTCTCCATGTTAAATAACTCTGAATTGCTTCTACATCCATAAGGGATTATTGATTAAAGACAACAAATAAAAACACATTAACCTATGCCTGGTGTGGTGGTGAATTGCCTGCAATCCCCACACTTGGGTAGTAGAGTTGGGAGGACTAGATGCTCGACTAAAGTATATCTGAGGACAGCCTGGGTTATGGCAGCTTTTGTCCCCACTTCCCACCACAAAAACAAACAAGCAAACAAAACACCACAAAACAAACAAGCAAACAAAACAAAAGCAACAAGGGCTGCCGAGATAGCCCCGCAGGTAAAAGTGTTTGCTGTGCCAACCTAATACCCTGAGTTTGATCTCTGGGTGCCTTGGCAGGAAAAAAAATCAATTCCTGAGATCTATCCTCCGACCACCATACCTGCGCTATGGCATGTGTGCTCCTGCACCAACACAGACACAAGTACCCAATAAAAATAAAATCAAATGTGTGTGTGTGTGTGTGTGTCAAGACGACTCGACTGGTAAAGGCACTTGCCACCGCTAACTCCCAAAAGTTGTCCTCTGACCTCATACGCACACTCACAGCCATGTGCATGTGTGTACTGTGCACGCATGCACGCAGATAAATAAAGTATGATTTTTATTATTATTTAAAGGACTCAAGATACAGCTTAATGGTGGTGTATATACGCCTGGCCTATGAGGGGCCCTGGTTTCAAGACACATGACCCCCAAAGCCACCAAAGAAAACTAGGTTTACTTCTATGCAAAACGCAACGTTTTTCTACTGTTTGAGAAGGAAAACAGAAATCTATATTCTAAGTCAAATAACCAATAGCTATCGGAAGAAAATCTTTGAAAACTCTCACAAAGAGCTAATTTCCTTGTCTCTAAAGGGCTCTGGGACTTGACGAGCACCAATGACCCGGCTGGACACCAGACAAAAGCCACTGGGCCCAGGCACACTACAAGCCAGCCTCAAGCAGGTGATGAAGAGCCGGGAAAGAAGTTGGCTCACAATGAAAGACTATTTCTCAACAACCAGCTCAGCAAACTCCAGAAGGTCTGGCTGGACCTGGTGACACAGGCCCGTGCTCCCAGCTACTCAGAGACTCCAGCAGAGGCCGGAAGATTGGAATTTCAAAGCCAGCTAGGGCTACAGAGCAAGCTCAAGGCCCTGCCTGGGCAACTTAGTGAGACCCTGTCTCAAAATAAAAAGGAACAAGAAATGGGGAGCCGGGGATGTGATAGAGGGCTTTCCTCCCACACACAGAGCCCTGGGTCTGATTCCTCATTCTGAAGGGGAAAAAGAAAAAGAAAAAAAAATCCAAGGTGGCCCGTGGGCTGGCCCGTCTGTGTTTATGTGACAAAGGCCATCATCACTGCTACTGCTGGGAAACATTGTTACAGTGTCCATAAAGACTATGTTAGTAATGTTTTCCTTAGAGAAAAGCCAGGCTGAGGCATAGCTGTAGAGTGATCACTTAGATTTATGTGGGGTTCTATCCCTAGCATTGACTAAGAATGTTTTGTTTTTAAAATTTATTCATTTATATTATGTATACAAGGTTCTGCCTGCATATATGCCTACGGGCCAGAAGAGGGCACCAGATCTCATTACAGATGGCTGTGAGCCACCATGTGATTGCCAGGAATTGAACTCAGGATCTCTGAAAGAGCAACCAGTATTCTTAACTGCTGAGCCATCTCTCCAATCCTACCAAAAAAAAAAAGGTTTTAATGAATAAAGGGGTATTTGCATATATTCTTTGTTTGGAGAAGTTGCCTTCTCCCAAATTCTGACATCAAGATCCTGGAACCCCTCCCTCCCCCTGTACCTCCAACTGTGACCTAATTTGGAAGCAGGACCTCCGAGAAGTAGGCTGGGCCCCTGATTTAACATGCCTAGTGTTTCATAAACAAAACAAAACAAAAAGACCAAACTGGGTTGTGATGAGCCTGTTCTACAAAGTTGAGTTCCAGGACAGCTGGACACAGAGAAACCTTGTCTTGAAAAACCAAAAAGAAAAGGAAGGAAGGAAGGAAGGAAGGAAGGAAGGAAGGAAGGAAGGAAGGAAGGAAGGAAGGAAAGAGTGGAGGCTGGGAATGTGGGTCCAAGTTAGACCTTAAGTTCAAATCTTAATACTGCACAAATATGAAAGAAGTCAGGGTCATGCATCCTACAGAGTTAAATTTTGTAGTGTTGAGGACATTTGCACATGCTAGACAAGTGCTCTACCACCATTTAATAAAACTATTTTATTTTTTAAGATTTATTTTTAACTATATGTCTTGTGGGGGTATGTGCACACGAATGCAGGTTTCCCCAGAGGCCAGAAGAATGCAGGAGTTACAGGAAGTGGTGAGTGCTCTACCGGAGCAGTGGGCACTCGTACCCATTGAACCATCTTTCTAGTCTGTTTCTTTGGTGTCCTGGTTAGTTTTATGTTAGCCTGGCAGGAGCTAGAGTCGTCAGAGAGGAGGGAGCCTCACTAGAGAAAACGCCTCCATGAGCTCCGGTTGCAGGCAAGCATCACACAGACACTGGCAGAGCCTGAAGAGCTGCAGTAACAACTAGACAGACATCCGCAGCAGATCCGCTGCGAGACCTTTGGAAGAAGCCAGTTCCAGATGCCTTGGGCATCAAAACTCCCAAACAGTAAACAGAAGCATCATTTCTATGGTCCAGACTACCTAGATGCCAGTCTTCCTCTGCCCCAGCAGCCCAGAAAGCCAAGACGCCTTCTGCCATTTGCATCAGAAGCTACTTATGCTACAATAAGTGGTAGGGCCTATGGGGGGAAGAGGGGTTGCTGAGACCCTGGCCCCGTCTGTCTCTCTCTGCTCCTCAGCTGCCGTGAGGAGAGCAACTTCTACCCTGTGTTCATGCCTCATGCTCACACTCTTTGATGGTTAATTTTGGTTGTCAATTTGACTGGCTATGGAATCAACTAAAATACAAGCTTCCAGACATTTCTACAATGGGTTTTCTTGATCAGATTGTCTGAAGAGGGAAGACTAACCCTGAATATGAGTGGTACCTTCTAGTCCCTGGACCAAAGGACGTGGACGAAAGAAACTATATTTTGCCGGTTTGGCTTCACTCTAGCCGCCAAGTCCACCTATACTGCTCCTTGTCACTCCTTGGCTGCTATCAGAGCCAACTTCTTCAGGTTTCCAGCTTAGCCTGAGGACCAGCTGCTCTCCAGCAATCCTCCAAGCCTTCAGCACCAGGCTGGGACCACCAAGACATCCAGCCCTATGGACTGAACCACTCCAGGAATCTCCGGCATGCCTGAGATGAGCCAGCTTGTCGGGAAGAGAGATGGGCTGCCAGACTCCACCACCCTGGGGCTTGTGTCAAGGCATACGGCATGGAAGGAGAATGGGGCAGGTACTGGTCAGAGTTTTCTAAAGACCAATAGAATGCATACATCTGTATATATTAGAAGAGCATTTATGAGGCTGGAGAGACAGCTCAGCGGTTAAGAGCGCTGGTTGCTCTTCCAGAGGACCTGGGATCAATTCCCAGCATCCATATGGCAGCTTACACCTGTCTATAACTCCAGTTCCATATCTTCTGACACCCTCACACAGACACACATGCAAGAAAACACCAATGCACGTAAAGTAAAAGTAAATAAATCTGGGGGCTGGAGAGATGGCTCAGAGGTTAAGAGCACTGACTGCTCTTCCAGAGGTCCTGAGTTCAATTCCCAGAAACCACATGGTGGCTTACAGCCATTTATAATGAGACCTGGCGCCCCCTTCTGGCTTGCAGGCACATTATTGTATACATAATAAATAAATAAATAAATAAATAAATAAATAAATAAATAAATAAATAAATATATTTTAAAAAAGTAAATAAATCTTTAAAAACAAAGAGAAGATTCATTAGATTGGCCTATATGGTGTGGTCCAGGTAGCCCAACAATGGCTGCCACAATGAATGTGGATCTGCCCATCACACTCGTTGCGCTCTGGGGCCTTTGCTCAAGACCAGAAATAGCCTAGAACGCACCACATTGCCAGAGGAAGCAGGGTTAGCCTCATCTACAGTGTTGGTCAGCTGAGACAGGGGAACCTGGACTGCATAGAAGTACCTCAGTGGTATGCTTCCAAATAAGAGCAGTCAAGTGCTGCCAGGCTGGGTAGAGAGCCTCCTTAGTGACTGATAAGCATGTAAAAAAGTCAAGCAAGATCATGTCCTGCGTGCTTGCAAACCTAACTCTGGTAAGCAGAGACAGGAAGATCCTAGCAGTTAGCCTAATTAGCCTACTCAAAAGCCCTGGGTGCCAGTAAGTGACCTTCTCTCTTTTTGTTTTTTGTTTCTTTTCTGTTTTGTTTGTTTTGTTTTGTTTTGTTTTTCAAGACAAGGTTTCTCTGAAGCTTTGGATCCTGGCCTGGAACTAGCTCATGTAGACCAGGGTGGCCTCGAACTCACAGAGATCCACCTGCCTCTGCCTCCCAAGTGCTGGGATTAAAGGCGTGCCCTACCACCACTCTGCCGAGTGACCCTCTCTCAAAAACAAGTAGAATGACTCCTACAGAGAGCCACGCAAGGTCCATCCTCTGATGTGCACATGTATATACATGTGTGTACATATGTGCACGCACACAGATGTGCACATAGTTTGGGTGACTATTGCTTGCTATGATCAAACACCATGACCTAAAGAAAGTCGGCGAGGAAAGGGTTTCTTCGGCTTACACTTCCTCATCCATCGCTGAAGGAAGCCAGGACAGGAACTCAAAAGGGTGAGGACCTGGAGACAGGAGTGATGCCAAGGTCATGGAGGAGAGCTGCTGCTCAGCCTGTTAACTTATAGAACCAAAGATCACCCCCCCACCCTCCCCTCTCTTTCCCTCCCCTTCCCAATCAATCACTAATTAACAAAATACTCTACAGGCTTGCCTACAGCTGGAGCTCATGGAGGCGTTTTCTCTAGTGAGGCTCCCTCCTCTCTGACGACTCTAGCTCCTGCCAGGCTAACATAAAACTAACCAGGACACCAAAGAAACAGACTAGAAAGATGGTTCAATGGGTATGAGTGCCCACTACTCCAGTAGAGCACTCACCACTTCCTGTAACTCCTGCCTTTTTCTGGCCTCTGGGGAAACCTGCACTCGTGCGCACATACCCACACACAGACACAGAGTTAAAAATAAATCTTTTTTGTTGTTTTGTTGTGTTTTGCTTTGCTTTGCTTTCCGAGGCACAGCCTCTCTGTGTAACAGCCCTAGCTTTCCTGGAACTCTCTCTGTAGACCAGGCTGGCCTCGAACTCACAGAGATCTGCCTGCCTCTGCCTCTGCTTTCCAAGTGCTGGGATTCAAGGCGTGTGCCACCACCTGGCCAAAAATAAATCTTAAAAAATAAAATAGTTTGGGGTATGGCCTAGTGGTAGAGCATTTGTCTAGCATGTGCCAACGTCCTCAACACTACAAAATTTAAAAACTGAAATAAAATAGAAGCAGACGCTCATGCCAGCACGGGGTGGGGGGTGGGGCAAAACAGGAGAATTGCCATGAGTTCGAGAGCAGCCTGGGATACAGAGACACTGCCTGAAACAACAACAACAGAACTAAGAAGGACTGGTCTGTGTGTGCTCCACACATCCTGAGTCCGGCTCCCTCCCCAGTCCCCAGCCCGAACAGAAGGGCATGCTTTCAGGACACTGGGCACAGGGCACCTGCACTGTTAATGCTTCACCTGCTTAGAAACTTTCGCAGAGAACACTGAGCTGTCTCTAGTGCTTCCAAATGGCACCCGACTGGGAAATGCAGCAGCCGTGTTTGTTTTTCATCTTTGGGAAATCACAGCCGCTCTAAGCCACGTGGGTAATTTAAGGAAGCTGCAGCTTCTCTCTGTCTTTTCATCTAGAAACAACAGGAGCAGATCACAGTACGGAAACACACATGCAGGAATCCCAGAACTGCGTCTAAAGAGCAAGACATCACAGTTAAACTCTTAGGTGTATGGCTACGATCATTCATGAGAATCTCAGAACTCAGTTCCCTAATCACATGTGGCCGGTTAGTCCCTTGTCTAGATGCCCTGCTTGTCCCTGTAAAAGTCATTTAAAGTCTGGTAAGCAGTGAACTTCACTTACTAAACAGAAAACAATCCAAGGTGGTCTTTGGGCTGGTGGGGTGGCTCAGTGGGCAGAAGTTCCTGCCACCAGGCCTAAAGAGCTGAGAGTGATTCCCAGGACTTGTGTGGAAGGAGAACTGACTCCCACATGCTGACATCTGACCTCCACATGCATTCCTGCCATGGTGCCAGCTCACAAGTGGGGAGAGAGAGAGAGAGAGAGAGAGAGAGAGAGAGAGAGAGAGAGAGAGAGAGAGAGAGAGAGAGATTGCTGACTTTCACATGAAGAGTTGAGTCTTGGCTGAATGTCTGACACAACAGGATGAGGGGTTTCTTCAACATTTTTAAGAGTTAATTAATGTTTGATTTTATAGCCATCTTACTGAGGACCCCATTTTGCATACGCACATAGTACAAGGGGGCAGAGGTGTGTTTGGGGCCATTTCAGAAAGTGTTGGGTGTTGCGGGGGTATTTGTTCACACTGCTGGAAGATGTCTCTAGGCTGAATGGCCAATGGCTAGGCAGGAGAGAAGAGAAGGTACTTCCGGGCAGAGAGAAGAATTTAGGGTTAGAATCTGGTGCAAGAGAAGACATGCGGGGGGGGGGGGGGGGGGATAATGGTAAAGTGGGGAGGTGCACGTATTTAATCCCAGCACTCAGGAGACAAGGCAGGCGGATCTCTGTAAGTTCAAGGCTAGCCTGGTCTACAAAGTGAGTTCCAGGACAGCCAGGGCTGTTACACAGAGAAACCCTGTCTCAAAAAAAAAAAAAAAAAAAAGAAAGAAAGAAAAGAAAAAATACAGAATATGCAGGAGAGGTGAATAAACTAAACTAAAATAAGCCACATGGTAGAACATAGATTAATAGCAGCAGGTTAATTTAAGTTAAAAGAGCTAGTTGGGAATAAGCCTAAGCTAAAGGTCAAACTTTCATAATTAATAATAAGCCTCCATGCTATTATTTGGGGACTGGTGGTCCAAGGAAAATCCACCAAGAAAGACCTACTACAGTTGGGAATTCTGTCCTAACCCCAAACCAGGATCCATTTAACAACTTTTTGTAAAACTTGAGTCAACAACCCAAGAAGCAATTTAAATGAATTATGATTTTTGAGATACAATCTCAATGTATATTCCTGGCCTGGAACTCACTAGGTAGGCCAGACTGGCCTTGAACCCAGAGATCTTCCTGCCTCTGTGTCTGTCTTCAAACCGCGGTCTTTCAGATGAGACATCCTAGCGCAACCCGAAGGCAGCCTGTCTTGATGCGTGATTGCTGGGCCAAGATGATAACAAAATGTTCTTTGTCTTCCGTAACAAAGCCGCCATGTTTCTATGGGAGTGAAATGCTTGCCCCACGGTAAGAACACTGTGTCCATTGTACCCAGCACTCTTGAACGTGAGCAGGAGCACTGCGGGAAGAGCTCACTGGGGTGCTGAGATGGCATGCGACATGCAAAGTGCGGGTACCGGTGCAGTGCCGTGAGCTCAGGTCAGAGCCAGGGTGATGCTGGATTAAGAAGCCAGGCTCCAGACCTCTCTGTCGGAGGCTCTAGAAGCTCTGAACTTCAGCTCTCCTAAGTGAGGAAGGACTCATCAGCCCTTCCCATGCCACAGTCCCGTGACCCCTTCCTGACCCCTGTAACTGTTCCTTTACTCAGCACCTGGAGACGAAGGCCACAGCAGACCCTGCGTCTCCACTGCCACCTGAATGAGAAGAAGAGCCAGCATAAGGGGATAGGGTAAAATGCAAACGGGACACTTGGGACCTTGAGTAACTCTGCAATCGCCTTGCTGCGTGACCTTTGGTTAATCATCGGCTTCTCTGGACTTCTGCTTCCTTATTTGGAAAAATGAAAGAAATTGTTGTGATCCTCCTGTTGGAAAAAAACGCAAAAGAAAAGAAGAAAAATGTGTAGTGATGGTTTCTCTGGGGATGCAGAGAAATTCAAGGAATAGCAATTAGTGGATGGGGGACTGAGATGTCAGTGAATTGGTAGAGTGCTGGCCTACCATGCACAAAGCTCTTGGGTTCAATTCCCAGCATAAAAAAAAACAAGCTGAGGGGGCTGGAGAGATGGCTCAGTGGTTAAGAACATTGCCTGCTCCTCCAAAGGTCCTGAGTTCAATTCCCAGCAACCACATGGTGGCTCACAACCATCTATAATGAGATCTGGTGCCCTCTTCTAGCATACAAACATACATGGAAAGAATGTTGTATACATAATAAATAAATAAATCTTTAAAAAAAAAAAAAAAAAAAAAAAAAAAAAAAAAACATAAAAAAAAAAAAAAAAAAAAAAAACAAGCTGAGTGGCCCAGGCATGTAATCCCAGTGAGGGAGGCAGAAGGGTCAAAAGTTCAAGGTTATCTTCACCTACATAAAAATTTTGAGGCCAGCCTTGGCTACATGAGAAACTGTCTCAAAAACAAGCAACAACAACAACAACAAGAATATAATAAATTGGAAAGGAGGGGGGCTTGCTAACAGCTGCAAACCCCTAAGTGAGTCTCATGACTTCTCGTTCGACCAAGTGCCTAACAGCCCAGGCAGAATGGCACCACCAGCTTGCTGCCCTCTACCAAGTACCTGTTGTCCTATTTCCAAAACAGACCTCATAGTTTGTAAGATTTTATCTGAAACTCTATTTAGGAAATGATTAGATACTTAATAGTTATTAAATAATTACTTGTCATTAGAAGGATTTGTAGCCAAGCAGTGGTAGCACACACCTTTAATCCCAGCACTCAGGAGGCAGAGGCAGGTGGATCTCTGTGAGTTCAAGGCCAGTCTGGTCTACAGAGCAAGTTCTAGGACAGCTAGGGTTATTGCAAAGAGAAACCCTGTCTTGAAATACCAAAAAAAAAAAAGTGTTTCTAAACTGTAAATAACAGTATTTACAGGCAGATATCACCTAAAAGCCTAGAAGCATGATAGCTTCAGGTAAAGCTTGATTCAGCAGCTTACGTGAAGGACCTGTGCTTTTTGACTGTCTACTTCACCCCCTGTGATGATTCCAAGGAAGTTTCAGGCAAGCATCATTGGCTTTTCTCATTCATCATGAGCAGAAAGCATCTCATTTCCTAGTTTAAAAAAAAAAAAAAAAAAAAAAAAAAAAAAAAAACAAGAATTGAGACAGAGACACACTGAGTAATTCTAGCTCATCTAAGTTGGGTCTGCGTCTTCTCTGAACCAGTGGCTATACCTGCAGGGTGAGATTTTTCTAACTTGCTTATACTGACCAAGTCACACTGCTAGGAAACCCCCTCTTAGGCGGGATGTGGGCAAAGGGTGCCACAGAGGCAAACACTGGCAGCCTTATTGGCCAGATGGCTTCTGACCTGAAGACTCACACGTCGGTGAACCCCAGGACTTGTGGGGTGCTGCAATAATGACATTTATCTGAGAGTGACCATGAACAAGACCGGTGAGCTGATGTCAGTACAAGAGGCCACCAGATCATATAAGATGATCACATATGGCCTTGTGACCTGTCCCTCCTGGTCCCGCTGGGTTTCCTGTGGTTTTCCTTACAGACATTAACTGAAGCCCCACTGGAGCCCTGAGCTCCCTTCCAGCTTTGGGGCCCCAGGCAGTGCATAGCCTTTTCAGACAGGAAATCTATCAGCCGGGCTTGGAAAGAGGGGGCAGCAGAGTGGGCATTGCAAAACATCTTGAGAGCTACTAGAGCTCCCTCCCACACCAGCTCTCCAGGGATGGGACTTGGCCAACAGAGAAGAGAGGGCAGTGCCTAGCTGGTCATTCCGCAAGGAAGTCTCCAGATAGCCAGATCTCTCCGCAGCAGGGCAACTCAGCCAGACCCCCTACTAACTGCCCTTGGGAGGACCACCTGTCTTCTAGAAGCTTCCTGTATATCACCAGGGAATTCAGCTGCTAGTTAGGGTCCCAACCCTGCTGTGTACACTCGGGACTCCCACAGTCCTCTCTGAGCCTTTAGGGAAGTAATGTCAGTGACAGACATTCAGTCTTTTACCTACCTTCAGGCCCACCTCTTCTCGGAGGTTCAGAACCAGGTGAGACTCACCTAGGAAGGACATACACTGTTATCAACATTAAGCCTTCAATCTCACTCTCCAGACAGTACCTGCTTTTCCAGGATTGGGGTAGGACGGAGAGGTCCAAAGAGAGTCAAAGGGACTTGGGCCCAGAATGAAGATGATTTTCATCTTTGTACAAAAAGGGTTAGGCATGCCTGGGGTGGAGAAAGCCAGCCTCACCCTGTTTCCAGCATGACCTAAATGAACCTGGCAAGCCAAGGCAAGGCCTGCCATAGACTCAGTCTCTGGTCTATAAAACAGTTTCCAGTGGACTAGCCTGCAGGGACTTTCCAGCCTACTGGGCCATTCCAGAGTCATAAAGGAGGGAGCTGTGGTAACTGGACCAAGGCAGCAAAGGAGGAGGGCAGGCATAAAGGTCATCCAGTCAAAGCCCCCAGACAAAGAGGTCTCAAGTATAGACTTTGGACATTGTCCCTATATGGGTCTGACTCAGGTACAGAACAAAACCAGCATAGCTGAGTGATGGCAAGACCATCTAGGGCCAATCACTGGAGCACACCTTTTGTATAACTAAGAAAACTTATGCTTCTTATTTTTATTTTTCAAGAGTGTGTATGTGTATGCGGGTGTGTTGTAGGAGTCTGCTCGTGTGTTCTCGGCTGCCCAGACTCCCGAAATAACCACACAGAAACTATATTGTTTGCAATACTGTTTGGCCAATAGCTTAAGCGTATTTCTGGCTAACTCTTTTATCCTAAACTAACCCATCTCCATTAAATCTGTGTATCACCACATGGTTGTGGCTTACTGGCAAAGTTTTGGCATGTCTGTCTCTGGAATCGGCTCTATGGCTTCTCCTAACTCTGCCTTCTTTCTCCCAGAATTCAGTTTAGTTTTTCCTGCCTACCTCGGTTCTGCCCTGCTCTGCTATAGGCTCAAAGCGTTTCTTTATTCAATAACCAATAAAAGCAATACATAGACAGAAGGACCTCCTACACCACGTGTGTATGTGCACCCAAGCCATGTGTATGTGTGAAAAACACATTGTATGTCTTATTCAATCACTCTCCACCCTATTCTTTTTAATATTTATTTATTTTGGGCCGAATGAGGTGGCTTGCATCTTTAATTCCAACACTCGGGAGGCTGAGTTAGGCAGATGTCTGTGAGTTCAAGCCCAGCCTGATATACAGTGTGAGTTCTAGGCTAGCCAGGACTATATAGAAATGTCCTATCTCAAAAAGAAGAGGAGGAAGAAGAGAGGGGGTGGGGGAGAAAGGATTGCATTTGTTTTATCTGTGTGGATGTTTGTCTGCATGTGTGTCTATGCACCTTGTGTGTGTCTGCTGTACACAGAGACCAGAAGAGGCTGTCTGATCCATCAGATCCTCTGGGATTGCAATTACAGATTGTGAGTCACCATGTGGATGCTGGGAATCAAATGCAGGTCCTCTGTCAGTGCTTTTAAGCCCTGAGCCATCTCTCCAGCCCCCTCCAGCTTATTCTTTGAGATAGCTGAAGCTGGAACCAAACATCCTGCTCTGTAAACCCAGCAGTGGTGGCGCACACCTTTAATCCCAGCACTTGAGACAGAGGCAGGCGGATCTCTGTGAGTTTGAAGTCTCCAGAGTGAGCTCCAGGACAGCCATAATTACCGCTGAGAAACCCTGTCTCCAAACAGAAACAAACAAATGAAAGTTCTGGTTCGAGTCCTTCGTGAACATTGTCTCAGGTGGAGCTGCTGAAGCTCCACCCACCCAGCACTCTTTACCCTGCCCCTTTCTCCCATAGAAGGGCGTGTCCTAACTCTCTGGCACTAGGAGGTGCCACAGGTTCACCTTTCCCTGTCCCAACCCTAGGATCAGACACTGCTCCAAAGACACAAATACTTCCACCTGGCATGGTGACACATGCTGTGTCCGCAGCACTCAGGGGGCAGAGATTGGAGGACTGCCACAGTTTCAAGGCCACCCGAGCAGTGGTTCTCAGTCTGTGGGCTGTGACTCCTTCAGCCACTCTGCATATCAGACATTTACATTACAATTCCTAACAGTGGCAAAATTACAGCTGTGAAGTAGCAATGAACATAATTTTATGATGAGATGTCACCACAACATGAGGAACTGGATTATAGGGTGGCAAAGTTAGAAAGTTAAGAACCACAGAGGTAATGTGTTCCAGGCCAGCCAAGGATACAGAGTGAAACTTTGTCTCAAAATAACCAAGAAACCTAAACAAAAAGAAGTATTTTTAAAAATAAGCTAATAATAGAAATAAATATACTGTGTCAAGTTTGGAAACCTGATTTTAAAAAAAGTTAATTGGCCAGGCAATGGTGGCCCGTGCCTTTAATCCCAGCACTCAGGAGACAGAAGCAGGCGGAACTCTGTGAGTTCAAGGCCACCTTGGTCTACAGAGAAACCTTGCCTCAGAAAAAAAAAAAAAAAGTTGCTTGTTTAGTTATCATTTAAAACCAGGCCTGGAGAGAAGTTTTGGCATTTAAGATCACTGGTTGTTTTTCCAAAGGATGGGTTAGAATCCCAGCACCCCACATGGTGGCAGTTCAAAGCAGTCTGTAACGCCAGTTCCAAGGGATCTAGCGCCCTCTACTGGCCTCCTTGAACACTGGATGCATGTAGTACACAAACACGCAAGCAAAATTCCCAAACATAAAAAAAAAAAATCCTTTAATCCCTGCACTCAGGAGGCAGAGGCAGGCAGACCTCTGATTTTTAGGCCAGCCTGGTCTACAGGGTGAGTTCTAGGACAGCCAAGGCTACACAGAGAAACCCTCCCTCAAAAAATAATAATAATCTTAATTTTTTAAATTAAAACATACACCGGATGGTGGTGCATCCCTTTAATCCCAGTACTTGGGAGGCCGACACTCAAGGACAGCCCTAGTTCCTGAGTTCCTGGACAGACAAGGCGGTTACACGGTGAAACACTGTCTTGAAAATTAATTAATGAATAGATAGATAAATGGATGGATGGATGGATAATAAAACACACACCAGGTCCAGCAATGTGGATCATCAGACAAAGGCACTTGATGCACAAGCTTGACAACTTGAATTCGATCCTTGGATCCCACATAAAGATCCAAAACACAGGAGGGCTCTTTCTTGGCTTGCAGGAGTCCTAGTCACTCTGTAGCCTCTCAGTATGAGAGTCACTCACCAGCCCTCTAGAGAGGGCTCAAGTTCCTTTGTCATCCCCAGACTGAGCTGGAGTCATTTCTGGGGTCTTTCCCTCTCCAGCCTTCCCCCACTTAGCCCTGAGGGGTGACGGTCCAGAAGTTTCTATACTTTCTCCAGGTGACAAAGGACAGGAAGACTCTAGGAAGGAAGTGGCAAAGCCTAAATTCCAAGACCTACAATGCGAGAGGCAGAGTGGGACGTGGGTTTGGGATGATCAGGTCTCTGGGGCTCCTGGGAACTGGGCCAGTGCTTGCAAAACCCAGTTGTAAATGGAACATGGCTTCTCAGGAGCAGCCAGGGCTTTCTGCAGAAGAGGGTGTCTCAGGAAGGAGTCACCGTCACAAACCGGAAGAGAGGGAGACTGTGGCTTATGGGGAACTGCGTGACTCATCGCTGGCTCTGCCAGCTGCCTCTGAGAAGTGCCGGACAGCCCAGAGCTTGGAAACACTGGTGGAACCCCTGTCCAGTCCCCTCACCAGAGGACCACCCAGGCAGCTGAAATGGTTCCTAACTCAGACATGTCACTTTGTGATTTCACCATCTGAAGAGCGGTTGCCATAGAGAGCGATGCCCACTATGACTGAGTACACATGAAAGAGGGGATGCAGGAGATGAGGGTGCAGTGTGCTGAGCTCAGCAGCAGTGACCATGAGCATGCCACATGCCCAGCACCAGTCATGAGCTGGCACTCAGCAAGGAGAATTTGGTTCCCCTCTCTGTTCGCCCTCCCCCAGCATAAATAAATAAGACCAAGAACCAAACAAACCTTCATGTTTTGATGACATTTAGTAAGTCTTAAGGAACAACCTCACGACCAACTAGCCATGTGTACTTCCTCCTCCTCACAGCCTCCCAAAGCCTCCACAAAGCAGGACCAGGGAGATGGCTGCAGCAAGGAAGGCTGCCGATTTTCCAGCCCCACCAACTCTGGGCCTTAACTTTACCCTTCCCAACCTTTGAGTGACATCTTCTCAGCTCTCCAATTCTATGAGGGCAAGCCACAGTGGTGCACGTCCGTAATCCCAGCACTCAGGAGACAAACAGAAGAAGCTCACAAGTTGGGATCAAACCTTGTCAACATAGCAAGACCTTGTCAATAGATAAATATGCAAATAAGAAAAGAAAGCAAGCCAGCATGGTGGCAAGTGCCTTTAATTCCAGCACTTGGGAAGCAGAGGCAGGTTGATTTCTGTGAGCTTAAGACCAGACAGGTCTACCTTAGTGAGTTCCTGGTGAACAAAGGCTACACAGTGGGACCCTGTCTCAAAAAAAGAAAAGGAGCTGGGTGGTATTGACACATGCCTTTAATCCCAGCACTCGGGAGGCAGAGGCAGGTGGATCTCTGTGAGTTCAAGGCCAGCCTGGTCTACAGAGCGAGTTCCAGAACAAGTTCCAAAGCAACACAGAGAAACTCTGTCTCGAAAAACCAAAAAGAGAAAAAGAAAAAAGAGAAAGAGGAAAACAGTTAATATCCAAATCATAGACACAGCATCCTATACAAGGAAAGGGATAAGAAGTTCTGTGTTTCTCCATGAAGCAGGATGCTTTTCAGCAGAAAACCAAATAAAGGATAGTATGCAGGCCACAGACATGGACTTTCACCATCATAAGCCTGTGTGAAAATGGAACCATATCCTTATAGAAGGAGTCTATTTACCTAAAATTCCAAGCAGAAAGCACAGCACACAAGGGAGCAACATGGGGGATTGACCGGCACAGCAGTTCCTCCAGACAAGGGAAAGCAGTGTGGTTGGGGCACCCAGACGTCCTCAAAGGCATCACAGTAACCTATTGGTCAAGTTAGATGATGGATAAATGGAAAGCTAGGCGTGGTGGCACATGCCTGTCACCCCAGCATGTGGGAGCTCGAGGGAGAAGATTAGCCTGTATCCAAACACAAAACAGGGCTGTAGAGATGGCTCAACCATTAAGAGCACTTGGCACTTACTGCTATTGCAGAGAACTCAGGTCCAGTTCCCACGTGACAGCTCATAACAGTCCCTAACTCCAGCTCCAGGGGATCTGACACCCTCTTCTGACCTCCGAGGGCATCGGGCATGCACGTGGCACACAAAATTAGATGGGGGCAAAATATTCATATATGTAAGTAAAATAAATCCTTTAAGAACAACACAAAGTGTCACATAGGTGCGGTTTTAAAAATTATTATTGGGGGCTGGAGAGATAGCTCAGCAGTTAAGAGCACCGGCTGCTCTTTCGGAGGATCCTGGTTTGACTTCCAGCATCCACATTGCAGCTTACAACCATCTGTATAACTCCAGTTCCAGGGATCCTAAGTTCCTTCTGGCTTGCTGGGGCACCAGATATACACATGGTATGCAAAACACCCATGCTCATAAATCAATAAGATGATTAAAAAATAAAGCCAACACAATTATTGTTATCATTTTTAGGCTGAACATGTGCAGTTGTGTATGTAGTGTCTTTTACTAGAAAACCATTTTAATAAACAGACAGCATTCTTAGGGGACATAAGTAACATGCACTTCATTTTGAGTGTTTTGGCTTCTCGAGCCTCAGTTTCCCTATATACAAGCATACAGATGATGTAATAGACTCTGTCCTCCATGTGCAGGTCCTGGGGTTCCTTTCTCCCTCTCCTCTGCCCCTCTCTCTCCTCTGGCACATGCACACACACACACACACACACACACACACACACACACACACACACAGTGACAGCCAGGATCCCTCTGCCATGGATCAACGCTGGCCCCCAGAATGCTCATAGTGGTCCCTGATTCTCTGGAATCGAATCTCCTGGTCTTGGTGTCTCTGGCTGAGGCCCTTCAACCTTTTCTGCATCTCTGGGGGTAAATGGAGCTGGCAGGATAGCTCCCGCCTGTAACTGCAGCATTCAGGGGGCTGAGGTAGGAGGCCACTGGGCTCTTCAAGGATAGCACGGGCTGTGTAGCTTGACCTTGTAATCAGGAAGAACACAAAACCCAAAGGAAATAAAAGGTCCACAAGCACAGGAATCTGTCCATCATCTGAGCCCCAGGTAGATACAGTAAAGGACTGTGCTCATCTGAGGGATCTTGACCAGTGGCCTGTCACCTCTTGAGAGTGAGCGATAGGATGAGTTTTGCAGTGTGCTTAACAGCATTCTTCATGAACTCTCCCAAAGAGACTGGTGTCAATGCCCCTCCTTTCCCTGGCTTTTCCTTCACCACTGTGCATCTGTTGGGGTGGTGCCCTCCTGTCTTTGGAAGGTATTTGTTTCGGGAAAAGTGCCCCTAACACCGAGTTTGGCTCCATCTCTGAAGGGGCTTCAGACACAGCCTATGGGACTGAAATAGAGTGGCCCGGTCTCCACCTAACAGGAAGGTGCGACCTCCGATGGCGGTGGCCTCACTTGTGCACCTGGAAGTCTGGACCAGGTCGGTGGGCCTGTCAAGTAGCTGAGCTGAGCCATCGAGGCCGTGCTATTCCGGTTTTGCACAGTGCGCAGAACCTGTGTCTGCAGCGCCTGCCTTAAGCTGTCGAGTGGCACAAGCTCCAAGCCGCCCAGACTTGGAGTGGCCAGGGGAGTGGCTAAGGATGCTGGGGCGGGGTCTGGTCAGGGACGGGGCGGGACCAGCGCGGGTCGCCAGGGGCGGGGACGGGGCAGGAGCGAGGCGGAGCAGGAAGGGGCGGCGGCCCTGCCCGGCTTCCGCGTCACGGCCCTTAAAGCACCTGCCCGCCTGTCGCGGCTACGAAGGTGCAGTCGGAGCTCGGGACTCGGCTCCATGGACGCTCTACGGGCTGCGTCCGTCACTCGGAGGGGTGAGTGAGTGTTGCGGGGTGGCATGAGTGGTGCGCTGTGTTGGGTCCGGCCTCGGAAGGGTCGCGGTCCGCGTCTTCATCGCGGATCGCGGGGACCCCGCCGAGTTCACCCCGGTGAGTGGAGCGGTGTGTCTTGGGGCGCCCTGCATGCGCAAGGCTCTAACCGGGGCCGCCTCGCGTCATCGGGCCTGGTAGCCAACCAGAGTCTCCCAGCAACTTTTCTCCCTGTGGGTCACCCCGGAAACTTGTCCTTCCCGGAATGGGACTCCGGCCCTGGGCTCTTAGTATGAGACTCTAGAACGAAGGCGGCGATGGCCACAACGGGGAAGCCCCTGGGTCCCCTGCGCACTTCCAGCCCCCAGTTCCCTTCTGAGAGCCCCGCCCCTGCCTTCTGGGTCCCTTGGTGGAACAGGACGGGTTTGGGGGTGGAGTCAGACAAGTTGAAAGTTTTTGTGTCACAAACTCTGAGTTGATGACCTTGAGTAAATTCTTATTGCCTGTGCCTCAGTTTCCCCTATATAAGAATAAACTCCTTGCCGAGAGCTCTTGAGATCACAGTCTGAGCTGACACAGGAGGATAGCTCAGTTCGTGTTACCTTATCCTGTAGGGCAGAGAGGCTGAAAGAGCTACAGTGGGTATTTCTTGCCCCTAACGCTGTGGTCTCGTCACTAGGAACTGTGATGGACGCCTTCCAAGAATCTGAGATATGAGTGACCCCTATAGAAAGAAGCCTATCCAAGAAGCCAGTCCCACCATGAGTCTGTGGGATCTTGAGGACAGCCACAGCTGCCGGGGTCGCCCTCAGCCAGTCCAGGACCCTGAGACTAAAGAAGCCTCTGCTGAGTTGCAGATGAAGGTGGACTTCTTTCGGAAGCTGGGCTACTCATCCTCCGAGATCCACAGTGTCCTGCAGAAGCTGGGGGTCCAAGCGGATACCAACACGGTGCTGGGGGAACTGGTGAAGCATGGTTCAGCTACTGAGCGCGAGTGCCAGGCCTCCACAGACCCCTGTCCCCAGCTCCCCCTGGTGCCCAGGGGCGGAAGCACCCCCAAACCTTCCTCTCTAGAACCTTCACTCCCAGAGGAAGACAAGGAGGGCAGTGACCTGAGGCCTGTGGTCATCGATGGAAGCAATGTGGCCATGAGGTATGTGTCAGTTCTGAGGAGAGGACCTGTGGAAATGTCTGTGGCTCTTCCTTTGGGACAAAAAAAAAAAAAAAAAGCTTGGCTTTCCTTGTGGATTGTTGAGGGAATGCAAACACTCTCTGTGAGGTTCCGTCGTGTGCCAGGAGGCTCCCTGAAACCCTAAGACTTCTTGGAGCATTTCATGTATATCCTAAGAAGGAAAATAGGAGCTTAGACCCTTACCCAGAGTCATGCTCCTTGATAAATTAGCAGCAAGCATTCAAACTCAGCCTTCTGTGCCCAGAGTGTACTTTGTCTCTCCTGAGCCCAGTCCTCTTCTTGCCTCTGACATGAGGCAGGACAATGTAGGGGAATGGCCTGTGGGCTCGAGCTTTCTGGGAACCAGTCGCTTCACCAGTTGAGCCGTTTCTTCACTCTCTCCTCAGTCTTTCCTCTCAGGTGGCCCTTGAGGGGAGAAAATGCATAAAACGTGGAGAGTTGTAAGTACTAAGTGAATAGTTGTCCTTCAGTGACTGAGTCCTCCGGGACCTCCTTGTCCTAGACTTGTGCTCCCACAGAAGCAAGGCTTAGTTAACTATTGCCAGCGAGCAGCGAGCAGCGTCCTAGCCCTAACCAGGTGTGACCTATTGGCCGGATCTGGCTCCCTGGGTGTGTGCAGGTGGCCTGATGCTCTGGGGGCTCACGTGAGCCCTGATGGGATCTATATTGGCCGAACTGATACTGCTTGGGCTGGACTCATCTCAGGGGGCTCCCAGACCTTTGCAGATTGCTCAGGGAAGGAGGCGGAGTGGAGGCAGAAATTGAGCCAGGCTGCCTCTGACCTTAAGGAGCCCTTGACTTCTCCCTTCCATCCCGGCCGCACCCTTCAGTCCTGCTTTCTCCCTGCACAACGGGCTGGGTGAGTCAGGCCTGGGTGGATCACACACAAGGAAAAGTTCCTGTTGGCAGGGACCAGGGGAGACCCCAGCAAGAGAACAGGAAGAGGGGAAGTCTCTTTCCTGGTTGCCCCAAGGGCTGTCCCAGGTGAACTGCCCAACTTGGCACGATGCCAGCCAGCTTCTTCCCTGCCTGGCATTTGGTCCCACCTACTCCCAACCCAGCTGGGTCAGCTAAGCTGTCTAGCTGGCCCTGGCCCTACTTAGTTGGTACACGGGGGGGGGGGGGGGGGGNGGGGGGGGCAGCCCTCTTCAACACCTTTGGGTCCGTCTTCACATCTTTAAAATGAACTGATCTTGGGAAGAAGGCTGAGAAACGCTGGCTTCCATGCCAGAGGGCAGCAGGTCAAACTTGTCCCTTCAGAGGCTGCCGTTCTTTCGGAGGTTCTGAGACAGGGTAGAAATTTGGAGAGGTCTGACCACCCCTAGGAATTGTGGGCTGGGTGTCTTGTGGGCAGCCATGTGCTATGTGTATTTGTATCCTGGGCAGGGGAAGGAGGGGCCTGGGCGGGAGGAGGGGCAGTAGTGGAGGGGTTCAGGAGAGCTGATACCAAAGAGACAGACAGCTACTGTCTGCCGGCCCGCCTGTCTATCTGCTGGGGGTTTCTGAGCTGGGGTGGCCACGGAAGGGGAATTCCAGCCTCACACTTCCTGTCTCAGCAGCTGCCTGGTTCCTACCCTGCTGCTCCCCACACACACAAGGGCTAGCCCCCACCATATGCAAATCGTGGGGAAATTCACCTCTGTTTCCTTCTAAGGGAATTTTCCTGTACTCACTAGGCCCAGCCCAGGCAGTTCTTTATACCTGGGGAGGCTAACCCTGCCTTGTCCTTGGGCAGGAGCTGGAGTCTTCCATATGCCCAGCCCATCAGGCTGGGTAGAGGCCCCGACCTGGGGGCCTTCGGGACTCTTGAGGGTGGGAGGAAGTTGGTTTTCCTGGGCCAACCAAGCTTCCTGCATTGCAGTGAACTGAATGAGTAGTCCAGGCGGGCGTTCTGGGCCTCAGGCCTCAAGTGCTCTTGCTGCCAAGAATAGGGCTCTGACTACCTGCTGAGGGAACATTCCAGTACCAGCACGGCTGAGAGGAGACTTGTCCCCTGCCAGGGGGTTAAATGCCCAGAGGCAGTACATCGGGAGATCCTCAAGCTTGACATGGCTGGTCCAGGAGGGGCCATGAATCCACAGAGAGGTCAGGGGACATGTGGACATGGCACACTCAGGACAGTAAGCCATGGTGCAGACAACTACCTCACATCTGGAGGAGACAACAGATGGTCCAGGGAAGGAGACAGTCTGATGGGGCCGTGGGCTTTGTGAAGCCACAGGCGAGGATGTTCCTCAGAGGTTTTGACATGTCACCTGGCTTCCAAAAGGAAGTGTGAGAATTTGCCGAGCCCATCATTTCTCTGGCTCAGGGGTGTCCCTTCCTCTCCATATGCAGAATGTACACCATCGATGCTTGAGTTCCGACACTCCTCCTGCCACATCCTCTCTCTGCATCTTCAGTAAGGGCAACGACAGTAACCCAGTAGTCCCACACTCCAGTCTGGCTCTCACCTCTTAGCACTAGCCAGGTTACTTGTGCGTGTCATGGAGTCTTCTTCCCAGCACTGAGATGGTCTAGGTGGTGCGATTGTCTAGGTGGACTCGGTGCCCTTCCCAACCATCAGGGATGTCGGTACCTAAACGCCAACAGAAGTGGTTCTGTTCACACATGCTGTGTGACCCATAGTGACTAAGTTACCCTCTCTGGACCCTCTGAACAGAGGGTAATAGCAGTGGTCTTCTTGTGGGCTTGATGATGATTCCA
Organism: Alexandromys fortis; assembly: GCF_014885135.2. Classification (NCBI taxonomy): domain Eukaryota; kingdom Metazoa; phylum Chordata; class Mammalia; order Rodentia; family Cricetidae; genus Alexandromys; species Alexandromys fortis. The sequence goes on from NW_026067894.1 coordinate 16,230,164, forward strand.
GGGAGAGCACAGAGTGGCCATGAGTTTTGACTCCACTGTGAGCAGGCTACATGGGAGGTGGGGAAGGAGGGGGTTGGAAGTGCTGCCTTGGGGATGACTTTGTTTCCTCTACAGTTCAGAGACTGAGAGACTCTGGAGCCTCACCCTCACCCCACCCCCGCCCCGATAGCCTCCATGCCTCCAGCTGCCCCACTCCCCACTCTCTGTCTCTTGGGACTCCTGCTATCACCCCCCTCTCCCCAAAGCTACCCACAGGATGTGGTCTGCCATGGACTTGCCTCTTTTGCGTAACATTTATTCTGTTTTATTTGCCAAATATGAGTCTGAGTCTCTCACTATGGGGCTAACCAGAGGCTGGGATTGCTGGGGAGGGAGCCCCGCTTCAGCACTTCCAGGAACTCCACCTTACCAGCGTCTTTAGCCTCAAGCCCTCCTGGTGTGAAATGGCTTGTCTAAGAAAGGTGCCCTCCACCAAGCTTGCGGGCAGAGACACAGGTTAGGGCAGCCTAGGAGCCAGCTAGGTTACTTCTGAGGAAAGCCATGTTTAGATAGAGCAAACCCAAGGCCTGATGCCCCAGCCCTTCTTGTGAGCAAGCAGAGTTCCCCAGCAATTTCCTGCCCATCTTTCTGCCAGGAGTCACACCCGCCCTGGGGCGGCGGCAGTGCCCCCCCCCCCCTGCAGGCAGACATGCAGGGAGGGGCAGGCTTGCAGGGAACTGGCCTCTTGAGAGGAAAAGAGGTGGCCTTTCACTTTCGCCCTGAAAATTTCCTGGAGTGCCTCCTGGCTGTTATTTCCTGACCCCTGTAGAAGGGTGACTCCCCATGCTCCTTCCCTGCACCCTTTGGGGACCCAAGCCAGCCAAGACCTGAGACCTTGCGCGTAGAGTGAACTTTAATCCGGAACAGTCTGGTTTCTCTCCTGCTTAACATGGCTGGTGCCTCCCCCGCCTCCTCCTCCTCCGCTGGTGCCTCCTTGCTGTATAGTGTTGAGGGAAAGAAGTGACTCAGCCTACGTGTGCAAATCTGTGTCCCTGTGGTCCCCGTGGCTCCTGGGTAGGGCAGGATCCCCAAGTCTCCCATCACCTTTACCCACCCCCAGATATGTTGCAAGCGGCCCGACCCTCCCCCTCTTCGTGGGGAGCCAGTGTGGCTAGATTCCTGGGTGGATCCACACTCTGAGGAGACGGAATCTTAGGGAAAGTCCCATCTGGGGCTGGCCAGCAGGCGCTGTGGGAACGGGCCCAGGGACAAGGCCTTAGGCCCTACAGGCAGAGAGCCAGGGACTGAGTCCTGCAGCTACCCAGCAAGGCCAAGCAGGGCTGGAGCGTGGCCCACTTCCCACTTCTGCTCTGGCCTGGGTGACCACAGACTGGCTACTCTGTGAGCTAACTTATCCCTCCTCTGCCAGTCACGGGAACAAGGAAGTCTTCTCTTGTCGGGGCATTCTGCTGGCTGTGAACTGGTTTCTGGAGCGGGGCCACACAGACATCACTGTGTTTGTACCATCATGGAGGAAGGAACAGCCTCGGCCAGATGTGCCCATCACAGGTATGTGTGCTGGAAGTGGGGTGGCCTCACTGTACCAGCGACCCTGGTGCTCCCCAAAAGAGTCCTTTAATAGGGCCAACACCTTCCAGATGATAAGCAAGGGCCAGCCTGTCTTTTTCCAATGCCTGCTGCCTTCAGCAGCCCAGCTCAGATGAGAATGGCTGGGAGTCACCTTGTGTAGTCTTGAGGTGTCTCATCCTATAGGAGAGGCATCCCCAGTGGCAGAGGGGCAATATAGTTTCATGATTGAGGCTGTGGGTGCTGGGACAAGAAGGCAAGGTGAGAGGCTTGGCCCCGAGTAACCCAGACAAGGGTCTTAGGGCTCTGAGCCTTGAGCTCTTCAGCTTGAAATGGGGCAGGGTGGAGGTTTGCTGACAACATCCACCACATACCGCCAGAGGAGCAATTGAGACGGTCTGGAAGTGCTTAACCCAGCACAGCGAGAATGAGTGGTGTGTTCAGGCTGCGGCCATCACCCCCATGAGAGCCCCCACCTTGAGGAGGAGGAAGTGAGAAGACAGTTTCTTGAGAAGTCTGCAAGGCTGGGCCAGGCTGGGGACTCCTGAGCCTCTTCTGAACAAGGCTGGGAATGTTGTTCTGAGTGTGTGAGAGACATGGCCAGTACACTTCTTCCTGAACCCCTATGGTGGGGGACACAGGCAGGACACACAGGCCAGAGGGGAAGCAGGAAGAGCCAGCCACTCTGGGCTCAGCGTTCCTGCCGAATGGGATGCTCATGCACACAGGTGCACTTGGTTTCCACATGGCTGCCTGGTTTCTGTCCTCTCGAAACTGGTGTGAACAGCCTCTGAGCCCAGCCACTGTGAGCCGTGGAGCCCTGTTGGGTGTCTCAGGGTCCCCCAGGGACCCCTGACCGGCACCTCTGTCATCCCCCAGACCAGCACATTCTGCGGGAACTAGAGAAAAAGAAGATCCTGGTGTTCACACCATCCAGGCGTGTAGGTGGCAAGCGTGTCGTGTGCTATGATGACCGCTTCATTGTGAAGCTGGCCTACGAATCCGACGGGGTGGTAGTCTCCAATGACACCTACCGGGACCTCCAAGGCGAGCGGCAGGAGTGGAAGCGCTTCATTGAGGAGCGGCTGCTCATGTACTCTTTCGTCAACGACAAGTATGTTCCTGCTGGAGGACTGGGAACTGGGGGAGATCCTGGGGGTGGACTCTGTGGGCCCATGTTCTGGGTTGCAGCTTAGGCAGTGACGTGAGTAATGGAGAGAAGGCTAGGGCCAGCAGAGCTTTTGACTCGGGGCTGGGGGTTGAAGCTTAGCTTGAGACAGACCCAATGCATTCCTCGATGGCTCTCTCCAGTAAGTCTATGGCAGCATACATCCCAAGATGCAGTTAGCTTGTGGCTTCTTGAGAACTCCCAGCCTAGGGAGTGCCCTGAAGGTATTCCTGAGCTATACCCCTCTGAACTGAGGGATCCCCTCTTCCTTTGGGGTGAGCCAACTACAGACTCAGAATCGGGGCATCCTGCAAACAGGCAGTTTGGGGGCTGATCTCTTCCCAGGAAGCCTGGCTATCCAGCCCTTTCCTTGGGCCCTCTTCATGACTTCCTTTTCCTGAGCGTTCGTTTCATCTACCACAGGTTCATGCCCCCTGATGACCCTTTGGGACGGCATGGGCCTAGCCTGGACAACTTCCTGCGTAAGAAGTCACTGCCTTCTGAACACAGGAAGCAGCCATGTCCCTATGGTGAGACCCAGCTCCGTCTTCAGTAGCCTTTTTTACCTTCCCTCTTGTCTGCCCACTCATCTAGGCCTGCCTGTGTCCTGGTGGCTTCCTTGTGGAGACTACCTAAACCCCAAGTCCCTGTGCCTCCTCTTCTCTCTGGCCCCATTTCGAGACACTCTTTGTCCTCCTTGCAGGGAGGAAATGTACCTATGGAATCAAGTGCCGGTTCTTCCACCCTGAGCGGCCGAGCCGCCCCCAGCGTTCCGTGGCTGATGAGCTCCGCGCTAATGCCCGCCTCTCACCCCCCAGGACCCCAGTGAAGGACAAAAGTGGCCAGAGGCCTTCCCCTGCCTCTCAGCCCCGCTCTGTGTCTCCAGAAGCTGAGAAGAGCAGTCTAGATGGGAAAAAACTGGGGGCCAGATCATCCCCAGGCCCCCACCAAGAAGGCTCCACACAGACCTTTACTACGGCTGGCAGGAGCCTCCCTGTTAGTGGGGGCAGCTTTGGGCCCACCGAGTGGATCCCACACACCCTGGACTCGCTCCCATACACCTCCCAGGAGTGCCTTGATTCAGGCATTGGCTCCCTGGAGAGCCAGATGTCGGAATTATGGGGGGTGCGAGGAGGCAGCCCTGGGGAGTCGGGCTCCACTCGGGGTCCTTATGCTGGCTATCACACCTATGGGTCCGAGCTCCCAGCAGCACCTGCCTTTGCTCCCTTTAGACAGCCCATGGGTGCTGGCCACTTCAGTGTCCCCGCCGACTATATGCCCCAGCTGCCCACCTTTCCAGCCAGAGAGTACTGGTCTGAGCCATACCCTTTGCCCTCACCCACCCCAGTCCTTCAAGAGCCCCAGAGGCCCAGCCCAGGGGCTAGTGGAGGCCCCTGGGGCAGGGTGAGCGAAAGGGCCAAAGAAAGGGCCGGTGTGTACACCAAGTTGTGTGGCGTCTTCCCCCCACACCTGGTAGAAGCTGTGATGGAGCGCTTCCCACAGCTCCTGGACCCCCAGCAGCTGGCCGCCGAGATCCTTTCTTACAAGTCCCAGCACCTCAGTAAGTAAGCCAGTAGGTGGCTCAAGGGGCTGTCAGGCATCACAGATCAGTCCCCAGCCCCTAGCCTACCTTGGAAGAGGGACGAATGGAGCTGGCAAGAGAATCCTCAAACCAAAGATCCCATAGGATTGGTTCTGGCCCTGTGGCACCTCTATCTATCCCGCATGGGTCAGGAGCGATCACCCTGTTGATACACATTGTATCTCTGTCATTTAAGGAGACGTTGCCGGTCAGGCCGTCCATCCGTGGCTGATGCCCAAACCCTCTTTTTTCTCAGAGGGCGGGGAGGGAGGCCTAGGGGAGCAGAGGCCTGAACTAGACCCCACCCTCCACCCTGTCCCTGGGACGCTGGCACCGCCGGCAAGTTGGGCACCATGTGCCTGCCCTCCGAGGCCCCCCTCAAGCCAATGCGGCTTCATCCCTTTTCACAGGGCATGAGGCTTCATGTTAGTAAGCAAGATGCTTCTTATAACCCACCCGCCCGCTCTGCCCACCTACCCCGTCACCCCACCAGGGCTCCAAGGCCCTCTGTCCCCACACCTGTTAACCTTTCCCCATGGGTGGGAGGACACATGTATGCTGTGTACAGATATGAAATTGAAATATTTTAAGTGGAAAGAATGACAAAAATAAAGGCTTTTGTGAGTCCTTGAAGAGCTAATTGTCTTTGATATGCTTGTGGGGAGAGGGGTAAGGGCTGCTCTGGAGTGACAGAGCCCAGGAGGGCAGGTGGCCTCGAGCTTTCACCCTGGGGGAGCCATTTGACCCTCATTCCCTGTCCTCAGAAAGGAAGGTTTCCAGAATTGGTGGGTCCCTTGGAGCTGAGCCTGGAGAGGAGGTGGGAAGTCCCTGGACACAGCGGGTGACAGGTGCCACAAGCAGAAGTGTGACAACAGAGAGCCCTGAGGCTTCAGCGGGATAGTGGTGGCGGGCGGAGCTGTTCCCCTTTTCTATGCTGTAGAATTGAGGGTAGGAAATAGGGAACTGATCAACCACATTATAGCCTTAGAGGGCAGGGCATCTGGGAGGGGGGGAGGGAGGGAGGGAACTCTTGGGTGCTGCACTCCCGGGCCCTCCTCCCAGATCTGTTGTGTTTGAAGAAGGAGGGTTGGGGGAGAGCTGGGGTAGGGACAGCAGCATGGGGAGGCCTTGCCACTGACTGCCACCTGGAGCAAAGGGACTGTCCCTCTCAGACCTCAGTTTCCTCATCCTCTGAAATGGGAATACTAATGGCAGCCACCTTACAGGTTTGTCACGAGGATTCAGTGAGATAATACGTGCTGGGCGTGTGACCTGCCTCCTGCCCCATAAGAACGGCTCATTCGAGGCCTCCAGAAGCATGACTCCTGTGGGTGGCTTCACAGACCGACCCCATCCATGTCAAACTGCTCCCCAGCCTAGACAAGCCCAGGCAAGAGGATGCTTCTCTCCCTCCTCCTCCCTGCTCCAACCTCAAAAATGATCGCACGTATTAAATATTTTAAATGAAAGGCTAGGCTATCACACAGTCCCCGAACAAATACTATCAGCTGGGGGAAATGGAAGAAATTACAGCTTTAATAATCCTACCTTTTTGAACAAGTCCTCGGGTTTGTACTTAATGGCCGGTGCAGCCGTATTTTCTGCTTTAAAAACGATTTCAGTACAACACAGCTGTGATGCTGTGGAAGAAAATGTCACCCCCCGGGGCCCTGCCCACCGGTGCCTGGCCACCCTGTCAGAGATCTCTGCTTGAGGCAGGGATCAGGGTACCTCGCCATGCATGAGCTGGGAGCCTCTCTCCCACAGACATTCAAGGTGTCTGTCCCAAGCTCGTTGCTCCCAGCCTCCTTGGGAGGTTTTATCAGCACGAGGAGATGGCAAAGCCTTACTTATACTTTATAATCCAACTACATTTTGCTGTTTAAGGAGCTGGGAATGCAGCCAGCCGCGTTCTCTCCTCAGCACCTGGTGCTGGGGCAGTGACTGGCAACCCCAGCTGTGGGAGGGACAGAAGTTCAAGGCCATCTTTGGTTACAAAGCAAGTTCCCAGCCAACTTGGCCAGCCCGAGACCCTATCTCAAACGGGAAACAAAACACACAAGACACACAAACACTCCAGTGTGCTCTCAGGTTAAAGGGCTATTTATGGGCATCTGTTTGTCTTTACGGGATAGGAAGCTAAAATACCGGACCGTCTAGTTCATTATCAGCCGCCTGGCAAGGCTGAGTGACTTGCCCAAGGTCCCACGGAGGAAGAAGGCAGGCTGGGGCAGGGCTTTCAGTACTTGTTCCTGATCCCAAAATCTGACACCAGGGCCTTGGCCTCCCTACCTGTGAACAGGACACAATAACAGACCACCTCTCCAGATATACAAGAGGCTGCCACAGCTAGACGCAGCTAGAGGCAGCTAGAGGCAGCCAGGCACCAGTTCAAGCCCTGGGCGACTCACCACCCTCCTCATGGGGCCTCAGCTGCCTGGCCCACAGTGATCCACGTGTGAGCTTAACGGGAGAGGGTGGCAAGGACAGAATGTGACTCCTGAGACCAAAGCTCAAGTCACCAGGCAAGCTGCAAGGGATCAAATTCCAAGTAGCTGCCCCAGTTGCTCTTTCCTCCAGCTTTTCCTGGTTACTTGAGCCAAGAGGCTGATGGGGAAACTGGTGTGTATGCAAATTCCCACTGTTGGGAAATGATCCCTAGATGCCAGGCCTTCCCACAGGCCCCTCCCACTTGCACCAGCAGGTGCTGGCCCCTAGGTGCTTCAGCAAGTTCTGTGCCACAGATTTAACCCCTTCAAGCCCCACCCCACCCCCAACCCTGGCCAGCTCAGAAGCCAAAATGACTGTAGTCTGATCTAGGGAATCTCTGCATTCCCTGCCAGACTGAGCCAGCCCCAAATGAAATGAAGCAGCCCTGCTCTGGACGTCACTGTCTACTCAAGTCTCCAGCAGGCTTCTTCAGGATATGGGAATACCTGGCAGTCCCTAAAGAAGACCCACCTGGAGCTACTAATGTCCCAAGCTGCTGGTCTTTCAGGGGATGAGGGAAGCCAGCGGCTGGGACAAGGCCAGCACCCATCTCTGCAACTCCCGTTTCTTTTCCTTTCCCCCAACCCTCCCTGGGAACAGCCTGCACAGAAGGGCAACCCCTGTCTCAAGGAGGCGGTGAAGAGACAGAACTTGGGGGCTGGGTCATCAGACAAGCCCCGTCAGAATGAAGGTGGACCCAAGGACCCTGGGACCTTTGTCCCAGGCTTCAACTCCCAGCTCGTCTTCTCTGTCATTGGCTCATAGCCAATAGGGTGACAAGAACCTGTCCTGGGGACCTCCTAGTTCATGGGAAGGGTGTGGGAGATTTGGCTGAAAGAGGCAGGAAGTAGAGCCCTGTAATTAAGGAAGCCCAAGCTTTCCTAGGCCGTGGCATGTAAACCCTTCCAGCCAGTTCCTGGAGGGGGAGGAGGCCCACGTTGTAACCTAGGGTGTGCCGCCTGAAGCTGCTATCAAGGCTGGTGATCCTAAACTGCTTACCAATTTAAGAAACAGCCAGGAGACTCCGTGGGAGGAACTGCTTAGGCACCCAAGCCTGCCAATATGCCAGGCATGCGGCACCCTGCTGCCACCTTCTGGTAGCTCCCAGTACTACTATTACTACTGCTTGGAGTGAGTGGCTTGCCCACCTGAAACTGCTAAAAGCCCAAACTGCTGGTGTCTTTCTGAGAGTGAGGGTAAGAGTGGCCCCATGAGGTCCGAACTAATGTGCTCGGGAGAGGTGGCTCTGTCTGGGAGAAAACGCAAAGCAGAGCACTGACCCATACAGGGAACTCCTGTTGGCTTTCGTTTCTGGACAGGGTCTCTACAGGACTGTATCAACCTCATAATCCTCTCAAGTCCTTCCAACACAGCTGTGTGCTTTTTGTTTAAGCAGTAAATTTTTAAAGGCATCTGCACAGAGTTCTCACAGCCCCAGCAATGAATTAGCCAAGAAAATTCTTGGGCAGGAGATGTAACTGAGTGGCTGAGTGCTTGCTCAACAGGTACCAACCCCCTGTTCAACCCTCAGCCACATGCTGCAGACACACACACAAGCCGGAAGAATAATCAAGGAGAAAAATTACCACAAGCTGCTATTCCAAAAGAATTGAAAGGGCCTGGTATGGTAGCGCACGCCTTTAATCCCAGCACTCCGGAGGCAGAGGCAGGTGGATCTCTGTGAGTTCAAGGTCAGCCTGGTCTACAAAGTGAGTTCTGGGACAGCCAAAGCTACAGCTACTACACAGAGAACCCTGTCTCAAAAAAAGAAAGAAAGGAAGGAAGGAAGGAAGGAAGGAAGGAAGGAAGGAAGGAAGGAAGGAAGGAAGGAAGGAAGAAAGAATAATTTAAAGGTTGAAAATGCTGTCTTTTGGGCAGGATGTGGGAAAATAGGCAATAATCCTATCGCTAGGGTCATAGTGTCAACTCTGGAAGGGACCTGGTACTCAGGCTTACCTAAGAAACACGTGCCTCTTGACTCAGCAATCCTACTCATTTATCCCGAGCCCTCATCTGCAAAAGTGGCGGAATGCGTTTACTGCAGCAGCAGAAGCTGGGAAGCACCACCACCACCACCACCAGAGCACAGGCTACAGAACTGGCATGTAGCAGTGGACTAGTGAAGCCAGTGAAAATGAGGCAGCTGTGTATTTGGAACTTGGTTTTGCAGGTAGCTTGGCATAGGAAAGCTGCTGCCTCAGCTTCTCGCTTGCTGGTTGGGATTACAGGTGTGCACCACCAAGCCTGGCTCTGTATGTTTTTGCATTTGTGTGTGCGCGCATACACATGTGCATGAGTGGATGGTTTAGGTCCACGGTGTGGGTCCTAAGGATCGAACTCAAGCCATGAGGCTTAGGGCAAATGGCTTGGCCTGCTGAGCTATCCTGCCAGCCCGAGGCCACCTTTGGGCTGTCTTCTAATCTAAGGAAAGGCAGGGCAGAACAAGCACTTTACCAACTTTGCAGTGTTTGTCCCTGCTCCTCAGACCCCACAAAGTTCCTGCAAGACACAGCACTGCCATCTCTAGAGAGGCTGTGCGACTGAGACCCAAGTTCCCACTGAATGCACTCCAACACCATCTGAAGGTACCATATGCACATGGGTATGGCCAAAAGTTCTCCCCAAACCTGGTGCTAATTCTAATGGCCAGGGTGAAGATATCAAAAGGGAAAGTTTACAGATGGTGAGCTCAAATGGGTGGAGCTCTCTAGAGCAGAATTACAAACTGATCTCTCAAAGAGGCTTGAAGCCAGGTGGCGGCAGCAATCCTTTAATCCCAGAACTTGGGAAGCAGAGGCAGGTGGATCTCTGTGAGTTCGAGGTCAGCCTGGTCTACAAGAGCTAGTTCCAGGACAGGCCCCAAAGCTACAGAGAAACCCTGTTTCAATTAAACAAACAAAATAGTGGACATTCAAAACTAACTTAAAAAAAAAAAGAAAGAAAAAAGAAAAAGGGGGCTAGAGAAGTGGCTTAGTGGTTAAGAGCACTGCTGCTCTTCCAGAGTACTAGGATTCAATTCCCAGCAACCACGTGGCAGCTCACAACTGTCTGTAACTCCAGTGCCAGGGGATCTGATTCTCCCATGCAGACATACTTGCAGGCAAAACACAATGTATTTAAAGTTAATTAAGTTAAAATAAATCAAAGAGCCTTCAAGGAGCTCCCTCCCCACCACTCAAGGAGACAGCAAAGGCCTCTGGGAACCAGGATCCAGACCCTTTACCAAGCACATACATCTACTGGTGACCTGACCTTCTATTTTCTTGCCTCTAGGACAGTTATCTGTAAGCCATCAAGTTTATGTTACTGTTCCAGTAGCCTCAACAGACTGACACACGTATTCGGATGACATATTTCAAAGGCCCTGACCATCCTGAGATGCAGAGCAGGTTATCTGGGGTGAAGGTGTGGAGCCAGGAGCCAGGAGGACATTGACCAGGGGCCTGCGGTGTATCACTGCACATAAGCAACAAAGCTTTGGAGTGCACACACCTCCAACACGTGCTATTAAACCTGACGGCAGTCACTCTTACCGGTGAAAACAATGCCACTGTCAGCAGTTTCTTGTGGTTCAACCTAATATTTATTTATAAATTATCCACATATATTAATGACCTAATATTTAGGCGTATTACACAACATATTCCAAGTGAAGAACTACACAAGGCGGAGGTCCAAAGAGAAAACACATCCAAGACCTGGCCTTTCCCTCCCACACCCCAAGCCGACACCCACACCCACTCCCTTTCCCGTGGACACATAAGCCACCCGTAACCACCCACGGCATGGCTGACCCCACAGAGCAGTGTTCAAAATGAAACCTGTGCTTCAAATCCTGAGGCTAGCCCTAAAGACCAAAACCTGGGAATACAGGGATAGACTGACGTGAGCTCACGTTCTCTCTCTCTCTCTCTCTCTCTCTCTCTCTCTCTCTCTCTCTCTCTCTCTCTCTCTCTCTCACACACACACACACAGAGTCTCACACAGAGTCTTCCTAGGCACTATACACAGCCCCATGCTGGAAGGAAGTTGTGCATACAGAATACCATCCACCACTTCCATCAAGTCAGAGCTCCTGAAAAGAATTTTCCAGTCTGCAAACGCCTCAGTGACTTGGAATAAAGCTGAGGGTGGGAAAGACCAAAGTAAGTGCAAAAATTAAGCCAGAGAGCGCTTTAGAAACACACGCTGACTACTTATGAGCAAAGGCTCCTCAGAGCTTTGTTTTTACTGCGAGGGTGGAGACAGGAGCATCACTCTCTACGTCCTGCACGCAGGACCAAAAGCCTCGAGGTGAAGACCCCACTGCTTGCTTCCTACTCTTGGAACAAAGGATTTTCCTGAAAGCGAACGGCACAAACTCAAGTGGGGGTTAATGGTTTAAGCTGTGCAACGACAGAGCCATTTCTTACAGTGCCAAGGCTGCTGAGACCTGGGGTCTCTGGATCAGCACAGTGGGGCTTAAAAGTATTGTTCCTGGTCCACACTGGCCTTGTCCCAACTCCCAAGCTTCCTAAAGTCCCTCCTCAGGCCCCAACTCTGTGGGTTGGTCTTGTTCCCCACATTCTCCTCATGTACCCCAGGACACTGACTTTAAACAGAATGGCCCCTTCCTCAGTCCTTGGAGCTGTGGGCTTGGCACTCCCATGAAGCTTTGCGCTAGACTATCTTCCAAGTAGCTGACAACAATGTTACCACAAAAGGCCAGGTCTTGTCTTTTAACTACCGGAGGCCAAGGGCAAGCTCTTCTTCCCGTGTTGGAGAGACGCACAGAGCAAGGGTACCTGGTGGCAGAAACAAGTGTGCCACCCTCCATTCCTGTCGTTTGTCCTTCCAAAGGACAGGTGCATCGCTGGAGCCAGCTGGTGCTTCTCACCTGCTCCTCCAACACAGGCCAGCTAGCTACAGCCCGGGCTGTAGGACTTGGGAGCTGACTTACTCCATTAAACCAGTCCCTCTCACAACACATAGGGCCCTGGTTGTCACTTCAGGGACTGCTGGCTGGCTGGTTGCAATGAAAGACTACCCTGTCCACTGAGATTAATGTTCTCTTGCGTAAGCACAGCCATTCTTTCCATCGATGATTTGTAAGCACACTTGGTGGATAAAGTTAGGACCACAGCATGGTGCAGAGAAGCAGGAACCGATTGGAGTTGGTCCTTTTTTTTTTTTTTTTAAAGTAAGGTTTCTTGTAGCTCAGGCTGACCTCTAACTCCCTTGACTTCCGATCCTTCTGTGAGCTAGGATTACAGGCAGGCACCACCATGTCCACACTTACACGGTGCTGAGGATCAATTCCTAGGACTCTGCATGCCAGACAATTGCTCCAGATGCCTTTTTCTAAGCCACCCCAAGACGGGAAAAGCAAGCAGTCTCTCAGAGCCTAACACCGGCCAGCTGACAGAAAAAACGGAAGACCCAACCAATGGGTAAACCTTACAGGGTGGGGGAGGCAATAAAACAAACAGCTCACAAGCCACAATCTTCTACAAACACACGGGGACAGTCACATACACAGACATGCTGCTACATAACACACACTTAGGGCTTGGGAGGGTACTCAGTAGTAGATCACGTGCCTAGCATGGTTGATGTCTTTTACCCAACTCTCTACAATGCAAGAAATAAATACACCTTCTACTGAGCAGGACCGTTACTCCTCTACACACAGCCAACTATGGAGGCTCAGATGTGTTAAAGTTGGCCATTTGCTTTCCCCAGAGTTTAGGATAAGGCGATAAACCAAGAAGGAAGGATCCAAACCGCTTCTGGGTTTTCATTTTCAAGGAACAATCTACGTATTTTAAACTACTTCCTTAAGAACTGGAGTTCTGCTTCCAAAGACATGGTCACCGACTGGGAAATCATCAAAGGAAATGGATTTCAACAACAAAAGGAGCTGGGCAGTGGTTGGACGCACACCTTCATCCCAGCACGGGCAAGGCAGAGGCAGGCAGGCCTCAGTGAGTTAGAGGCCAGCCTGGTCTACAAAGGAAGTTCCAGGACAGCCAGAACTGTTACACAGAGAAACCCTGTCTCAAAAAACTAATAATAATAATAACAATAAAAAAAATAAAGACAAAAAAAAAAACAAAAAACAAAAAAACAAGAACAAAAGGCAAGGCCTTTGCACACCAGTGGGTGGTTCTGGTAATAGGCCATCTATGCTCAGCCCAAAGCATGGCCATGATGGCCCAAGTCCCCTACAAGGCCCAGGCATCAGAAAGGGCTGTGACTAGACAGTCAAAGGACAGGCAAGGCCCTGAATCTCACCGCTCGCCCGACCCAGGATGTATGGCTCAGTTTCTAACACAATGGCCTCAAGCAGGCTCCTAGTCAGCAGCCTGGACTCTGTCAAAGAATCCCTTTGGGATTGGGATCTCAGCACTGGCATTGGGCTGAGCTTCCCAGGTGACCACAATGTGCAACCAAGGCCACTGCACTGAAGACAGCCAAAGCCGTCAGGGACTCTGCAGGCCGGGCTCTCTGTGGGCAGTGCTGGCTCTTGTGAGGCTCTCACTCCACTCAGTGGAAGCTGACTTTTCAGTAATTCTGGGCTCTCCCATGGGCTTGGTGATTTTTAGAACAACATCTAACCAAGTGAATGTCAGCAAAAGGAGAAAAGATGGAAGCTGGGTGGTGATGCATGACTTTAATCCCAGAACTCAGGAGGTAGAGGCAGGAGGATCTCTGTGAGTTTGAGGCCAGCCTGGTCTACAGAGTGAGTTCCAGAACAGCCAGAGCTACACAGAGAGAAGAAACACTGTCGACAGAGAGAGAGACACAGAGAGAGACACAGAGAGAGAGACAGAGGGAGAGAGACAGAGAGAGAGACAGAGAGAGAGAGAGACAGAGGGAGAGAGACAGAGAAAGAGACAGAGAGAGAGAGACAGAGAGAGAGACAGAGAGAGAGAGAGAGAGAGAGAGAGAGAGAGAGAGAGAGAGAGAGAGAGAGAGAGAGAGAGANGAGAGAGAGAGAGAGAGAGAGAGAGAGAGAGAGAGAGAGAGAGAGAGAGAGAGAGAGAGAGAGAGAGAGAGAGAGAGAGAGCGAGCCAGAGGGAGAAGGGAGAGGGGAGAGAAGGGAAGAAGGGAGAGAGAGTGTGTGAAAAGATGGAAAAGAAACTCTCAGGCTGAGGAAGGAAAGCATGAGAGATGGAAGGCAAGGAAATTTTATTTCTACAAAGGAGTCCAAGTGTCTGTTCTAGGAGGATGGCGTTTTCCAGCTTTCTTGTTCCTCGGACATGAGACTGCTTCCAACACACCACCATTAAACGCTCTCTACCTTTCCCCTACAGAAGTCAAAAAGTCAAAGAGCCAAACTGCCCATTTACTTCTGAAAGCCACTTTAGTTTCAGTTATGAATATTGACACCACATGAAACAGACCATTGGATGCGTCATCAGGAAAGTACAGGCATCACAAAATGTCCCAAAAGAAAATCAGATGATAAAAACAACAATAAAAAAATAATACAACACAAAACCAAACAAAAGAGTGGCAGGTATTTACAGCCTCCATCTGCAGTGGAACCCGGGCTCTACTTTCAGCGGAACACAAAATCAGAAATGTGCACTTCTCGATTGGGGAGGGGGAGGTCACAGATGGAGCTGGTGCCAGCCAGTTTGGGGGGAGACATTCATTCTAAGAAGAAGAAATGCACAGTTAGCCACCCGCTGGGCCTGGGACCAAGAACAGCTCTTCCCGCTGAACTGCTACTACCGATGACAACGGCAAATGACCCAGTCTTATAGAAAGGACTCGTCACTATAGTTAAGACAGACTAGCCAGTTACAGTCACTGGGTCTGGGGGAGCAGAGGCGGATGGCCACAGTCAGGTGAGGGACATTTGTCGCTGTGAGGTCAGAGGGGAAGCAGGGCTCCACGGCTGGAAGCTGCTGCTAACAAGTCTTCTAATAGTCCTAAAGAGAAAGAAACACAAGTCATGGCACACTCAGAGCCTGGTTTGAGCAAATGTGCGTGTGTGTGATAAACACACACACACACACACACACACACACACACACACATATACTAAAATAAATCTTTATTTTTTTGTTTTGTTTGGTTTGATTTTTCAAGACAGGGTTTCTCTGTGTATCAACTCTGGCTGTCCTGGAACTCACTCTGTAGACCAGGCTGGCCTCGAACTCAGAGATCTGCCTGCCTCTGCCTCCCAAGTGTTGGGATTAAATGCGCGCACCCTCAGGGTCTAGAAACTAGAGTGTGACCCTAGATTAGGATCATACAGACTCTGAAAACCAAAGCTATCTACAAGCTCGTCAGCCTCTGACTGGGCCCTTGTCTAGCACAGATGATGAACCCTTTAAGAACCCACCAAAACCAATTTTTAAAAAAAAAAAAAAAAAAAAAACACTGCCAGTCTTTGAGATTTCTGGCTGATACTTACAGTTCGGGGCTTTTTGTTTAACTTCAGATCAATCCTGTGGTAGGAAAAATAAAAGAGATTTGCACTTTAGCTTCAGAAACAGGGCAACAAGCAGCTACTGCATAGGGCACAGCTATAACAAAGGCTACTCAATTAAAGTCCACATTCTTCATTAGACTATGGCACAATTTAGCTCTTTCCTCCGATAGGCAGCAAGTATTAAAAAAATGAGCAGATATTTTTGCCATAAGGCAAACTGAGGTGACTATAAAAGGAAATATACAGCAGTTATAAAAGCCAGAATTTTTAAATAAAAACTATTGCAAAATTAGAGAAACTGGATTAAGAGGGCATGCTCAGGTCAATGTGTTAGCTCTGTAACTATGTCACTGACAGGTTCTGAGACACGCAGTGACCAACAGCAAACAGACTAGGAGTTTGTGTTTCTGGATATGAAACACAAAAGAAATTATAAGAATTTCAAATTTTAAATCTTTTAAAAGCAAAATATCAAAATCTTAAGCTACTAATCTCCTTAAGAAGCAAAGCCAGAAAATCAATTTAAATATGAATTAAAAGTACAGGTTATCTATTTAAAAAGAAATTAAAATGCATAAAAGTGAAGTTTACTTAATTTTGCTTAAGTTATTAAATAAAATGTTACCTCCATCACGTTTTTCTGTTTTTAAAAAAAACTTCCCAGCCTAACCTAATATACATACCTACAATCAAACAGACAAACTATGGGTTAGAAAGGTCTCAGAACAGCATCCCGGGTCTACACACTAAACAACACAGCACAGACACTAATGCAAATCAAACTTACTCAAAGTCATAATCAAACATGCCAGACGGGCTGAGGGGCAGCATTGGAGAGGAAGAAAGCAATAGAAATTAATATACTAATTGAACAAATTAGTCGATTAGCACCCTAGCAAGATTTGTGGAAACAAAGTCAGTTTTAAGAATCTTAAGCCATAAGGTTTCGAACATCAAAGCACCAAAGACTGTGTGGTCAGGGGGACTCCCTTCCCGCAGTGCGGACCAGCGCAGAAAGCAGGCGACAGGAGGGCAAGTGACTGCATTTGAGTACTCAGAGGCCACAGCCCTGGTGTTAGCTGCCAGACTCAGGGTTAGAACTGCTAAGATATTGGTACTGAAAACAGAATTGGGACAGTAGAAGAGAGAGGGTGGGGGAGACAGAGATTAGCGGGGGAGAGAAGAGGGGACAGCCAGAGAAGGAGGGGGGGGGGAAGAGGTTTAGTTACACAGCAGAAGGTGCTACAAGTAGGCATTACATATTGTCATTGAAACAAAAGGCAACAAAACACTTCCCACTTTGAAAACAGCAAAGCATGTAACTTTCCATTCAAGTTCACGTTGTGAACATGCCCAGTGCCACCCAGGGTTCTTCCTGGAAGCCAGACACTGAGGCCCGAACCTCAGTGACGGTTCTCTTTCACAAGCTCTGCCCCCTAAACTGCTGACAGCACTTCACTGGCCTTTTTTTTTTTTTTTTTAATGAGATGGGGGGGGTCTCACAATATAGCCCACACTGGCCTTGAACTTGCTGTCCTGCCTCAGTCTCCAAGTATTGCAAATGCAGGCACATGACACCTTGCCTAGTATGGCAAGTCTACTTGTTTACATCAGTGTAGCAGCTAAGGAATACCAAGGTCTGAAGACCCTCGCCCAGCAAAACAAAGGTAACTGGGATCCATAAACTCTGCGCTGTCATGGCTGAAAGGCCAGACCGAGCATCAGCCTGGGCTCTGACTCCAGCTCCTCGCTGCTCTGACACCTTTCAGACCGGAGACAGGCAGGAAGACGATGCTCAATTGGCTGTTCTGCCAGACCATGTCTGTGAGCATCGTACAAGAGCTGAGTTTCAGCACCACTTACACAACCATCTCACTTAGGACCATCCTGGACACACACACCAGCGGACAAGCAGGACTTTTTAAAAATGGTTTCCTCTTAAACTGATTCAACCTTCACAAATGAAAATAGATGGTATCAGCTGGGGCGTGGCTTACTGGTAGTTGCATGCTGGGTTCAATCCCTAGTATTAGTAGTAGAAATAAATACATACACAAATAAAAGTGTACCTATTTAACCAAACTTGGTAATCCCTCTCAACCCCAGCATTCGGGAGGCTAAGACAGAAGAACTTAGTTTGAGGCCAGCCAGGGCTACATAATAAAACCCCATCTTAAAACAAATAACAATTTTTACAAAAACAAATCCTGGGTGCGATGGAATAGTAATAACCTCTAAGAGCAGCTAGTATTGTTTTCTCTTTAAAGACAGTGGGACCTAACTACCGTTCAGACACAAAAATATAAGAATTCACAAAGCTGGCAATTTTCATTTGACTAGCATGCATCAAGGTTTTTTTTGTTGTTGTTTTGTTTTTTTTTTTTGTTTTTTTGTTTTTTCGAGACAGGGTTTCTCTGTAGCTTTGGAGCCTGTCCTGGAACTAGCTCTGTAGACCAGGCTGGTCTCGAACTCACAGAGATCCGCCTGCCTCTGCCTCCCGAGTGCTGGGATTAAAGGCATGCATCAAGTTTTGTGTTCAATCCCCAACCTTGGGGGAGGGGGATTCTTGATGAATTTCCATATCCCAGAAGAGGGGTAAGCTCAAGTATCCCCTCCTACTGCTCCTCCACAGTGTCTGGCATGTGGCAAGTCCTCAGACATCCTGTCACCATGGTCTGACTTGATACACGGGCCACCGCACAGTGGAGAAGGAAGCACTCACTGCTCTGAGTGCCAACTCACCAGCGTGTCTGGATATTGAGCTCCACCCCTGAACCTCAAGTGTGCAAAGGTAGCAGGACTCACCCCAACTGCCTTAGCCCACTGAGGTGCCAGTTAAGGCAGTCCTGACCCAGATTCCTAAGAAATAAAGCAGCCTGGTGCCACCAGCCTTCGGGGGCAAATGAGCACATGAGGCCCTGGGAGGCCACCAGACAGACAGGATCCTGAAGACAGAACTCAGTCCACCTTCTTGAGCAGGACTAGCCCCGTAGGAGAGCAGTGCCCAACAGCGGTCTTTCTTAACGCTGGTGTGCTTCTGGAAGGAATTCATTCCCGGGGCCAGGAAAGGGAGGGCTAGGGACGAAGTGTTATTCCCATGAAGGTGCTCTAGAAACCTGCAAGGGTAAAGTTAAACGGGGCGCTCCTCCAGCGCCTCTCGCCAGTCTAGAGCTAACCGCATCACTGGCACATGGGTGTCACACACAGCAGAGGACCTAGAGAGGACACTGGTGAATGATGCAGAGCCCCAGGGACTTTCAAGAATGTTCTCCCTGCTCTAGACACCTTGAAATAGGAAAAGAATCCAAAATGACAACAAAATAAGTGTAATAAAAACAACACAGAAGAAAATATTGAATTATCATGCCAATTTGTGTGTATATGATATATACATGTATAAACACATATATGCGTATGGAGGCCAGAGGTCGATGCTGGTGTCTTTCTACATAGCTTTTGAGAAAGGGTCCCATCACTTCTATTAGACTGGCTGGCCAGCAAGTCCCCGGGATCGCAATGTCACCAGCGCTGGAGTTACAGACACATATACACCTCACTGAGTGCTCTGACGTGGGTGCTGGGATTAGAACTCAGGCCCTTACACCTGCAGAGCAAGCACTTTACAAACTAAGCCATCTCCCCAGCCCACAAAAACTCTTTTTAAGAGTATGGATCTTAGGCTAGAGAGATGGCTCAGAGGTTAAGAGCAGTGGCTATTCTTCCAGAGGTTCTGAGTTCAATTCCCAGCAACCACAAGGTGGCTCACAACCATCTGTAATGAGATCTGGTGCCCTCTTCTGGCCTGCAGGCAGATATGTAGGCAGAACACTGTATACATAATGAATAAATAAATAAAACTTAAAAGTAAATAAATAGTTAAAAAAAAAAAGAGAGTATGAGTCTCTGCTGTGATAAGGTAGCCCCAAGTCTACCGCAATGCTCCAATAACCTACAGCCTTCCCAAGACGGTAGGCGGCAATTCTTTGCTGTTTCTTACTATAGTGTGCGATTAGCACAGTGGATTTTTTGTTTGCAGAAAAATGTAAAGCAGCGGTCCTTCAGCCCTATTTAGTGGGAGGAAACTCTATTTCTGCAATTTAAAAAAGAACAAGAAAAACTTAAAAGGATTCAAAAATCTGTTGATGAAAAGAGGTTTAAACCAGTTAAATTTCACCCTAAATCAGCCAGTGCCAGGCCTGTGAGTTCACAGTGTGACACCTTAGGTGCAGGAAGGGACACCCACAGGTTTCTAAAGCAACGTAACTCATTAGCCAACCAGAGGATGGGCGCCCCCACGCAGCCCTGTACACTCCCTTCACCCCCACAGTGTCCAGGCTTCCAAGACCAAGAGGAGGGAGAGCCCTCCCCTCCTCTACAGACTCATTCCCCTGAGTTAAGGCCCAGCATTAGCATACAAACCCAGGGACCCACTAAGATCCCTGTGACACCTGACCTCTCTGTCCACTGCTGTCATTGCCATCTCATTTCCCACTGCAATAGCAGCAGTGCGCAGATGGTTCCTACGAAGGAACGCCCGCGTTTAGGAGCTCTAAGTGTTTCCCCGTATCTGAAGGCAGCATACTCAGAGAACTACAAAATAGAAAAGTCATAACAATCAAAACCAAACCCGTATTTAAAAAGTCAGAGAAAGGCATCAACTGAGCCTCACAGGAGCAGACAGGGCCCAGGAGTCAAAGACCTGGTTCCCAATAACCAGAGTCACTCCGCAAGGACTCGTTTCTATTTCCGGTTTCCTCTTAGCAAGAACCCAAAGCTCACGATGTCAGGTGGCTTAAAGGAGTCACATTCCATCCTAGCGACTCCCATTGATCCTTCAGGGCCTCTCTATTGCCACCCACTCCTCCCTCAGAGAACACCGGCCCACTTGACCTGCACCCGAATCTTTTGATTTTCTGCCACCCGAAGCATCAGGGCTCTGCCACTGCCCCAGGGATTTTCATTCTAACCGAGTCCCTCCCAGCAGTCACAAGAACTCTGGGACTGGGTGGGACCTTGTCACTAACCTGTGCCGGTTTTTATTCTTCCGTTTTTTGTGGCTGCTGTGGTGACTCCCTGAGGAAGTAGAAGAGGCAGCCTTCTGGGGCTTCACTCCCTGTACGGAACCGTCCAGGTCCTCAGGGTCCTCCTGGGCAGGCTCGTTCTCCTGATTGTGGAAGTCTGGAGAAGTATCGCTTTCTGTCCCACTTCCTGGTTCCCCTAGAGAAGGGAAAACAGGGCCCAAAAGCCTGATCAGAATTCTCCAAATTCCTGTCATCAGCAGATGTTTGCTGGTGAGCCCACAGGCCACACTACAGAAAAGAGACAGGGAACATCCATCAAAGCTAGGAATCCTGGAAAGCATGCCATCTGCAACAGTGTAACAAGAGTGCAGGGCTAAACCTGACCACAGCACAGAGCGCCACCCCTCTACAGCAGGGCTTGTATGACCGACTGCATGGACGGCGCTGAAGAGAGCGGCACTTACACCTAGAGGATGGGAGACAGTGACCCCGGCAGAGAAACCTGGCTTTCTTTAAAGGGTGGTAGAGGTGGGGAGAACTAGAGAAATGACCCCCAAGGTTAAGTAAGAGTAGGTACTGCTTGCTCTTCAGAGCCCCAGAGCCTACACCATGAGGTGCTAAGATAGCCAACACCTCTCCTTGGGTGCCTGCACTCAAATGCACATACCCTATACAGACACATACATGTGGTTAAAAATAAATTTAAAAAAAAAAAGAAAAGGTACCCACTGGGGAGGAGAGTCCAGTCAAATCCCGGAATTACTGAGGCTTTGGATCTTTTTTAGGGGGGTAAAGGGATATGCCACTCAGGCCTTGAACCTCCTAGGTCAGAGGATAACTCTGAACTTTTTTCAAAAGCAGTTACTTAGTCCACTTTTAAATTCTATGTATGTGTGTGCAGGCAGGGTTATGGGCAAGAACCTAAGTTTGTATTCCTAAAACCTACGTAAATCTGGACACAGAAAGCTAGACACAGAAGTATGCGTCTGTAACTCCAACTCCTACAGGGAGATGAGGGACTGAGCCAGGAGAATTCCTGGAAGCCCCCGAGTCAACATGCTTGGAATATGTATGTAGAACAAGAAGAGACCCGGTCTCATATGATATGGAGGGTAAGTGCTAACATCTGAAGTCGTCCTCCAACCTCCATTGAGTGAGGGTGCACACACACACACACACACACAGAGAGAGAGAGAGAGAGATAGCATATACCTGTAATCCCAGGCCTATCCCTGTAATCCCAGAGCTGAGAAGCTTGAAGAAGGAAGATCAGGAGTTCAAGGCCAGCCTGAACTACTTAAGAGAGCTTACTTCAAAAACACATTTAAAAAAAATTTTTTTTAGAGCAGAAGACCCCACCAAGATGGCTTAGCAGGTGAAAGTGTTTCCCTGTACAAACCTGACAGCCTGTGAGCGATCCCTAAAGCCTTGGAAGAAAGAGAATCAACTCCCCAAGTTGTTCACATGCATGCCATGGAACACATATACACACACTTCTCCCCAATCCCCTGCAAAAAAGCAAAGAAACAACCAGATCTCAGAAATGAGGGACCAATTTGAACACAATACAGGAAAGCACCAGGAGAGGGAGCTCCAGAGCCACGGAGCTGCACAGGACTGGCAAAGCATCTGACTTCACATAACGTTTACCAAAAGAGCAGAGTGTTGGCACACACCCACCATCACACACTCAGGAGGCTGAGGAAGATCATGAATTCAGGGCTAGCCTGGACTACAGGAGGACCCTCTGTCAAAACAAATAAACCAACAGAAAAGGCTAGAAGGGCTTCAAAACTTACCTTCACAAAGCAGCAACAACCAGCATTGTGCTGCCCATGGCGGACAGATAAACAGAGATCAAGAGAATAGTCCAGCATGAAGTCTAATGTTAAGGTCTGCTGATCCCCGACAAGCAAGGCTAATGAGACAATTCAGTGCAGAGAGAAGTTCTGTTGGTGCAAGACCAGCCTGAGCAACACAGCAAGACCTCACCTCAGAAAGATGAACCGGGCTGGAGGGACGGCTCAGCACTTAAGAACACTAGCTGCTGGGCTAGAGAGATGGCTCAAAGGTTAAGAACACTGGCTGTTCTTCCAGAGGTCCTGAGTTCAATTCCCAGCAACCACATGGTGGCTCACAACCATCTGTAATGAGGTCTGGTGCCCTCTTCTGGCCTGCAGGCATACATGCAGACAGAATATTGTATACATAACAAAAAAATGCATAAATACATGTGTGTATGTGTACATAAGTGTTTGTGTATAGTTCTTTGAGGCAGGGTCTCTCCCTAAACCCAAGGCTTGTATTTTCTCTGCTTGGCTGGAAAGTATCAAACCCCAGGATCTTCCATCTCCACCTGCAGAGTGGGTTAAAGAGGGTATGCAGGAGGCGTGACCTGTGTGGTTCTGGAATCTGAGCTCTGTCCTCATGATTACATAGCAAGCGCTCTTAACCACTCAGTTATTTCCTTCACTTACCCCTCCCCACCAGTTAAAAAACAATACAAAACTAAAACATCCTGGATACCTAATTTTATATATAAAGATGATAAAGACCTCCACCCCCTCTGTAACCTTGTCCTTCACTCTGCTGTTTCCTTTGCTATGCGGGCTTCTGCTGTTTCCTTTGCTATGCGGGCTTCTTCATTCCTTATAATCCCGTTTGTCAGTGTCTGGAATTCGTTCCTGTGCTGTTGGAATCCTGTGCAGAAACCTCTTGCATTTGCTGTATCTTAAATATATGTGTGTATGTATATATATTGTTTTAATGTGTATAGTGTGTGTGGCGGGTAGGGGTGGGGTCTGCCTGAGTTCATTGCCCCTGGAGAGAGTATTGGATTCTCTGGAGCTGGAGTTACATGTGATCATGGAGCCTTACATAGGACAGACAAGGAATGAGTTGGCAGGGGTCAGAAAGGCAGCTGGCTGTCCATCTGCAGTCTCTGCTACAGGAGGCCCATGCAAACAGACAGCGGGCCATGCTCTAGAAACTCTCTCAATGTCCAACCGCTCAAAGCCTAGGATCCCAGAACTCACCTAGATCTACTCTCTGATAAACAGTTATCCAAAGCAACAACTCTTGTCCCAAAGGACTGAGGTGGACATCAAGAATTATGAGAAATGGATGGGATGTAGCTCGCCTACCATGCTCAAAGCCCTGGGTTCAATCGCCAGCACCACAGGAACCAGTCTAAGCAGTACGTGTGCATGTATGTGTGCATGTATCATTCCAACATTCAAGGTCATTCTTGGCTGCACAGTGAGCTTGAGGGCAGCCTGGGTTATGAGACCCTGTCTACACAGGCTCAAAAGGAAAAAAAAAAAAAAGTTAAAAAAAAAAAACCACAAAAAAAAAGATGGGCTCTCTTTCAGGAGCTGCATTTTAGCTGCTGACTTGCAGTGCTAAGGATCAAACTCCAGGCCTGACACATGCTAGGAAATGCTCTACCACAGAACTCTAGTCCCAGCCCAAGACTTGTGTTGCAGAATTATGTTGAAGATACATGACAAGGAACTATGGGAACCAGATGCTATTACAGTACAGACAAGAACTCCCTTCCCTAGCTCACAGAAACTCAAGGCCTGTGCATCGAGCCAATGTCCCACGACAGCGCCGCACTGAGGATGTTTCTCACGGACAGAAGAATGAGCAGCATGGCTGTAGAGCAAAGATGAGGAAGTCTACACACTGCAGAAGAGCAGGGCGACTGCGGCCTGTGACTGCTGATGGAGGGCAGGTTTCCAGGAGAAAGGGAAGCTTCAGAGCATGCAGCAGCGCCTGCTGGACCTGCCAAGGCCACAAGGTGAAAAGCCACTTGCTTGCTGTTTCTTTAACTATATTCTTTGCACTAAAATGTCTGATGCTGCGCAATTAAAAGTCCTCTGTAGAGGCCGTGCAAATCCACCCTCTTTCTAGTTGGATAAAAATACAAAGCCAAAGGAAACAGAGATAACGCATTTAGAGAGGAGATTCCTGTGAAATGGTTTGAAAATAAAATGCTCGGAGTAGAAAAGTCTGAAATCCTCAAGTTAAAGAGGATATAAAGCAATGTTCTGCCTTTTCCTTCCTGGAGATCACAGGCATCATCCACACAGGACTTGGTCCACAGTCTTGTTTTTCAGAAAGTCTGCAGCCCTGAAGAATCCACACAGAGGAGAGGAGTACAGGTCAAGCACACTGCTCCTCTCGTGGGACACAATCATGGGACAACACTTGGGCTTCCAGGGACCCTCAGGTCCCCCATCTGCTTTACAGACAACATCCAAGCAGAGGCCTCCTTCAGCTGGCTCCACAGGCAGAGGCTCCTGCAACAAAGCCTTATGACCTGAGCTTGATCCCTGCATCCTACTGTGAAAGGGGACACCAACTCCCACAATGTGCCCTATGACCTCCAGATGTGCACTGTGGCACAGGTGTGGATACAAGCAGTAATAAGTAAATAGAAAATTTTATATTAAAAAATGAAAGAGGGAAGTGAATAAAAATAGATAGAACTAAAAAGAAAAGGAATCCAAGGAAACCCAAACACACAAAATCAGATGAAGAACTTTTACTAAATCTTATTAGTTGAAAAGAAAATCAAGGTGAGCCAGGTACGATGCCGCACACCTTTGATCCCAGCACTTGGGAGGCAGAGGCAGGACTCCTGTGAGTTTGAAGCCAGCCTGGTCTACATGAGTTTCAGCTCTCCAGGGCTACACAGAAAGACATAAGTCTTATTTTTTTTTAAAGATTTATTTATTTATTATGTATACAACATTCTGCCTCGATGTATGCCCGCACACCAGAGGAGGGCGCCAGATCTCATTATAGATGGTTGTGAGCCACCATGTGGTTGCTGGGAATTGAACTCAGGACCTCTGGAAGAGCAGCCAGTGCTCTTAACCTCTGAGCCATCTCTCCAGCCCCCGTAAGTCTTATTTAAAAAAAAAAAAAAAAGGAAAGAAAAGAAAAGAAAAATTAAAATTTTTGTAAGAGCAACTTACAGTCCCAGGACTTAGGGAGGGGAGGCTGAAGAGAATCACCTTCAAGAATAGCCTAGGCTACATAGTAAGACCCTATCTCAAAGACAAAATAGTATTAGTAGAAATTTTTTAAAAAACATTGAAAACACTATAGGTTTTGGTTACAGAACATGGAAAAATCAAACCAGAACAGAGCTAGAAGCTCCCTCCTTCTTGGCTAGCTTCCATAATACTGTAAGGTTCTACACAGGCTGCTGGGGGAGACATCACTGGCAACCTTACTCCACTATGGAACTTGTGTACAACACTATCAGCATGCCAGGGAAGAGTGTCAAGGGGATCAACCATTCACTGGCTGGATATGATGCCCACTCCATACGAACTACTGTAACCCTGGCCAAAAGCCTGTGGTGGGGGAGGCCACAGGCCCTAGTGGAGAAGCCACGGCTGTGGATTTACTAATGAACCCGGAAACTGCCATCTCGATGCTTATATTTACATCTGTAGACTGTGCCGTCAACCTTGGTAGGTGAAGCTTCTTTGCTTCTTTTTGTAGTGACTCAACCAGTCGGTCCAGTGCTGAGAACACGTGACCATTGAACAATCAGCCCTGACTAGGACATCAACATCATTCCCTCTAAAGGGTCAAGGATCATGGCGGACAAAGGCAGGAAGGATGCTCTTATAGGAGGAAGGGGCAGAATGTTAGGAAACCCTGCCTTCTGGGCATGACAGGGCCTTGAACTCACAGACTCACAACACCTACGGTGACTTCTGCAGGACTGAGCCTGTCACCACGTCATCATGGATCTGAACTACTCACAGATTCCCCAGCCCTCCCTGATCTATAAGCAGGGACATGCTTATATGGTTGCTCAAGGACATTTCTTCAGGGGAGCAGCCGCTGGTAAGTTGCCCAAGGTCATGTGAATCTCCCACCCATGTTCCTATAAGTAACTCAGTGGCTGAGCGCTGGCCTAGCACGTTCACGACCCTAGGTTCAAGCCCCCATACCATAACAACTAAATAGAAGCAAAGCCAGGTGCTGGCTTACATCTGGTCCCAGAACTCCCAGCATCCGGGAGGCAGAGCAGGCGGGTCTCTGAGTTCCAGGTCAGTGAGACAGAGACTCAAATAACCAAAACAACGAGTTGTCAGGGGAAAACCAGCCCTGAAGGAAGCTAGCAGTCAGCAGTGATGAAAAGCATCTGCAACATCCTCTTGCAAAACACAGGGACAAAGGCTGGAGCAATGGCTCCATGGTAAAGAGCACTGGCTGCACTTCCAGAGGACCAGAGTTTGGTTCCCAGCACCCACATAGTGGCTTACAACCATTTAGTAACCTCAGTTCCAAGGGATCAGATGCATTCACTTACACATACATGTAAATTAAAAATCCTTGACAAGACCACCAAGGTATGTAACCATTTAGTCAAAACTAACTTGACACACAGTAAAACCCAAGCAATACCAATCATGTACTACAAGAAGATCTCAAATAGCCGCCCAGTATAGACTTTAGAAAATATTTAATACCTAAGTTCAAGGCTAGCCTGGGCTATACAGCGAGGGCCTGTCTCAAACTTAAAGGATTTGTAGCATGTGAGGTAGCCAGACAAGCACCCAACCACACTATGCAGGGTTCTGGGACGGGGAAGGACAGGAGTAACAAAACATGAAGTTGGACAGAAAACTTCTGAAGGACACTGAATAAATCTGTTTGGACAAAAGTTGGGATTTGACTCTGAGTGGAAACGACTCTGGAACAGGCAGGACTAAGGCACAGGAGTCTGGCTGGGATAGAAACCCACGCAGAGATAATAACTGAAGTCACTGACACAGGCTTATGAGGCCAGCACTAGAAAACAGCAGAAGCGGGTCAGTTAGTTGAGGCCAGCTCAGTTATCAGCAGGCTCTAGGCCAGCATGGGTTAGAAGAGACTACCTCAAACAATGAACAAAATTCCTAGGAATATAAGCCCTACAGTAGCAGTGTCAGTTTGGGGTCTTTCGGTATCTCCAGCCCAGCTTCATGAGAAAGATGTGGCAGCAGGCCGGGAGCGCCTTCCTTGGAGAAAGATACGGTAGATGGCATAGTGGCACAGGCCTTTAATCACAGCAAGCGGGAGGCAGAGGCAGGTGTATGTCTGACTGGCACAAGTACGATCTACACAGACAGACAGACAGACTACATAGCAAGATCTCCCACCTCCAAAACAAAGCAAAACAAAGACTTGGGGAAGAAGCCCAAAGGCTCCCAACTTCAAGAAGCAAGAGAAAACCACAGAAGATACAGTTCTTAGGTACCCAACTGGGTAAACCAGAGTTAACTTAGGGCCTGTGGTGGCTTTAAAATAAACTGATAAAGAAGGTAAAAAGAGACTCACTCTTTTCGATGAGTTGGTCCTGAACTCCCGCCAAGGCACTTACTGCCTAAAAGAGAAGTCATCGATTACCTGACAAGTGACCACAGACCCCAAGACGCCAACCCACACAGGGAGGAAGGAACAGTCCACACTGCTCAATAAAGGGCCACAGGCAGGCAAACCCGTTCGCTGCCACAACCACTTACAGCGGCCGATGTGACTGAGGATTTGCTGAAGAGCCTTTCGGCCTCCTTGAACTTCCGGTTCCTCCGATCGTTTTTGCTATTGGAGTTTCTAAAACACAGAAGCGAGTACCAAGGTATTAGTTCAACTCAAACTGGGGCGCCTGGGGCAGATGCGGAACTACGGATGACTACTGTGTTTGTGATGACGTGTGTGCCGAAGTATGTGTGTGGAGGTCAGGGGACAACTTAGCGGTCGGTTCTCTCCTTCCACTCCAGGGACCGAGCTCAGGGGCCAGGCTGCAGAAAGCACCCTCCCCGGCTGCGCCATCTCCCAGCCCCACTCTTTACTTTTCACACGGCAGCTCACGAACGCCTGGAACTCCAGTCCCTGGAGATCAGATGCTATCTTCGGGCCTCCGAGAGCACTAGGTCACATGTGGTATACAAACATACATGCAGACATAACACCCATCTACATAAAATAAATCAACAGTGTTTTCAAGTGACTATAGCAGCGTGGTAGTGATGCACACCTTTAATTTCAGCACTTGGGAGGCACAGGCAGGCAGATCTCTGTGAGTTCAAGACCAGCCTGGTCTACAAAGCAAGTTCTAGGTCAGCCAGGGCTGTTACACAGAGAAACCCCATCTCAAAAACAAAAAACAAAAACAGGGGACTATAGATGGGCATTATAGTAGATGTTTTTAATTCCAGCATTTAGGAATCAGAAGCATAAGGAGCTCTGTGAGTTACAGGATAGCCTGGTCTATACAGGAAGTTCCAGACTAGCCTGGGCTACATAGTAAAGCCCAGTCTCAGTAAGTAAATATATAAAATTACTAGTACAGACAAGTGATAAAAAGTGTATCTTTTAAATAAGCTTAATTTTATACCAGGATTCCTTTGAGAAATATACAGGGCAAAGGTCAGTCTACTGAATAAATACTTGGGGAGATGCTGGATGTGGTGGCACAGTCCTTTAACCCCAGCACTCGAGGCAAAGGCAGGTGTAGCTCTGTGAGTTCAAAGCAAGCCTCATCTACATAGCTAGTTCCAGGCCAGCTAGCACTATATAGTGTATAGTGTGATCCTCTCTCAAAAAAAAAAAAAAAAAATTAAATATTTTGCTTTTTATTTAGCACGCATATGGATATGTGCATGTAAGAGGTAGAGACAAGTGGCACAAGTCAGTTCTCTCCTACCACCACGTGGATCCTGGGGACATAACTCGGGTCACCAAACTGGCCGACAAGCATCTTAATCCACTAGGCCATCATGCTAGCCTGAAGAAAGCTGTCTTTACAGCGGAGTAGCAGGACCACCTGACACCATGCCACCCGGTAAGACAGAGGTGCAGAACCAAAGGGTCACAAAATGCTTACACGTTTGCCAAATATGTTTAAAGGATTGCTCATGAGGTCACAGTACTAAAACTATAGGGCTCAGCACTGTGGCAAAACATTCGTGCTCAACGCCTTGGGTGCTATCCCTGCACAGGAAAAGGAAGGGAGGAAGGAAGGAAGGAAGGAAGGAAGGAAGGAAGGAAGGAAGGAAGGAAGGAAGGAGAAAAAAGTAAGAAAGAAAGAAAGAAAGAAAGAAAGAAAGAAAGAAAGAAAGAAAGAAAGAAAGGAAAGGAAAGGAAAGGAAAGGAAAGGAAAGGAAAGGAAAGGAAAGGAAAGGAAAGGAAAGGAAAGGAAAGGAAAGGAAAGGAAAGGAAAGGAAAGGAAAGGAAAAAAATCTGAAAGTAGGCCCTGCAGGCAGTAGTGCACAACTTTAATTCCAGCACTCAGGAGGCAGAGGCAAGTGGATCTCTGTGACTCAGAAGTCAGCCTGATCTCTGTAGAGAAACCCTGTCTCAAAAAAACAAAAGCAAACCAACAAAAATATTAATGTCATAACTGTTGAAAGCAACTGGACCCAGGATCAAAAACTGCTTTGGGGCCAGCTGAGGGAAGTTGAAGGAATCAGTGTTAAATTTGAAGCTGTAAGCGTCAGAGCGATATGCAGAAACGTCCTGCTCTTCTCAGGAGGGAACTGCTAACATGCTTAGGTGCAAAGATTCATGGTCCGAGTGTCTCAGTTCTCAGTGAGCAGGCGGAAAAGCACAGGGAAACAGAAGCGTGACGAAAGGAGTCCATGAAGGAGAGCTGAACAGAACAGGCCTGCATCTTTTCTTTTCTTTTTAGTTTTTCAAGACAGGATTTCTGTGTTGCTCTGGCTGGCCTTGAACTCACAGAGATCCGCCTGCCTCTGCCTCCTGAGTGCTGGGATTAAAGGTGTGCGCCACCAGCCAGCGCCAAGCTAGCTCGGCATCTTTGAACACATACTAAAATGAGAGGGCAACTTTGCCATGTTGGCCCTTGCCTGCTCTCTTGTTGAGCCAGAGTGGATCTTGTTATTCTGACAGCACTGCATATTCCAGGCTAGCTGGCTGGCCTGTCCCCACCTCCAATCTCCATGCTCAAAAATGCCAGATGTGCATTTTTTAAATATCATACCATATCTGTGTTTAATGTGTTGGGGGTTATGTATCCATGAGGGCAGTACAGAAAGTCTGATCCCCTGGAGCTGTAGACATGGGTCGTTGCAAGGCACCTGGCATGGGTGCTGGGACTCGAACTCCCGTCCTCTGAAAGAGCAGTGTGTATTCTTAACTGCTGCGTCATCTCTTGCCGCATCTTCTAAACACAGGTTCTGGGTTCTGAACTCGGGTCATCAGGCTTACACATGAAGTGCTTTCACCCACTGCGCCATGTCTCCTGAGCCTAGTTTTACATCTTGTGCTTCTACACACATGAAAGATGCCATATAACTATACACACACATCATGCCAATTTCTGTTTCCTGGTTTTGATAATGTACTACTATATAGTTACAAAAAATGGAACCATCAGAGAAAACTGTGTGAAGAACACACAAGACCTCTCTGCTGTTTCTGCAGCTTCCTATATGAATCTGCAATTATTTCAAAACAAACAATCGTAAGGATACATAGATGGTTTCCTATATTAGAGCTTACACCCACAGTAAGTTAGCAACTGATGAATTTATGGGAAAAATACAAATTGATCATGCGTTACATCATCTCAATTCTATAGATTTGAAAATTCTCACAAGTCTTGAAATTTTTATAGGATCATATTGCCAAATCAATAACGGTACAATTAGAATACAGTTATGGAAAAAAATCGCAATTGTATACCATGGCTGACTAAAATGTGGAAGACAGTTAAGTTACATGCTGTATTTCATTTACACCTACACACGCCTGCACCATGGGCCCGACTTTCCCTTGGCACAAATGTGGGCTTGGTCCAATGTTACTCCGGGAATCAATGGCCGTGTCAGAGGACAAGCTCAAGCTCAGACCTCATTTCACCCTACGACTGTTAGCGACTCCCTACAGACAGGGTACCAGGAACAAACACCCCAAGATGTACAGTGGCAGCCCACACCTTTAAATCCAGCAAATAGGAGTCAGAGGGAGAAGGAACTACATAACTGAGTTTGAGGTCACCTGGCTTACATAATGAGTTCCAGGCTAGCCAGGACTACATGGTAAGGCCATGTTTTCAAAAAAACAAAACAAAACAAAAACCCTATTAGTAGGGGATGGAACGGATACTACTAGATTCTGACACTCACTTTTGATTGGTCAGATACCGATCCCAGCCACGGATAATATTGCCATACATCTGAGTGTCTTCCAGGTAGCTTCCTTCAAAAGCATAGATCTGTCGCTCCAAGTTTGCAAGGGTTTCCTAAGTGATGAGAAGAGGGACATGGAGAAACGAGCATTAAGCATGAGCAAACTGAGATCTGGATACAGACTTGTAAAGCCAAGCTTACCCACACCGAGCCATTTTTGTGAAAGAGTGGAGGTGATGGACCCTTTTATAAATAAAGTCCTCAAAAAATGCACACACATGCAAGATTTTATATCTACTTCAGAGGGAAACCTAGCTATCATGAGCAGGGATGAGACAGAGTGTGAGCTGTCTCTATTCTCACTCACTAAACGTGTCGCTTTCCAGCAGAAGGGTGAAGAGCTTTTCAAACCCATCTTTTCTACATCAGCAGCTCCCTCCCAACAAGCTCTGGAAGGGCCGCCCGCAGCGGATGCCGGTTGCTATGGAAACCTGGAAGGGCAGCTTCAGGTGAGCTTTGCCTCCCGGATGCTCGACGCAAAAGGCGGGAGCCTGGAGGAGTGAGCCACCAGGGTGCCGGCGGCTGCGGGTACGCGTCACCATTCCAAATTCCCTAGACTGCGTCCTGCATCTCCCGCCAGCCCCCCTCCAGGCATCCTCGAATACACCACATTCTCCGGCCATTGAAACGCGCCGCGCGTGCAATATTCCGTGGGTACCCACTCGACACGCTCCCGAATCCTCTCCGGGCTGGGGTCTAGCAGCCTCCTTCACACCGGCTAAGCCCGACCGGAGCGTCGTCCCCGCCTCCCGCCTCTCGCCCTTCCCGCGCCCTCGCCGCCCCGCCCCGCCCCGCCGAGCGCAGGCCGGGAGCCGCGCCGCCGCAGGGAACCGCGCCGCGCCCGGCCGTCCAGAGCGCCCGACCCCGGCCGCCCGCCGCTCTCGCCTCTGGAGTGGCCTGGGAGGCCAGGCGGGGACGGCGGCCCGGCCCCGACCACTCACCGCCAGCTCCTGCTTCCGCTTCACCAGCTCGGCCAGCTCCCGCCGGGTGTCTGGGATCTGCGGCGGCGCCGTCTTGTTGTGCATCGCCATGTTGGGCTCCAGCGGCGGCGGAGGCGGCGGCGCGCGACCGGTAGGCGGACCCTGCGCACTACCGCCGCGGACCACCAGGGGGCGCGCCGCCACTGCGCCTGCGCGCGCGGCTTCCGGGACACTGGCATGCTCCGGGCGCGAAAGCAGGCGCCTGACTGGTGCTGGATCGTGTGCCTTCGGTCTTGGTTCCCTCGCTCCACTGTGAGCCCCTGAGCTTTGCAGACACCCACGGATGTTCACTGCATTCAAAGCCCAGCTGCAGCATAAGCCTATAAAGTATCCGATGTGTCTTGCCTCAGACAATGCCCAACTGCAGATGGGAAACCTGAGCAAGGTCGGGGCCCCACTATCCAGGCTGGAGAGCAGATCCCACCCCCCCAACCTTCCCTGGGTGGTGGCACACGTCTTTAATCTCAGCTCTCAAAGGCAGAAGCAGGCTCATCTCTTAAATTTGAGGTCAGCCTGGTCTACACAGAGAGTTCCAGGCCAGCCAGAGAGATACACTGTTAGACCCTGTCTCAAAATGTAATCATAAGAATTGTGAAGCGGCAGAGCCTAGTAACCCAAGCCTATAATGGCAGCAATTCAGGAGGTGAAGGCATGGTTCATGAGTTTGCAGCCAACATGTTTTACACAGCAGAGACTGTTGTAGGGTAAAAGGGCCAACCAAAGAAACCCACCCTGGCCCTAGGGTCAGAGCCAGTGAAAGAAATACGCCCTGAGCCGGGTGATGGTGGCACACCTTTAATTCCAGCACTCTGGAGGCAGAGGCAAGCCAATCTCTGTGAGTTCGAAGCCAGCCTGGTCTACAAGAACTAGTTCCAGGACAGGCTCTAAAGCTACAAAGAAACCCTGTCTCGGAAAAAAAAAAAAAAAAAAAAAAAAAAAAAAAAAAAAAAAAAAAAAAAAAAAAAAAAAAA